>NC_088368.1:5730644-5748623 GCF_034508935.2 Berghia stephanieae | reverse complement strand
TAAGTTGAATTGAGCATGGGTGTATGTACATGGTACTCACTCACACCTGTTATTCTTGCCATTATCTCATTTCAAAACCTTCATTGAAGTCAGCCAAGCCCGACTTTGAAAGAGTAGCCCACCTAGCACATGGATTTCCGAGATAAGCATGTCCTGAGAGTAATATCTACTCAAGTACGAGTGATAACGTAACGTTAAACATCCTAATTTCTATATCAAATACAGAACTACCTAACACCACCAAAAATCGTAGGTTACGATTTTTTGGGGATTCCGCAAAAGAAATACAACAGCAGCATTATTTCAATAAAACTTGCTGGAAAGGCAGTTCGATGCAAATACTTTCTTTTTTTTTCTCAGACTTTGGAGAATTGCTTATTTCCTGCTGAGGGAAATGATAATCTATAAATTTAGTATAAAAGCGTACTCCTAATTAGAACGACGATCTCTTAAACTGGAGATCTGTTCTCACGGCTCTCAAAATATTTCAATGGCTGTTTAATATAAAAATAAACTGGCGTGAGGATGATGTAATTAAGAATTGACATTTTCTGTTGTCTCGCCAAAACAAATGGGATAAAATATCAAGGTGCTAATTGTATTGAGCAGAGGCAAATGCTAAATAACAAGCAGCTATGTATTGTACTCATTTACACCATAAAATTGAGAAAATAAGCAGCGAATTATAAAGGATAAATAAACAGAAAGACTGGGGGGAAAACACATACATAACACCCCAAAACAACCTTGAGTGGCTGGTCTACGTGAAATATGTCGGAGAGTACTTTGCCACAGACCAGCGCAAAATATCAAAAAGCCAGCAGACAGGCAATTGTTCACGCCCGTCTGAGGTACAAGACTGAGCTATCGGGACATGACACCCATTTTGAGTAAAGAAACAGGAATAAAAAAAATAATCAAACTCCGTTAGACCTCGTCAAGATTCTTTCCTTCGACGTTTTTGGTTACCAGTAACCCTTGGTTCGAACCCATATCAACATTTAACTAAACACTCTCAGTCACTCAGACAGTGCAGTGCATAGCAAACAAGCACAAAATGTCTGCCCACGAAAACCATGTAAAAATCCCTTTCATCACATTTTTAAGGGAAAAAGCATTATCGCAAAAAAAAAAAAACAAAAAACCCCAACTAGCAATAAAAATAAAAATAATAATAAAAAAATTAATAATAAAAAATAATAATAATAATAAATAATAAAAAATAATATCATTATAATAATTATAATAATAATAAATTAAAAAAACAAAACAAAGTAAGACATGATTGCCAGGTAAAAAAAATTTAACTTGTTTTCAGGAGGGAGACGACAAGTCTACTAATCCTACCATATTTTTCCCAAATTCTCATTGTTTCGTTCAAATCAACGTGTTTTTTAATGGTTAAACAAGCATACAAAAAAAATTTAAAACGCCAAGTCACTTAAACAAAACCCAAAAAAAAAAAAAAAACCCAATTTCACAAAACAGGGTTTTGACCCATAAACAGGGGGGAATTTTTTTTTAAATAAAAAATTTTTCCTTATTTGCCACGTTAGCGATGATATGGAACCAAATAATTCTCATTTCATACATTGTTACAATATCCATCACTGCCTGTAGTCAGGTACTCATTTACAATTGAGTCAAGTAAATATATTATATATATATATATAACAAACAACAAAAACAAACAACAACAACAACACCAACAACAACAACAACAACAACAACAACAATAATAATAATAATAAATTAATAAAGGGAAATAATAATAATAATAAAATATAATATTAATTATTATTATTATTATTATTATTATTATTATTATTATTATTATTATGATTATTATTATAAATACGTTATTAAATAAATACAGCAAAATGAATCAGTTAAGTAAAAAAAACCAATTAATTACTTGATTAATTGATTAATTAATTATTTTTTAAAAATAGAAAACAAAATAGATCTAGATAAACAAAATTCATCTGTGGCATTTCCTGGTTTCATCTAGTTAATGGTTTTCCTTATAGTTCATTTCCTTGCCCCCCCCCCCTCCCACCCATCCCCTCCCTCCCTCCCATCCTCCCCCTCCCATCCCCCTATAATAATAATATAATAATAATAATAATAATAATATAATTATAATAATAATAATAATAATAAAATAATAATAATATAATAATAATAAATAATAATAATAATAATAAACAACAAAATAACCCCAAAAAAAGTTTAACAAAACAAAACACCCACAAAAAAAAAACAAAAAAAAACAAAAAAAACCCAAAAACAACACGATAAGTCATTATATAATCTGACGGAAATCAAAATGGTGCGGGTGCTTGCATGGGCGTGCGGATAGGAGGATGTGACGATAGAATATGGACGTGCGCATAGACAGACGGCAATTTATCGGGTGGTTAGGTGGACGGATAGGATAGGCATATGGCATTGGACGTACAAATATAATAATATATATATATATTATATATATATATATATATATATTATATATATTATATATAAGTATCAATCCACTATTAAGGTGACCCACTGTGAAATGCACCAATTGGAGGACCAAGCATATGTCTTGTTCAAATTGATTAAACTGTTCAATCTTTGTTCAAATGAGTATTGTTTGATGCCCTACAATGATTTATGAACACAATTCTGATGCTTGATGATCACAATGGTATATTAGAAAATTACTCGGTCCCCCTACTGTTTACTAAGTGTTTCTGTAGCTTTATAGGAGACATTTGGTTTAAAAACATGTTTTTAGGGAGCCACATTAAAAAAAAAACCCTTTTAGGGAGCCCAGTATATGTTTATAATGTTATACCTAAGAGTGTGCATTTTCAAGGAGCTACCACCAAATTGTCTAAAATAAGTAAGTCCTTAAGATTAGAGCTTCATGGCCATAGTGTCGAAGCTTATCCCAGTGTGCGTAGAGTGAAATGGCCGAGCAACGCTTTACTAACTCCTGGAAGGTCCATCCCTCAGAAGGGGCGCTCAGGGAATAACCTGGGACCAAACACGGCAAAAAATATTCCCAGTGCTCGTGCGCCTTGTTTTTGCAGTCCCCGACCCCTTTAGAAACCCTGACGGACCCAGGTTAAGATCAGAGATAGAAGGGACCAGGCAGAGGATGTTTATTTGTTGTTGTTGTTATACCACTGAATGGACTTGGTTGTTTTTTTTGTTTTTAAAGGGTTTTACGGCGCTTGCAACACATTAAGGTCATATCAGCGCCAGTAAAAAGGAAGAAAATGGGATAGTAAAAGTTCTAGAACTACAATTAGAGCACCAAGAAAAGTAAGGCAAAGGGGATTTTTTTCAAATAGGAAACAGTAGATTCCAAGAGCCCACTATCAAAGTATTAGTTTGAGATCACCAAACGTCTCATTCAGACACAAGCACAGGTCCCAACAAAGAGGGATACACTCAAATGTTTACAAAGCATAAATAATATGTAAACAAAACAATAAAGAGCATAACAGACAGATAGATTTACAAGGAAAAATATAATCTCCAAAACTCATCGAACTATACATTTGACTGTTTCCCTCCCAGCCAGGTCCTGGACAAAACCAAGTAATCCCATCCCGAGACAAGACAGAAAACAAGTTGGAAAACAGACATAGGGGGATAGAAGACGCAACGAGTACGTCCCTGCCCTATTAATGGAAGTCGGGAAAAAAACCCCCCCCCCCGTGAATGGAGTTGGATGGATAGGACGCAGATCTATGGACACAATGAACGGCTTTCAATCAACCTCATTCACTTTAAAATTGCACAATGCTTGCTTTGGTTTCGGGTAGACAGTTTTGTCCCCGACGCCCGAGTTTCCAGGGTTCGAAATCATATTTGTTTGGGGATACAGAGTCAAATTTTAAAGTCTATTTACGTCTCACTTGTGTTAATTGGAGTACGTTACTGAATTGTAACAACGTTGTTCGTGTCCCCTTAAATGTACTACCACTACCGCTTCACGTTGAGCTCATGGGGGGTTTTTTATACATCAAGCTGTGTAAAAATTTCATTTACATTTGACCCCAAAAATGATACATAACGTTAGAAGTTACAAATCTTTTTTATTGCAGGTTAAATTTTAGTTTCCAAAAGCCATCACAACATTTCATCCACTGTATCACATAAGTCTTTGGTCCCCCAAAAAAAGCATGAAGGTTTTTTATGTTTTAAATTCAACAAAAAGGATAGAAACAGTTTTACTGATAAAACCCTCAAATGATAACAAACCTATATGTTTTTTTGTGGTATGGGTTTCTTAATTGATTTTTTAAAAAGCATAAACGTGAAGCAAAAGTGTTGAAAATCGTTTGAAAAAAAAGTTTAATGCAAAAAAAATAATTCTTAAGCACTTTATCCGTTTTTAAGCGGGCGTTGCTGCATTTTTTTTTATTATTAATTTATTATTATTCTGATTAAGGATTTGGGGATAAAGAAAAAAAGAAAAAATTAAATGCACAGAGGTGTCATTTCTTGACAGTCACCTCTAAAGTTTGGGCAACTTTTTAAAATTATCATAAAAAGAATAGTGAAATTTTACATTAAAATCTAGAACCAATGCTGAACATAAAGCTAACTTTGGGGCCCAATTAAGTTAGGGTTAGTAAAAGTTTTTTTAAATTCTGCCATATCTGATTTTTTCCCCAGATAGTTCTACAATAGCTGCCAACTTTCAAAATAAAAAATAAGGAACGCTCATTTGGCCCGGGATGAGGGGCGATGTGTGCGGGGAAAGGCCCGCCCCCCCCCCCCCCCCCCCCCCCCCCCCCTTTCATCGAAATCGCAACAATAAAAAGTCAGCCTTTACTTACATTACACAACTAAAAGTTTTTAATTTTTTTTTTGGGGAAGGGATGACAGAGGCGAGCCAAATTTTGCTTCAATTATCGGGTTTAGTACCAGCACTTTTTGAATCGTAAAATGACACTTTTCCACAATGATTGTTGTTTTGTTTTTAAAGTTTTACGGCGTTTGCAACACATTTAGGTTATATCGGGCGCCAGTAAAAAGGAAGAAATTGGATATTAAAAAGTTCTAGAATTACATTTAAAAGCATCCAAGAAAATAAGACATAGGGGAACGGGGAACAAATAGGGACAATTAGATTCCAAAGCGTTCACCAAGGTACTTTTTGAGATCACCCTATAAGTTTTAAAATCCGGAACACAAGAACAAAATCCAACAAAGAGGAACACACTCAAATGCTTACATTATACATTAAAAAATAACAAATTATAGAAATTAATACATAACAGAGAGATGATTACAAGGAAGAAAAATATCATCTCCCAAAACAATAAATATCATTTTGACTGTTTCCCCCTCTCCCAGCTAGGTCCCTCCGGCGAGGGCCAGGAAAAAAACAAAAACACATTCCAAGACAAAACTGAAAGCATTTGGAAAACGATATAAGGGGATAGAAGACACATTGTTTTACCTCCCTGCCCGCTATGGAGCTTTCCACAATGAATCAAAATTCAAAACGGACAATATAAAGAAAGAATTCACTCCCCTCAACTTGATAAGGACCAATACACAAGAAGAAACAATTTTTAAAATAAAGAAATAACTTAAGAGGTTAGAAATGCATAACAAACCCCCCGGGTCCCTCACTTGAGAGGGCGTTTTGGGGTAAAAATTGGGGTTGAGTTCAGATAAAAAGTAGACGTTTAGCATATATGTTTTCTTTCAGGGAACATAAGGGGCCCTTTAAGTATATACTATAATAGTGTTATAGAAAAAAGCACCTAAATATTGAGAATTCCACTTCTTTACTTTGACAAGAAAACACCCTAAAATGGAGTATACTTATTTTTCTTGACCTAAACCGTTACAAAAGCTTGCTTGAAAAAAAAATTTAAAATCAGATGAAGATGTTTTAAAGGGATTAAATTTATATATTTCAAAAAATTTAAAAAAGGGGAAAAAAACATTGTCTTTCTTTAATCAATAAAAGCAATTGATTTTCTTATTGAATACCCTTTCCCAATCAAAAGGTGGGTTTAATTTTTTTTCTTAAAATATATTGTAACAAATAGGGAAAATATCAATACTGGGCTTAGAATATTCAAAGTATATCGAGGCTAACATCCATATCCATGCAAATCCCAATACATTAAAGAAAGGGTTTTATTAAAATACAGGCGTCATATAAACGAATGGAACTTTTTTAATTGTTGAAAATCATTTATGATTAAGGGATAATTCAAATTAAAGAGCTACACAAATGGAGATTATGCTTTTCCCGGACACCAAAATAATGATAATAATAATAACACAATAGTATAGTAGAAAAAGTAATAATAATGGACAATAATTTTTAATTTTATTAGCTCACATGGCTTTTTTTTTTACCACAAATGTCAAAAATTACAAAAAAACGGGTTTAAAATAAAATAAAACATTACGGGCTCAGGAAGTCAAATACGGAACAAATCCGTTTTTTTAAAAGAACGGTTGGCAGCTATGTTCTACAAAGCATTTGTCTCCAAGCCCAGCAAATGAAATGTTTTATATAATATAAAAAAGGATATTGCAATGATGAACAGATTGTATATATAAAGATAAAACGTTTTTGTTAAACCCCCCCAAAAAATGTCCCAAAAACACTAAAAAAACAATGAATGTAATACAAATCAAAATTCATGATTGGCATTACACCGATTGAAACGCTCTTTCCTTCTATATTTTTTCTTTCATTAAAAATTCTTTGTCCTTCACCAAACAATTAGTGTACCTTCAGGGAAATTTCCCTTTTTTTGAAAATACCCTGGGTTGGTTTTTAAAAAACCGAATAATTTCAGACCCTTTTTAGGTAATGATCCCCTTGAACCATGTGGCTGAAACATCTTCGACAAAGTTTTTTAAAATATGACTTGAATCTATCTGTATCCTCATCTGAAACCCTGACATGTATCTCCGATTTTGGGTTTAATTCCTCTTGGGGTTTAGTTTGTTTGGGAAAAAACACGTAAGCGATTTTGGGACTCCTGCTTCACCATCAATTTTTTCTTCTTGATTTGCAGCTGTTACTATGGATGCCAAAATTTGCATTGAGTCTCTATTCACTTTCAGAGGTCATTTGTTCAATGTTACAATTTCCCTTTCCCCCGTGACCGATGCTGAGTTTTAAAAATTTACCCAAAAATGACCAACTTCTGTTATTTCTCGTATTGCAAGTGGACACTGATAAATGTTTTGATTGATTGATTCACTGTGTCCCATATGTCGATAGAAGACATCTCTCTCTGTGGTTGTGGGAATCAAGTAAGGCAAATAATGTCGAAGTCTCGGTGCCTGAATTTATCAGCTATTAACAACTGGGGTTTCTCTAATTCTTTTACTAAGGACGTGACATATTTGATGGCAATGTAATCCACTTACATGATCTTTGGATATTCCTGTATTTGGAAAAAGAAATGGGTTGTCTGAAATATCAACAGCTTTACGCCCTGTGCAAGTTTCCTTAAAGGCTGAATTGTGTCATTGGTATCAACACAGGGACCAACATCTTGCTTCCCTTTCCAGACTATGGCCAGCTTATACTCTCAAGTAACGCTTTTTCCAGAGGATCAAGTGACATGTTTGTACAAGCTGGGGATACAACCCATACACCTGAATCTGCATCATTCCAGTCTTTAACAACATCCTTGCGGTTCTCCGCCCTCCCGCATTAAACATTGTAACCCTATGCTACGATGACATTGCGAAGCCTAACAAACATATGTGAATCAAATAATTGATAATCATCCTCACAAATACGGACCATCTCTTCAGTAAATAAATTGCCGTAGCTTCTTTATATCATTCTCTAATGGCATCTCTTTGGGTTTTCTCAAATTTGTTCTCTTTGCTTCACATTGAACTCTGGCTGTAAAAAAAATACTATCCCAATTATAATCCAGGACAGTTTTTGAACAAATCTATCTCTGCGGATTCTTCCATTTTGTTTTGCATTATAATTCCCCTTTTAAGAAATTAATTAAACTTTTTCAATATAAATCCAATTAAAAGCTTCAAGCCTGCTTTCAATGTCCCATCCTTTTTCAAAGTCATTTCAGAAATGGGTTTGCGATATTTCATTAAAGTTACAACGCTTCACCACGTCCTCTCCAGAGAAAGAAGGTTGATTTGTTCTCTTCCTAGTTTTTAAAATCAAATTCCTAAGATGCGTAAATCACTCATTATAACTTTTCTCTCCTTCTTTGAACTTTTACTCACAATTTTGTTCCTAACAATACTATAGCTTTGTCTGATTCGACACAAATTTCCCACTTCATCATTCCGAAATTTGTCAAGAATATTTCCTTTATTTCTTTACTTGCTTTGGGAGCCACGGGAATAAAATTTTACAACCCCAGTACACAGAGCATGCTCATGTAACATATTCTTTTTGTGTTCATAAACCCTTCGTCCAGAGAAAACCCCTTACAGCCAGCACACAAAACCCAACCTTCATGTGACCCTTGTGCCTCTCAACGCATAATATTGAATTGTTTTAGTGTTTGAATAAAAAAGGGCCCTTTTTCTTGAGATAATCCATTGTTCTATCCCTTTCCTTTACAGGCTGTTTCATGGCCTCTGTAACTTCTGTCTCATCTTTGTGTTTTCCTCATCAAATGCCTTGAGTTTTGTTTGCAACTGTCCACAGTATGGACAGGGCTCCTTGGCTTTTTGTATTTCTCTGGAAAAAAAAAAGAAGAAAATAAAGCACATCATGCTATGAACTATGAAAATAAATCAATAGACAGATCGTATGCACATCAGCTACATGACAGCGATTAGAGAGGAATAGCATTCCAAATATTTAAGGCCTGGACAAGTAACTGTCATAGTTCCTTCTTGTTATATACTTTTCTACCATCTATTCCTTTGGAAGAGGTATGTTAGATTTGTGGAGACCTCTGCCACATAACAATCCAGTGAAAAGACGCCATATTTTTGTTTTGAAATAGAAATAAATAGATTCAATCCACCCACTTCACTGGGTTCAGGGTTCCCTCTTCATTATAATCAAAATATGAACATAAATCGGAATAGTAACACATGAAGTCTCATCTGAATACAATAGATTGTCCTTTGTTGTTTCAGCGAATAATCAGACAGAATGTCAAAAGAATTTTAGGTTTTTCCCCAACCACCCCTTGGAGGTATTCAGTATACAGCGGAATGTTTTTTACGTTGAGCAACAAAATTTACTCCAAATGCTTCACTCGACCCAGGCGGAAAAGCAATCAAGAATAGACCCAAGTCCTATCCAAAGACTAACATTTCATTTAAGTTTATTGTAGGCCCTTGGCCAATCGACAAAATTCAATTCACATAAATTATTTACAACAATCAGAAAATTAATTATATCAATAATAGTAATAGAATGCAATGAAGGCAATTTTCATATAATAATAATAATAATAATAATAAATAATAATAATAATAATAATAATAATAATAATAATAATAATAATAATAATAATAATAACAGTAGCGGCAATAAGTAACAATTAATATAGTAACAAAAGTAATAATAGACTATAGTTCATAGTCATAACAATGACTTTCTTTGTCATTGAGGGAGTGAGAAAACATCACCGGCTGGCAGAACAAACAGCCGACATCAATCAAACGTCCTCCAGACGGTTGAGCATCGGCTTCATTAATTCCTTAAAGACTTCCCCCCAAACTGCTGAACGATGCTGATGCCCAGACAACTTAATCCTGATTTATATTTTGTGGGAATGAAATATGACATGTATATGCCGGAAATATTTCAATAACAAACACACTGTTCAGATAGAAAATACTTTGAGTCTGCCTTTGTTAATTGACACAGGTAAGTTAGGAAAATAAATGCTAGTAAAAACGATCAGCAAGTTCGTGAACACTGCTTCTCAACTCGAACATATGTTTTCATCAAATCTACACACATCATGTTTGTGAGCTGAATTTTAATGATCTCAGTTGTCATTGAAAGGAAACCAAGAATTTTAGAATAAAGAAAAATATTGAACCTGGAAGTCAAAAGGGTTTGTAGCACAGCAGACATTATCAAAGTATAATTTTAGTACCGACAAATTAAAAAGAAAATGTGCTTTTCTTTAAATGCTCCCAATCATCATATACTGTTTAGGTTGCAAGATTAATAAAAATGTTATCTACTCTGATTCTCGTTAAGTTTCCAGCTGGTCTGTGAAAAAAAGCCTTAAGCATCATAGAAATACAAAGAAACAGTTTTAATATATAGATGGGTTGTAACAAAAAAAACCATTTTAACACTTACAATACAAGCAATTTAAGTCTATACAGACAAAAAAAACCCCAATAAAATAAACATGAACATTTTTATGGCTGGTTTCACTGATATCACTCACACATTGGGGTTTCAGATTCTAAGATGTCCACCCTATCAAATTTGGATTTGTGCTTGTTATGTAAATGGTAGCGTATTTTGCGACGCTAGCACTGCAAAACAGAAAAAAATGCAATAACACAAATGCAGCACCATGGAGGGGGTGGTAAGTTTTCTTTTAAAAGGAATGGGTAAATTAAAATTGATCCCACAAATATCAAAGGAGAAGAATGACAAAAAAATGACTCACCATTGCACGTAACCCGTTGGTTTGCAAGTGATAGCATTCGGGTTGAACCTGGGTCCCAGACTGGCAACGAGGTTCAGTCTGTGATAGTTGTGGATGAGGCTCTGACTGAGTTGGGGAATGAGCACTAGGTTCCAAAGACAATGATGTACTCAGCATTGGGGTACCTCACAGAGTACGTAGAGGAATCAGACTCGGAGTCAGCAACAAAATCGGGACCCTGTATATTTTGTGGAAAAGATGACAGATCAATCAATTTATTCATGTTGACAATAAACATGAAGAGCCATTGTTTAATAATCCAACTAAACAATTAGCTGGTTAATAATGCAAGTATAATAAAAAAGAGTTGAGAAAGGCAGACATATTGTCTAAGTATTTAATATGTTCAACTGTGCTTGGATAAATATAGATACACCAACCAGGGTTTCAGTAAACCGTTTTTAACCAACTCTTTAAATCCTACACCAGGACCAACAACTACAAAACAATTTTTTATATCACTACGATTCTGGACATATAAACGGTTGTCATTGCAACAATATGAACTTCCTAACCTTGCAACTGCAATATAGTTAACAAAAAAAGTTGATAAACATTACGATGCAAGAGAATTTGGACAAAATGCGAGATCAAAAGTATAATCCCAACAGAAGCTATTTTAATTTTTCCTGGAAACGCATCATTTTCACATTTTGTCAAATAAAAAACAAACGACTTCAAATGTGAATGGCTCATCAATGAATATCACTTCAAAATATAACGAGGAAGGTTTAAAATAGTGTTATTGTTGGCGAAGTCCACTGCAAAGAAAAATTTTTAACAACAAAAAACTAGGAGATCTCACTGTGTAAAACAGTGTTGTCCTTGTCCTGAAATATTGTATTGCGCCTAACAGACTGCAGGTCTCATCTTTTGTGGCAAATGTGTTTTGTCCCACCACAAAATATGGTGATGTGAAGCATTTTGAGCATGGTGCCAACTGTGGATAAACGCTATACAAATGTTATGATTTTATTTTAATGTACATACTTACCACAAATGAATCATGTGATATGGAACTTTGTTCTGCATCACTTTCAGGCTCTGAGTTGGAGTCTATATAGAAAATAAAAACAACAAAAAAAAGCTGAAGACTATCATGTGCAAGTTTTTCTCTAAACTCTTAAACAAAAAATCATGCCATCTTGTGCTGTAAAAGGATTTTTTAAAATTATTTACCTTATGACTATTGTCCTTTGGAAAAAAAAGAAAATTAAGTCCGAAACCTTCTGGCTATTTTCTTTTAAATTTCAAGAACGTCAGAGTTGGCAAGGGAGGACGGAAATATAATTCCAGAAACCAATCTGTCTATAATCATATCCATATGATAGTTTTTCGTTCAAGATTCAGGTACAGTCCACTTAGGATAATCGCAATACCTTGGGATCATCGAAAATGTTGGGATTAACCGAAATTCAGTTTCCTGTCCACTATTTCAACATTTTACACATTTATTGTCAACTCAAACCAGTAAATAATATTCTTAGTCCACCACATACAGAGCAATTTGATTGAAACAAAAACCATATGGCAGCCCCATGTAGATTTGTCAACCAAAAGCAGCTATGAAGCAAGCCGATATCTTATTCAGATTGGAAGAAGTTTCAATCTTTTTTCTCAACAATTCAACATTTGTCAGAGTTAAAGAGATTAGCCTTAATGAGAGACAATAAGCTCTCACCAAACTCGTTGGTCACAATGCACAGTTGTTAATCCTAAAACAAAGGATATCGCTAAGTCTCTCTTTATAACTGTCATTTATAACCTGCTGTCAAGATTATGACCAGCCCCACCCCTCTTCTATTTAATGGCCACCGATGACGTCACAAACCCATACTGCAGAGCCCCGCCCTCTTTCGACTCTAACAGAGTGGTGACACACTACTGTAGCATTAAATCCTGCTCACTCTCGATTCTTCAACCTGTCACGATTTCATCCATGATGAAATTTAATCATGATATACTGTTTGATTTCTTGAATTTACCACTTTTTAAAAAACCGAAGTTTGTTGCAATTAACCAGTGACTTTTATATAGAATTATTTCCATTGCTTAGGAAATATTGTGATTAACCGAAAGTTGCGATTAAACGAGTTGCAATTATCCGGAGTGGACTGTAATAGTATTAAACATCATGACTCAAAAAAAAAAAAAAAGCAAACTATGTGTACCTAAATGTTATTCATTTCCTCATCAAGTTACATTCTTACCATTAACATCATAGATCACATCAAAAGGGTTGTCTGGATTGACAGCAAGACATTTTTCAGGATTTTTAAAGATCAAATCTCTCTGATCTGAAGTTACAAAAGAAATAGCATATTCTCAACATTAAACTATGATTTTGTGATATGGCATACTGTATGCATAAAGCAAGATGCAAAGACAGGTTTAAGTTTAAATTATTTTTTATATTCTTTTCAAAAATCCATTCTAGTTTTTGCCAAAATAAAATAAACACGAGAAGTGTTGAGTTGGATAGCGCTAAAACTAAAAGTAGTAGTGGTAGTAGTAGTAGTAGTAGTAAACGACAGATCTTACTAGTGTGAATCTACAGTCTACAGAAGTTCCCGAATTATCTGACTCCACTTCCAAATGACTGACTGACAAGTGACAATCATCAATCGGTGTGTGTGATTAGGTACTTTGGTAAACGTCCATTTGGCCCTCCAGCAGGGAGCCGATAAATGGCCTAGTGGCTGTGACCCGATTTTTTGGACTTTTGAGTGATGGGTCTCAGAAAAAGTTCCATAGATTTTTTGTTTATGGATGGATTTTAATGATTTATGTCTTATTTTCTTCAGGAGAAATTACTCTATCGTTTGGTGTAGTTTATTTTAAAATCAATGACAATTTAGTATAACTTTTGATTATGGATAAAATAGGGTATAATTTAGCTTTGGATAATTAAAAGATTAGAACTTGGTAAATCAAAATTTCATGCTGGCACGTTTATTTAACATCTTAACTTTTTTATAAAATTAAATTCAGGGCAAAGTTGTATACCGCATCCATGAAATTCGTTCCAGTAAAATCCTTACTCAAATCTTAGCGGTCATTTTAGACCAGTTTTGAAATCCAAATGGCGGTTACTACCGGAAATGCAACAATTTTCAGGTCACAAAGTCCGTCAGTAAATAACAAAGGCAAATAGAAGACCATTTGTCAGCCTTTAAACTAACACAACTTTTTTTCTGCTTATCTGATTTTCACAATTTTGGTATCATTAGAATCGTGTTGAAAAGCACTTTAAAATGATATAGGTTTCATTGAGCTCAATCCAATTTGAATTTTTTACCAAAGTACCTAGTGTGATGTCTACCCTATTGAAAATCTTAAATCAACAGTGATGTAATAAGAATGGCCAATAACTTACCATTTAAATTATCTCGGTGTCTCTTCAATGATGCCTCCAGCATCAATTTACCCCACGATGCCATAGACGTCTAGTTTGGAACTCAGCAAGTGACGAAAAAATACTTGCGGCTATAGAGAGGACGTCCGTCGGCCACTCTCTTCGCAAGTCAGTTGTCAGTGGTTATCAGATAATCATTGGTTCTTGAAAAATATAGAAACACAGCGGTTCATTTAAAAAGACTCTTTTGTAGATCAAGATATAATGTTAGGTATTGCACTTTAAAATCTCTTCAGACATAGAACGGGTCAACTTGACGTCTAGACCAAATCATTTCGAAGATCGATATGGCAACAGCAACGCCTGGAATGGAGGATTTAAATGCGGCATCTGACGATTCTACTGCTATGACAGAAGATGCTCCATTTCACGACGTCGAGATGGCTTCAACTGGCATCAGGCATCAACATGCTACTCAATAATGGGTTTGATGAAGCGTTTGACTAAGAATTAAAGCTGATAACTGATAACCACCTACTACTGACTTGCGGAGTGAGTGAGTGCCGAGTGCCTCTTTATGCGCGAAATTGACTAAACATACGTTTCACGAAAAAAAGAGTTACTATGTTTGCTTGTCTCTTGTCACCAAGATAAGAATCCGGACCAAGATTCGATAAATCTGTTTCTAAAAATAGATTATAATTCGTATATCTTGTTCATTCCTCAGTTCATCAACTTTCACACAATTTTATATTAGGTTTTCATTACTATAAAAATCCATATAATGCTCTAGAATTTTAGAGAAAATTTCGGAAAGATATATTGCCTCACTATTGAAATATATCGATGAAAACACTGGTACCCCTATTGTACTTTTTTCAGGCGGTCACCTTATTGACCAACGTGAAAATTTAGGCATAACTCTTCTTACTGTGGTGTTTAACAAATAACTTCAATACTATGATTTACAATTATATATCCTTGACGGTTGGGTTGGCAACCTTAAACTAAAATCAGAAAAGTGAATGTGCTAGAGGTCAAATCAATAGGGGGACCGGATTTTGGTCTCCCTATTGGTAAAGTACTGTAAAATGAACTAATAGGGGTACCAAAAGTCTCCCTATCCGGTATTAATACATATATATATATATATATATATATATAAAGATAGATGGACGGATATATATAGGTATAGATAGATGGACGGATATACGGATAGATATAGGGACAGATAGATGGATAGATAGATGGACGGAGAGATGGATGTGTGACCATAGTATGATTGGAAGGGGTGGGGGAGAACTGGCGGTAGGGGGGGGGGGGGGGGGGGGGGGGAGGGGGAGGTATGCAGAGTTGAATGGCTCGATGGTTGACATAAGCGTCAGAATAGAAGACAGACTAGCCATTACCATTAAGGTAATTGTTTGCTATTCAAACCGACATTCATTCATGGAGACGGGACGATTCATTTATGCTGTAATGATATACCTTTTGTTGGGGTGGACGTTTATATGGGGATTAGATAGCTGGATGCTGGGCTGATGTGTGTGTGTGTGTGTGGGGGGGGGGGGGTGTGGGTACTAGTGGTGGTGTCGTGATGGTGGTGGTGGTAGTGGTGCTTGTGCTGATGGCAGTGGTAGTGGTAGTGAGTGATGAAGATGACGAGGCGATTGATGATGATGATGATGATAATAATAATAATAATAATAATAATAATAATAATAATAATAATAATAATAATAATAATAATAATAATAATAATAATAATAATAATAATAATAATAATAATAATAATAATAATAATACTTTATTGCATCCCAAAAAGGAAATTTTTTGTACAGACGTGTTATAATTTACACATAAGATAAAAATACAATGGAAATAGGATGTATATATATAAAAAAGGAGCAGCTCTATAACCAGAGCTGCGCTTTATAATATGAATAATTTCAACACTGTAAAATGGTTAAAACTGTCACCATAAATTGAAAATTGAAAAGATTGCAAAACAAATAAATTAATAAATTAATATTTATATTTAAAAAAAGTAAAAATGAGAAATAATTATATAAAATGATTATTGTTTGTTGTTATAAAGCCTAATACTGGACGGCAGAAAAGATTTTCGGTGTCTCTCTGTTTTCGTTGAAATAGAGAAAGGGCGACCACTTCTTTCTGACATAATAATTGATGGTCTTAGTGGATGATACTGGTCATTTAATATTTTAGTTATTTTATTTATACAAAATTTCTCGTATAAAAGATCTACATCGTCAACATCATTTATATAGCGTTTAATGGATTTTTTAATATTTGAATTTATTTTGTTCCTTTCCACTGCTAAGCAATTGCCTCCCCAAGCTGTTATACAAAATGACAAAACACTTTCGATTACTGCTCTATAAAATAATGTGCAGAGGGTTTTATCTATTCTAAACTGAGAGAGTTTCGATAAAAAATATGTACGTCTGCACATCTTATGCCTAATTATTTTCAAGTGTTCATCCCACTTGAGCCTGTCATCAATCGTTACACCAAGGTATTTGTAGTGAGGAACTCGCTGGACGAATTGGTCCTTTAATTTTAACGGTTCTATCGGTTCCTTCACTCTCCTAAAGTCAATCACTAGCTCCTTTGTCTTGCTTATGTTAAGCTCTAGGTGGTGGGCATCACACCAAGACACAAATCTATCAATTTCTTGCCTATAAGCCACTTCGTTGCCATTTGTTATGAGGCCTTGAAGAGCGGTGTCATCTGCAAACTTTATTAAAGGTACACTCAGGTTTTGACTTCTACAGTCATTCGTGTATATTGTGAATAATACAGGGGACAGTGCACAACCTTGAGGAGCACCAGTATTTGTAGTTATACAGGAAGATTTGTTTTGCCCTAATTGAACATATTGTGCTCTCTCCGTAAGAAATTCGAGCACCCAAGCAATTATATACTTGTTTAAATTCAGACTAGTCAATTTTTGAACAACCAACTGAGGTTGCATTGTATTGAACGCTGAAGAAAAATCTGCAAAAAGCAATCTGCAATAGCTCCTAGCGTGATCTAGATGCCTGTAGATGTTGTTTGTAAACAGCAAAATGGCATCCTCTACGCCACGTCCTGGTTTGTAAGCAAATTGATGACTAACACTCAATGGCATAAACTGATTCCTAATTTTAACAAGAACAAGTTTTTCTAAAGATTTCATGACTATTGAAGTCAGTGCAACAGGTCTGAGATCGTTCATAGTTTCAAGTTTTTCTTTTTTTGGAACAGGAATAATTTTTGAAGTTTTCCAAATTTCAGGGATTGAAACGCATTGGAGGGACCAGTTAAAAATATGTGTATAAATGGGGGAAAGCTGGTGATGATGATGATGATGATGATGATGATGATGATGATGATGATGATGATGATGATGATGATGATGATGATGATGATGATTTGAATTAAACCGAAACAATTCTGATCAAAATCTAAACAAGACGTTTTGTCACGAGTACGGAGATCGTATTTAGTCATTTAAGTTTTGTTGCTCGTTAGTACGGAGATCGTATTTAGTCATTTAAGTTTTGTTGCTCGTTAGTACGGAGATCGTATTTAGTCATTTAAGTTTTGTTGCTCGTTAGTACGGAGATCGTATTTAGTCATTTAAGTTTTGTTGCTCGTTAGTACGGAGATCGTATTTAGTCATTTAAGTTTTGTTGCTCGTTAGTACGGAGATCGTATTTAGTCATTTAAGTTTTGTTGCTCGTTAGTACGGAGATCGTATTTAGTCATTTAAGTTTTGTTGCTCGTTAGTACGGAGATCGTATTTAGTCATTTAAGTTTTGTTGCTCGTTAGTACGGAGATCGTATTTAGTCATTTAAGTTTTGTTGCTCGTTAGTACGGAGATCGTATTTAGTCATTTAAGTTTTGTTGCTCGTTAGTACGGAGATCGTATTTAGTCATTTAAGTTTTGTTGC
>NC_088368.1:5725644-5728144 GCF_034508935.2 Berghia stephanieae | reverse complement strand
AGTGGGTGGGGGTGAGTTTGGAAGAAGACAGAGGATGGAGAGAGAAACACAGACGACCCTCTCATTTATCTGTGGGGAGAAAGGGAGGGAGAGAGAGAGAGAGAGAGAGAGAGAGAGAGAGAGAGAGAAAGAGAGAGAGAGCTAGAGAGATGAAGAGGGTAGTAAATGAAGGTAAAGGAGAAGAGGGGGAGGGCAGAGAAGGTGCGGAAGAGTGCAGTGAAGCAGATGAGGGAGGGGAGATAGATGGGTGGGGGGGGGGGGGGGGGGGCGAGAGGAGTGGCGTGACGTGAAAGGCAAGTAAAGATTCGAGGGGAAGGGAGATATTGTTGAGAGAAGGAGAGAGGAAGAGAGAAATGTATAAAGAGAGAAAGATGGATAGATAAATTAAATAGACAGATAGATAGATAGATATATGGATAGATAGAGGGATCGAGAGATAGAGGAATACACACGATAGATAGATAGATAGATAGATAGATAGATAGATAGATAGATAGATAGATAGATAGATAGATAGATAGATAGATAGACAGACAGATAGAGAAAGGAGAGAGAGATAAAATAGATGAAGTAAGGTGAACAAGGCCGTGAGATGAAGAGTTCAGTGATAGAGGAAATAAAAAGCGGCTCTAATTCGATATGGTTGACTTAATAAAGACGTCCATTAATTGATCCCAATTAAATTTTGCCACCAGCTGGGCCGATGAGCCGATGACGGTAAGGATGACGAGGTCGTCTCGTGATAGGACGAGATTTCGTGTCGTTAGGCGAGATTTCGAGTTATTAACCGGAACTGGGGCCCTGGTGATTAATTAATAAATATCATGACACAGAACAAGGAAATAACTGGATTGATACAGTGACCTTTTAAATTATTTTTGGGAGAGAGAGAGGGGGGGGGGGGGGGGGGAACGACTACAGGAGGGGGAGAGAGAGAAGGGGGAGGAGAGAAATAAGTTTAATGGAGGGGCGGGTGATTTTATATTACTACGTAACCAGCTGGATCCCGTACATTCTTACTAACGTAGAGAGAGAGAGAGAGAGAGAGAGAGAGAGAGAGAGAGAAAGAGAGAGAGAGAGGCAGAGAAAGAGAGAGGTGGAGAGAGAGGGGGAGAGAGAGGTGGAGAGAGAGGGGGAGAGAGAGGGGGAGAGAGAGGGGGCGAGAGGGTTGGAGGAGGGGGGAGGGGGAAGAGAGATAAAGAGAGAGAGCGTAAGAAAGAAAGAGAACGAGAAAGATAAAGAGAGAAAGAAAGAGATTAAGAGAGAGAGAGAGAGAGAGAGAGAGAGAAAGGGAGAAAGAGAGCGATAACGAGTGAGAAAAAGTAAGAAAGAAAGAAAGAAAGAAAGAAAGAAAGAAAGAAAGAAAGAAAGAAAGAAAGAAAGAAGGAAAGGTAGAAAAAAGAAAAGAGAGAGAGAGAGAGAGAGAGAGGACAGGAGTGGAGGGAGAGAAGGGAGAGAGAGAGGAGAGATGGCCAGAAACAGAGAGGCAGGAGAGAGGGGGAGAGGGGGGGCAGGAAGGGAGAGAGGGAGGGAGAGAGAGGGAGGAGAGAGAGAGGGAGAGAGAGGAGGAGGGGGGGGATGATGATGTCATCTAATCTATTACGACACTAATAAATAAGGAGAGGTACAGGGACACGTTCCCACCCCCCATATCCCCCCCCCCAACCCCCGTCCGACTTCCAATTTATTGGCCCCCCATTGGAGGGTGGAATCGGATTAAAGGCCTAATTAAGGAAATGGCTTGTCTCATCGACAAGCTGTCCTATGAAAATGGGTTTAATCGACAGTGTTCACATCATAATATGGGCGGGGAGCGAGAGAGGGAGTGAGTGAGAGAGAGAGAGAGAGAGAGAGAGAGAGAGAGAGAGAGAGAGAGAGGGGGGGGGGGAGGGAGATAGAGGGGGAGAGACAAGGGGAGAGGGAAGGAGAGGGAGAGAGCGGGGAGAGGAAGAGAGGGGGGAGAGGGAGAGGGGGAGGAAGATAGAGGGGTGGAGGGGGGGAGAGAGGGAGATAGAGGGGTGGGGGGGGGAGAGAGAGAGATGGGGGGGGGGGGGAGAGAGAGAGAGATAGGGGGAGGGAGAGAGAGATTCAGAGAGAGGGGTAGAGGGATAGAGAGGGTTTGTAATATATGTGGCTTCCCATTTTCCAGAGAAGGGAAAGAGAGAAATAAGAACTTAGAGGAGTGGGAATGGGAGTGAGTGAGTGAGAGAGGGAGAGAGGTGGGAGAGGGAGGAGGGAAGGAAGGGAGAGAGATGGGGGAGAAGGAGAGGGTGATGGAGGAAGAGGGTGATGGAGGAAGAAGGAGAGGGTGGGGAAGGAAGAGAGAGAAAAATAAGAAGAGGGTAGAGGATTGGGAGTAGGAGAGAGGGGGGGGGGGAGTGGGAGAAGGGGTGGGGGGAGGCAGAAAAAAGACTAGAGTGGAAGAGGGCGGGGTAGAGAAATGAGAGTAGAGGAGTGGGAGAGAGAGAGGGGGGAGGACGACTACAGGAGTGGGAGAGAG
>NC_088368.1:5705644-5720644 GCF_034508935.2 Berghia stephanieae | reverse complement strand
AGTTGTAGAAGAAAGAGAAAGAGGATGAGAATTTAGTACATACTTGCCAATATTAGTGTTACTGGTAGCAGTATAATAATGTTATTAGTAATAGGTTGTTGCTATAATTTGTTATAATATAATATACCATATATCACAGGGTTAGCTTGTTATAATCAGCTCATTAGCCCAGCTGTTTGCTGGTTGAAACTTGGGTCGTTGTGGGCGGGGGGGGGGGGGGGTATAGGTGGGAGTGGGGAGGGAAGGGTTGCGGCGCTGTGTGTGTGTGGGAGAGAGGGAGAGAGAGAGAGAGAGAGAGAGAGAGAGAGAGAGAGAGAGGGAGGGAGAGATTTGTTATTGAAAGGTTTCAGGAAAGGGAATGACGTTAATTATACATTTTATAATATAGAGAAATAAGTTGGAAGAAAGAGAGAAAAAAAAACCAGAGAGAGAGAGGGAGAGAGAGAGAGAGACACAGAGAGAGAGAGAAAGAGAGAGAGAGAGAGAGAGAGAGAGGGACAGAGAGACAGAGAGAGAAAGAGTGAGAGAAAGAAAGAGTGAAAGAAAGAAAGAGAGAAAGAGAGAGTGAGAGAAAGAGAGAGTGAGAGAGTGAGAGTGACAATGAGAGAGAGAGAGAGAGAGAGAGAGAGAGAGAGAGAGAGAGAGAGAGATTAATGCAACGGATCAAATCATATCAAATGATAGGAAATTTCTAAATTCTGTTTTGTTTAGCATTCCAGTCTAATTCAGTGAATGCCTTCAACAAATTGCCCTAATGCTTAAGGTACAGGTTTTCAAGTTTCTCTTTTTTTTATTATTGTTTTTGTTATCTTATCTTATCTTATCTTACTAAAGACTTAATATAGGAATTATCCTTTAAATGCCTTATACAATAGTTTATAATTACAGAATCTCATATAGCTTGCATTGTATCATTCACAGACAGCTTTACACAACTTTGAATGTCAGGAAAAATGTATCAATACGGCAAAGTAAAATCGAAAAATACTATCATAGGATACTGGTGATTGAAAAATTGGTCATGATCGAATGGATTATAAATGTACAAAGTTCATAGTACAATGAAATATTAACGACAAAATTAATCATGAAAGCAACAACGACAATAAGTCTCGGATAAATTATGATTTTACATTGTTTCAGATGTCATGCATAAATTTACTTGTCAACATTTCCAAACCAGATTTTACGTTAAAAATTTATCAAGTTTGACTTCAAAATGGCATTACGTAGCTACCGAGCTGTTGCGAATGGTTAAAATGAAATAATATAACAAGGGGGAAATTAAACCTAAATCGACTTGCATTTATTTGCAGGTCTGATAACCAAAATTCTTATGGGCCTCATTACTGTAATGGAAATAAATACTCGCAAACCGTCATTGTCCATTACAACAATGTTAAATCAGACCCATAATTGGATTCAATAGTCTGATGTCACGTCGCCCAGCAACGGCGGCCATCGTGGTTCTAAACAAAGAAAATCGGTACTTTATATTCTTCATGCTGGTTAGAACTTTTCATATGTCTTGTGATCAGAATGTGTAAAAGTCAAAATATGATCAGATTTATAATGTTTTTCCCCCCTCTGGATACGCTTTTATGCTCGTCAGAGAAATAATTCATAAGGGCGTCCGCCATTTTCCGATAGTTTAGAGCCAGTTACTAAGTTGTCATGCGTCATTAAGAGGGAAGTGACGTTACGACTGTTGAAGCGTATTTCGGTCGATTACCAGACCTGGACCCCAAACAAAACTCGAGTGTTAAAAGTGTGTGATGTGTGTGTGTGTGTGTGTGATGTGTGTGTGATGTGTGATGTGTGTGTGTGATGTGTGTGTGTGATGTGTGTGTGTGATGTGTGTGTGTGATGTGTGTGTGTGATGTGTGTGTGTGATGTGTGTGTGTGATGTGTGTGTGTGATGTGTGTGTGTGTGTATGTGTTGTGTGTGTGATGTGTGTGTGTGATGTGTGTGTGTGATGTGTGTGTGTGATGTGTGTGTGTGATGTGTGTGTGTGATGTGTGTGTGTGATGTGTGTGTGTGATGTGTGTGTGTGATGTGTGTGTGTGATGTGTGTGTGTGATGTGTGTGTGTGTGTGTGATGTGTGTGTGATGTGCGTGTGATGTGCGTGTGATGTGCGTGTGATGTGCGTGTGATGTGCGTGTGATGTTGATGTGCGTGTGATGTGCGTGTGATGTGCGTGTGATGTGCGTGTGATGTGCGTGTGATGTGCGTGTGATGTGCGTGTGATGTGCGTGTGATGTGCGTGTGATGTGCGTGTGATGTGCGTGTGATGTGCGTGTGATGTGCGTGTGATGCGTGTGATGTGATGTGATGTGCGTGTGTGTGGTGTGTATGCGTGTGATGTGATGTGATGTGCGTGTGTGATGTGATGTGATGTGATGTGCGTGTGTGTGATGTGTGTGATGTGTGTGATGTGTGTGATGTGCGTGTGTGATGTGTGTGATGTGCGTGTGTGATGTGTGTGATGTGCGTGTGTGATGTGTGTGATGTGCGTGTGTGATGTGTGTGCGTGTGTGTGATGTGTGTGATGTGCGTGTGTGATGTGTGTGTGTGTGATGTGTGTGCGTGTGTGTGTTGATGTGTGTGTGTGATGTGTGTGTGTGTGATGTGTGTTGTGTGTGTGGTGTGATGTGTGTGTGTGTGTGTGTGTGTGGTTGTGTGTGTGATGTGTGTGTGTGTGTGTGTGTGTGTGTGTGTGTGATGTGTGTGTGTGTGATGTGTGTGTGTGTGATGTGTGTGTGTGTGATGTGTGTGTGTGTGATGTGTGTGTGTGTGTGATGTGTGTGTGTGTGTGATGTGTGTGTGTGTGATGTGTGTGTGTGTGTGATGTGTGTGTGTGTGTGTGTGATGTGTGTGTGTGTGTGATGTGTGTGTGTGTGTGTGTGATGTGTGTGTGTGTGTGTGATGTGTGTGTGTGTGTGATGTGTGTGTGTGATGTGTGTGTGTGATGTGTGTGTGATGTTTGTGATGTGTGTGTGTGTGTTGGTGATGTGTGTGATTGTGATTGTGGATGTGTGGTGTGTGTGATGTGTGTGATGTGTGTGTGTGTGGTTTAGGAGTGGGATGTGTGTGATGTGTGTGATGTGGTGAGGTGGGTGGGGAGGTGTGTGGATTATAGAAGAGGCTGTTAATTAGTGTAATGAGAGAAAGACGAGGGGACCATAGGATAGGATTAGACAAGGTTTAGTAGGTGGGAGTAAGGGGGGTAGTGAAGGTTAGGAAGGTACATTAATATATAATAATAATAATAATAATAATAATAATAATATAATAATAATAATAATAATAATAATAATAATAATAATAATATAATAATAATAATAATAATAATGATAATAATAATGATAATAATGATAATAATAATGATAATAATAATAATAATATATAATAATAATGATAATAATAATAATATAATATAATGATAATAATAATAATAATAATAATAATAATAATAATAATAATAATAATATAATAATAATAATAATAATAATAATAATAATAACAATAATAACAATCATTGTAATAATAAATAATAACGATGACGACGACGACGATAATGATGATGATGATAATGATGATGATGATGATGATGAAGACACGACGACGACGATCTTTAAAAAAAAAACCCATCGTACAACCGATAAACTCTGAATTCCAGTTTTCTAATGAAATGAGTTTTTTTTTTTTTACCTCTTTGTTGTTGGTTCTTCTCGTTAGCTATTATCATATTTTTAATGACTGAGGAAGGGTATTCGTGTCGAAACAAGAGTTCATCCCTCCCAACTCCCTTCAATCCCACGCCCCTCATAATTCATCATTAAAAGTAAACCCCACTTTTCTTGTTTTGTTTTTGTTTTGTTTTTGTTTTGTTTCACCGTTGCAAACGTGACAGGAACTCAAGTTGAACGCTTCGAGAGAAAGCACAGGACAACGAGGAGAAATAAAAATAAAAAAAGGTGCCAAATACAGGCGATTGGTTGACAAAGGAACAAATGGTGCCAAACTAATATAATTATAGCGCCATTAATTATAATAATCAGCAGCATTGAATTGTCGCTTTCTCGTCCCGGTCATTATAATAATGTGGCCCGACATGGTTCATTAGTTGGAACTGAATTCGGATAGAAAGTGGTGGTGATGGTGGTTGTGATGATGACGCTGATGATGGTGGTGATGGTGGTGGTGGTGGTGGTGGTGGTGGTGGTGGTTGTGATGATGACGCTGATGAGGGTGGTGATGGTGGTGGTGGTGGTGGTTGTGATGATAACGCTGATGATGGTTGTGGTGGTGGTTTGTTTTTTGTTTTTAAGGGTTTTACTGCGCTTGCAACACATTTAGGTTATATCAGCGCCAGTAAAAAGGAAGAAAATGGGATAGTAAAAAGTTCTAGAATTACAATTAAAGCACCAAAGAGAAAGTAAGACAAAGGGGAATGGGAACAAATAGGGATCAGATGTAGATTCCAAGAGCATACCACCATTGTACTTAGTTTGAGATCACCTAAAAGTCTCATCCAGACACAAGCACAGGTCCCAACTAAGAGGAATACACTCAAATGTTTACCAATCATATAATATAATATGTAAACTAAACATAATACAATACATAAGACAGATGATTTACAAGGAAAAAAAATATCTCCCAAAACTATAACTATACATTCGACTGTTTCCAACCCAGCCAAGGAACTCCGGCCAGGGTCAGGACAAAACTAAGTAATCTCATTCCAAGACAACGACAGGAAACAATTGGAAAACGGGTAAGGGGAGAAGACATAGCATGTACCTCCCTGCCCACTATGGGAGGTCAGGATCCCCACCCAGTGGTGGTGGTGGTGGTTGTGAGGATAATGATGATGATGATGATGATGATGATGATGATGATGATGATGATGATGATGATGATGATGATGATGATGATGATGATGATGACAATTTTTTAAACAAAGCCATCGTACTACCGATCCAGTTTTATTATGAAATGAGATTTGTTTTGTTCCAGAGAAAGCAGAGGACAACAAGGAGAAATAAAAGGATAAAAAGGTGCTAAATACAGGCGATTGGTTGACATATATAATTAAGAATATTAACAAATGTTCCTTAAGGATGGTCATTAATATGGTCAAGCACTCATTTAGATCCACGTTTCGAAACTCACTCGATCAATAGAGAAATCGAGAGAGTGGGAGGAAGAAAAATCGAGGAAAGAGAGAGAGAGAGAGAGAGAGAGAGAGAGAGAGAGAGAGAGAGAGAGAGAGAGAGGGGGGAGAGAAGAGAGGAGGGAGGGAGAGGGAGAGATAGAGGGAGAGAGAGGGAGAGATAGAGGGAGAGATAGAGGGAGAGAGAGAGGGAGAGAGAGAGAGAGAGGAGAGAGAGAAGAGAGAGAGAGAGAGGGGGGAGAAGAGCTATAGATGGGGTGGGGGTGGTGGGTGAGTGCGAGCGCATTCATTAACCGTAAAACTAATATTAACACAAAGTCTGACACCAGAAAAAAGATATCGACAAATAGCCAATCAATTAGAAGGACGACGATATCATAATAATTGTCACGACGATTAATCGAAAACCAATTATTATCATAATTGGAGATCGCCGCTGTTGCCTCGCTCTGTATCCTATCCCCCTATCCCCTATCCCCCCTCTCGCCCATTGTCGATAGTAAATTGGTTATTATCGATATCACCGTTAAAATCATATTATACTTATAAGATCGAAAATTAATAGGCCTTTATATCGATAATTGTGTTGTTATCCCACTGTGGCACGATCTAATGAATATCAACGACACGCTAATTACAACTGGCGATATAATCTAATTGATAACGATATATTATATTTTTAAATCGATACGGTATCAATTAATTATCTTACCGACAGAGCGATCAATGTTAGAGGTACCCAATTAATTGCAGATCGATTTCTTCTTTTTTCTTATTTTAATGTGTGTGTGTGTGTGAGAGAGAGAGAGAGAGAGAGAGAGAGAGAGAGGGAGAGAGAGAGAGATGGAGAGAGAGAGAGATAGAGAGAGAGGGAGAGAAAGAGAGATAAAGAGAGAGAGAGTGAGAAAGAGAGAGAGTGAGAAAGAGAGAGAGAGAATGAAAAAGAGAGAGAGAGAAAGTGAAAAAGAGAGGGAGAGTGTCAGAAAGAGAGAGAGAGAGAAAGAGAGATATTCGAAGATTTACAAGAAACAAGAATAAAATATTAGTACTAAGCTAATAATATGCCAAGTTGCATAATTGAGCGAGCGAGCGAGAGAGAGAGAGAGAGAGAGAGAGAGAGAGAGAGAGAGAGAGAGAGAGAGAGAAGGGGGGGGGGCATGAGATTGATGCGTGTCTGCGTGTGTGTTTGTGTGTCGGACAGAAATTTAAAAAATGCGATAAAACGCATTCAGAAGGAACGAAGTTGACGTCACTCCGCTCTTGTTGTTGTTTTAAGACAGCCATTTTGTTGATTAATTCTGACTAAAACTTACTAATTCCGACTGGCGGATGTTTCAAGTATTTTACCTACACGCATATTATTATTTTTTTTTTTTTTTTGAAAGCTCGTTAACGGAAGAGATTTAAGATTTAAGACAGTATAGTTAGTAGATGTTCAATGAGTAATTGCCTAATAAAACAGTTTAATTAATTAATTGATTCATTCATTGGACGGAAACTAATCCCGTCTCAGGATTTTAACCTGTTATCTGCCGTACTCTGGAAAAACTCATTTAAAAATTTGGCCAAAAAACTCGCCCTTCAAATATCGATCGATTTAAACGTTCCTCATCTTGGAAAAAAGTCTCAAACCTGGGACTTTGCGAAGTCTCCCTTGAAATCTCAAGTTTGAGAGTTTTTGCCATTTAAATTGATCGATATTTGAAGGACGAGTTTTCTGGCCAAATTTTTAAATACCAAATTTTTCCAGAGTGTTACTGTACTGGAGTTTTTAACTGTTAAGTGCTCTACAACCTGGCTCCAATCTTTAATTACAGACCACAGAAGCCCCGATCAAAAGCCATGATATGTTACTGTAACACTACGGCTAAACAGCCATATATTTTTAATAAGGCCAATAGCCTCATAACTGTATTAAGTCGGGGTGGATGATAGTGATTTCAACTGATTTATTTATTAATTCGTTTTTTCTTTTTAAAAATATTTTTTTAAACGTTTTGCCAGAGTGTATTATTATTATTATTATTATTATTATTATTATTATTATTATTATTATTATTATTATTATTATTATTATTATTATTATTATTATTATTATTATCATTATTATTATCATTATTATATTATTATTATCATTATCATTATTATTATCATTATTATTATTATCATTATCATTATCATTATCATTATCATTATCATTAACATTATCATTATCATTATTATTATCATTATCATTATCATCATTATCATTATCATTATTATTATTATCATTATTATTATTATCATTACTATCATTATCATTCCCAATATTATTATCATTATCATTCCCAATATTATTATCATTATCATTACCATTATTATTATCATAATTATTATCATAATTATTATCATTATTATTATCATTATCGTTAACATTATTATTATCGTTATCATTATCATATCATCATTATCATCATTATCATCATTTTCGTCATCTCATCATTATTATTATTATTATTATATTATTATTATTATTATTATTATTATTATTATCATTATCATTATCATTATCATTATCATTATCATTATTATTATTATTATTATTATTATTATTATTATTATTATTATTATTATTATTATTATTATTATTATTATTATCATCATTATTATTATTATTATTGAGCTATTGCCCTTAGCGATTTTAGTACGGAGGAGGGGTAGCTACCAATTTTGTATCTACCTCTAAATAATATCACAATAATATATCAATATTATACTTTACGAATACATTATATTCGCATCGTTAGTTAACTAAGCAATTGGATTCAATAGTCTGATGTCACGTCGCCCAGCAACGACGAGCAGCGTGGTTCTAAACAAAGAAAATCAGTACTTTTTATTCTTCATGCTGGCTAGAACTTTTCATATGTCATGCGATTAGAATGTATAAGAGTCAAAACATGATCGTATTTATAATGTTTTTCTCCTCTGGATACACTTTTTTGCTCGTTGGAGAAATATTTCATGAGGGTGTCCGTCATTGTTCCGATAGTTACTAAGTTACTATGCGTCATTACGAGGGAAGTGATATCATGACTGTTGAATCCAATTGCAGTGACGTCAAGAATACAATCGACAAGGGAGCTCCATAACTTAAAATATGAATTTGATGAATACGATGTACATGATGTTCAGGGTCATGCTCACAATCTGGCAATTTTTGACCTGAACCTTTCCTTTTTTTTATGTCCCAAAATGGCAGACTTACCCAGCAAAAAAAAAAATATATATATATATGATTTTTAAACTCAAACAAGCTCTCTACAAAATAACTTAATGTTCTTATTGATTAAACAAAGATCATTCTTCAAAGTTTGTGACGTACAAAATAAATCTGAATAAGAAAAATGTATATTGTGTCGTAACAAATGTGACAATTTTGCTGGTGGTGGTAAGGAGAGGGTTAATGGCAAATTGGAAACAGATAAAGGAGGATAGAAGAGGCAGCAAGTAACATCCAACCCACCCAGGTAGATGGAGTTTAGGTAGTTCCTAGAAACAGGAGAGCTAACGCGTGAGCTCTCCTATTTCTAGGGTTAGAACACAAGGGGCTAAAATCAGACCTGCCTTGTACTACGAAAAAGTCGTAGAAATACGAATTTTAGGCTCCAGCTACCGAGCTTCAATAAATCTTGTTGAAAAGGAAAGTCTAGCTTCTTAGAACATAATATATCCAGGATATTGGAGCAGTTTTGGATCATGCTGAGAGCAAAATGTGTATTCCTAAAGCTATTTAAAGTGCATTTTTCTCCTTTTCCCTTGGAAACTACGAATTTTAACAATTTCAAGTTGACAGCTCGGGCTTAAATATTCCGTTTCAGAGCATTTTGATTTCAAGGTCAATTTTCTCCACATAATTCATTCCCACGCCACTTACTACCCGGTCTATCTTTTTTTTTAATTGAGCTTTTAAATAGCGCAATATCCACTAAACGTGCTCAACGCGCTGTACAAGGGGTCCCTGACTAACAGCAACACGTAACATGTAGGACGAGACATGACGTCTGTTAGGCGATATTACATTTTTATTTTCGGACATAGACAATACTGTTAACCACCAGGTACTCATTTTACACCCGATTACGGTGAGAGAATGTGAATAAAGAACCTTCTCCAAGGAATCATACGCCGAGCGAGGCTCGAACCCAGGACCTTCCAATCCGAAAGCGAGTGTCATACCACAATAAGACCACATAGTCACACAGAGACCAATGAGTGACGGGGTCATATTTTTACATAACTGAAGAAGACATCGGGAACCAACTCGGCCAAACTTGACGCCAAAAATAGATTGATGGATGTAAACATTCAATTTATTATGTAGGATATATATTATATAAACATGGCGAACTCGAAATAGATTGCCATATTTATTAATTAAAATCGAAAGCATTTTCATTTAACTGTCCTGCCGAGACAGATTAGTTTACAAATTAATGACAACAAAGGGGAGAGAATTCTGAAATCTGAAATCTGAAATCTGCTGTCGCCGGGCGTTTGTCGCCAGACGTGAGTTTTTCGTCACCCGGATGACCTCGCGACATGCTGTTATTGAGTGTATCGCTACACCAGTTATCTCCCGTTGCCCTTCCGGTCTTTGTCTTCCGTTGTCGTTTTCCGGGATTTCCCGGTGCCGCTTGTTTGCCCGGCTCTTGTCTCGGTAAACTAATTATGGGGCTGTTTGCACAGGGAATGGAGTTGGGGCGAAAGATTGTTGAGTTGGGGGACGATGTTGGCTGGGAGAAAGGGGAAAAGGGAGGGAGGGAGAAAGGAAGGAAAGAGGGAGAAAGGAAGGAAAGAGAGAGAAGGAGAGAGAGAAGGAGAGAGAAGGAGAGATAGACAGAGAAAGAGAGAGAGAGAGAAAGAGAGAGAGAGAGAGAGAGAGAGAGAGAGACCGATAAATAAAGAGATGGGGAGAGAGTGTGGAAGTGAGAGAGAGAGTGAGTGCGTCTCTCAGCTTCTCTCTCTCTCTCTCTCTCTCTCTCTCTCTCTCTCTCTCTTTCTCTCCATATTAGCCTCCCCATCTCCACCTCTCCCCTTCAATCCAAACTTGAATTATTTCTAAAATATAGTGCAATATCCACTAAACGTGCTCGAAGCGCTTTACAAAGGGCCGTAGCCAACAGCAACACATAACATATAAGACAAGATATTCCGCCTGTTACGCATATACAGTGTTTTTCCGACAGACAACGCGGTTAACAGCCAGGTACTCACTTTACACCTGAATACGATTAGAGACAATGAGTAAAGAGCCTTTTTTCCAAGAACTCAACTATGCGCCGCTCAGAGCGAGACTCGAACCCAGAAAACTTCCGATCCGAAGGCGATTAGTCATAACACTTAACAACATACCCGCACAAACCATTAAACTTTACTGTCGTCTACTTAAATGCCCCTGCTTTTCTGCCCGCCTTCTACTTCTCTCTCATTCCATTATAACTTTCTATCATAAAAATAATTAATACGTGTCAATACTTACCATTCGTCTATCACCCCCCACCTCCCCTTTCCCCTCCCCTTTCCCCTACCCCCCCCCCCCCCGGCCTCTGGACACTCTTCCTTCATCCTACCCCCCCCCCCCCTTCCCCCTCTTCCACCTCTAAAATCCCCTATTAAATGCTTCCATTTCTACTCCCCCCCCCCCCCCCACCCCCCCCCCCCCCCCCCCCCCCCCCCCCTACGTTTATCACTTTCACGTCGAGTGTATCCATGTATCTGTCTATCAACCTATATGTATATATATATATATATATATTATACCTGTTTATCTATCTATATCTATATATTTATCCGCCAGTATCTATCTATGATCTATCGACTATCTATCTATCTATCTTATCTCTTCATTTTATCTATACTTCTACCTTGCCTATCTATCTATCTATCTATCTATCTATCTAATATATCTATATCTTTATCTGTCTACACATATCTTTATCTATCTATACCTATATTATATATTTATCTATCTACCTATCTACCTTCCTCCCTTCCATCCAATCATTCTATCTATCTATCTGTCTTTATATCTTTATCTATCTATCTATCTATCTATCTATCTATCTATCTATCTATCTATCTATCTATCTATCTATCTATCTATCTATCTATCTATCTATCTATCTATCTATCTATCTACATTTATCTATCTATTTATCTATCAACCTACATCTATCTATCTTCCTACATCTATCTACCTACATCTATCTATCTGCATCAATCTATCCATGTATCTATCTATATCTATCTATCTCCTCACCCCAGAAGACCCCCTCAACCCCCCCCCCCCCACACACACACACACACCGCCCGCAAAATAATAATCTCAATCAACCAATTATATTCATTGCAGCCACATGCCGGGGAGGGGGGGGGGGGGGGGGGGCAGAGAATACAAGGGAGGGAGAGGGGAAGTTGTATGTGGAGTAGACAATGTCAATAAAAGGAACTCTTCATTAGCAGAAACCAATTACGACAGGAGGACGGGGCCCATAATGAGGCTTTTTGTATCCAGTCGACCGACCAGTGCCGTGTGCTTTGGGTAAAACAAGCAAAATAATATCACTGCTACAACATTCTCTTATAGGACTCATTAAAAAAAAAAACCTCCAAATATCACAGAGATGAGAGAGAGAGAGAGAGAGAGAGAGAGAGAGAGAGAGAGAGAGAGAGAGAGAGAGAGAAAATGTCACGGAACATAAGAAAGAAAATTAGGGGGGAGGAAGAGAGGGATGTGGGGGGGGGTGGGGTGAGGCAGGAATGCTTGAAAGGGAGCGAGGGAGGAAAGATGGAGAGGGATAGAGGAGGGAAGATGAAGAGGGAGTAAGAAAGACAGAAAGGAAGAGGGAGAAGGAGAGACACAGAGAGAGAGAGGGATAGATGGATACATAGATGGATGGATATAGATAGAGGGAGAGAAAATAGGGAGAGAAGGAGGGGAGGGGGGAGTATCGTGGCATTAATAAAGGGCTAATTAATCCAAAGTCAACATCCCTGTCTTTGTTCTTCAAAATATCAAATCAATTATTGTTTTAAGTATTCCTTGTATTTCTTATGTTATATTATGGTGTTTATATTCAGCTAAACAATCTCTCTCTCTCTCTCTCTCTCTCTCTCTCTCTCTCTCACACACACACACACACACACACATACACACCTACTCAGCGTATGCATGTCTGGTGTCTGCGAATGTGTGACGGTGAGTTAGTGTGTGGATGTGTGTTGAATGGAGGAGAGGGAGGGAAGGAGGGAAAGGGGAGGGAGAGGAAGAGAAAGAGAGAGAGAGAGAGAGAGAGAGAGAGAGAGAGAGAGAGAGAGAGAGGGAGGGAGGGGAGGGAAGCATCGTGGCATTAATAACGGGCTAATTAATCCAAGGCAAATATCCGTGTCTTTGTTCTTCAAAATATCAAATTAATTATTGCTTTTAAGTATTTCTTGTACATCTTGTATATCTCAGCAAAACAACAGTAAAGCGTTTTCTCGAGAGAAAGAGAGAGACAGAGAGAGAGAGAGCGGGGGGAGGGGAAGATAAAGAGAGAGAGGGGGAGAGAGAAAAAGAGAGAAAGAGAGAGAGAGAGAGAGAAAGAGAGAGAGAGAGAGAGAGAAAGAGAGAGAGAGGGAAGAGAGAGAGAAAGAGAGGGAAGAGAGAGAGAGAAAGAGAGGGAAGAGAGAGAGAAAGAGAGGGAAGAGAGAGAGAAGAGAGAGAGAGAAAAGAGAAAGAGGGGAGAGAGGAGGAGAGAGAGACGAGAGACATAGATAGATAGAGATAGATAGAGAGAGAGAAGAGAGAGAGAAGAGAGAGAGAGAAGAGAGAGAGAAGAGAGAAGAGAAAAGAGAGAGAGAGAAAAGAGAGAGAGAGAGAGAGAGAAGAGAGAGAGAGAGAAGAGAACGAGAGAGAGAGAGAGAAGAGAGGAGAAGAGAGAGAGAAAGAGAGAGAAGAGAGAGAGAGAGAGAGAGAGAGAGAGAGAGAGAGCGAGAGAAGAGAACGAGAGAGAGAGAGAAGAGAACGAGAGAGAGAGAGAGAGAGAGAGAGAGAGAGAGAGAGAGAGAGAGAGAGAGAGAAGGAAGAGACAAGAGACAGAGGAGACCGACTTCAGTGCCACATTCCAACAATAAAAGTAATAAGAATCTGCGATATAATTTAATAACATATCAATAGGATGAAGAAGGGGGCGGGGGAAGGGAGAGCGGGAGGAGGGAGCGATATAGAAGGGGGGGAGGAAGAGAGAGAATATAACCTACAATATTAAGGAAGCAATTTAGAGACCGCCATTCAGAACTTGGCGCGTGGACAAACCCCCTCGACTAATTTTGCAGAATTTTTCGGCCCAGTGATCGCCTTGCATACAACATTAATTATAGCGCCAGTACATTACATATATTACAAAACAGGGCGATATAGTAAATCAGATGTAATCTATATCACAGTCGCCTCTTGACCCCAATAAATTGGACACTGTTGAGGGGGAATGGCTAAAATCAATTTAGCGGGCTGTACCAAGCACCAAATTAATGTCTATGCCGCAAGAGTTACGGGCCCCTTGATTTCTCTGCACTAGCGCCGCCGCCGCTCGCCGCTGCCAATTGGGTCACGTGATTTACAGAGAAAGTAATGTGATCGTCTTTCTATTTTTAAATTATATTTTTTCCCCGTCGGTATTCGTGCTGTGTGTTAATTAATTACGTTATGCAGTCTTCTTTCTTTCTTTCATTCTTTATTTTAATAAGTTTTGATTAATGTGTGTTAAAGTTTTGATGGCATTTTTATTATTATGGTCTTTATCATAATGTGTCAAATAAGAACGATGTTGTTGGGGGATGGAATTGGACATTTTTTTCCATTAATGAAGATTGCTCGCCATGATTGTCGGGATGATGAATTTGAGACTGATTGATTGACGTAAAAAGAATGAATTGAATGAATTATGGATTGAGGGGTTGTGTCAGCGAAATGAGTGAGTGAGTGAGTACCTTGGGGAATGGAAAAACTACGTGGCGGAATTACAGTCCAACACCGTTCAATCGCAAAGCGGTAACATAATTATAATATATTAGAGCATATGAGCTTCTTGTACTGAAATCGAACATTGTTAGCAAAACAATAACCAACAATCAAACAGTTAAAGAAAATAACAAAACCAAAAAAAAACACACAAAAACAAAAACACAAAAAAAAAACAAAAAAAAAAAAAAAACAATAACCCCACAAAAAAAAAAAAAAAAAAACACTAAAAAAATATATACAAAAACAAAAATAGAGAAAGAGATAAAAATAGAGAGGGAAAGAGGGAGAGAGACAGAGAGAGAGAGAGGAAGAGAGAGAGAGAGAGAGAGAGAGAGGAGAGAGAGAAGAGAGAGAGAGAGGAAGAGAGAGAGAGGAAGAGAGAGGAAGAGAGAGGAAAGAGAGAGAGAGAGAGAGAGAGAGGAAGAGAGAGAGAGAGAGAGAGAGAGAGAGAGAGAGAGAGAGAGGAAGAGAGAGAGAGGAGGAGAGAGGAAGAGAGAGAGTAGAGAGAGAGAGAGAGAGAGAGAGAGAGAGAGAGAGAGAATACAATAAATTTCCAAGCATGCCACACACACACACAACCTACCTTATTTGCCGCCCGCCCTGCCATGGTATTTGCTCGCTTCATGACTTTAGGGAAATCGTGCTCACAGACGAGACTCCCCTGGACCAGACTGTAGCGGTCGCCCGGGTTCAAGGTCGTGTGACATGTACAGCAGGTGAAACACTGGAAAGGGGGAGGTGGAGGGGAGAGGGAAGTGAGAAAGAAAAAAAAA
>NC_088368.1:5700785-5705544 GCF_034508935.2 Berghia stephanieae | reverse complement strand
CCTCCATCTCTCTCTCTCTCTCTCTCTCCCTATCACTATCCCTTCTCTCTCTCCGAGCTCTCTCTCTCTCTCTCTCTCTCTCGCTATCAATCTTTTTAAACAAACCTCTCTTTAAATAGAAATGAAAGTAGAACATTTATTTATACATTTAAAATACACAATAAATGACATTTCAAGATCCCTTTAACTTGCGGACAGCTGTGCCAAATATACTATATGTCATCTGCCAATGGGTGTTAAGTGATACATCAATGTCTTTATAGTTTTTGTTAAAGTATTGGCTGAAAAAGTATTTTGAGCATTTTGTTAAGTATTTTTATTATTTTCAAAGCTGTTATACCAGAATTTAAACATAATTTTTCATTATCCATAAATTAAATTTACCTTCCTTACATCCCGAGGCCTAACTTCTCCGTCTAGATAGAATGAAGTTGACGTCACTCGGGTCTTTGTTAATATTTTTTGACATCCACGTTTATGAGTAATTCTCACTTAACTGTATTATCCAGACTATAAAAGTTCATGGTTACACAGAGTTGTGTGTGTTAGTCCGTTATACTTCCGGATGGCAATGTTGTGAGCTTCTTAGCCAAGTGCGTACTTTCTATAAACCAGTGCGTGCATCTACTGACACCTTTGTTGACGTAAGAAAATTTTCGAGCAAATTTAACAGTAAATCTTAAAACTTTCTTTATCAGTGCCCCTCTGTTTATGAAATAGCATAGATCAAGCCCTTCATTTGACTTTCAAAAGAGAATCTGAAAACAGAGATTTCCTTATAATATGGAGCACAGGACTTTAATAAATATTTTAGAAGAAATAAAGATTTTAGAAGTGGTAGAGGATCGAGCAGGAGGATAGGAACCACTCACTGTTGTCCCAAAAGAAGGAAATTATCATGGTTTGGACACACTGTCCGCGACGATAACCTGTGCAAGACTGCCATTCAGGGCACTGTAGAGGGACAGAGGAGAAGAGAAAGACAGAAGAAAAAAAAACAAACTATGGTATGACATAATCAAAGATTGGACAGGCCTGGATCTCAATAGCCTACTGGAAAAGGCCAGAGACCGTGACGAATGGCGCAAGATTGTGAAGTATAAATTCCGTATGTCCCCCCCCCCCCCCCCCCCCCTCGACGATCAGCTGAGATTGAGTGAGTGAGTGAGAACAGAACTTTGTTCTTTTTCCCCCCGTGCCTTTCAGTTTGTTGTAAATTTTAATAGGACTCAATAGCCTGACGTCACGTCCACCCAGCAACGAGCAGCAGGTTGGTTCTAAACGAAGAAAATCGATACTTTTTATTCTTCATGCTGGCTAGAAACGTTTCTCATATCATGTGATTAGACTGTATAAAGTCAAACCATGATCAGATTTACAATGTTTTTCTCCTCTGGATACACTTTTGTGCTCGTCAGAGAAGTATTTCATAATGGCGTCTGCCATTGTTCTGATAGTTTAGAACCAGTTACTAAGTTATTATACGTCATAACGAGGGAAGTGACGTCAGGACTGTTGAACCCGATTAGTCCATTGTTTAACTATTGATTGTCACTGTCTTCCTATATTTCTAAATACCTTGGGGTTTGTTTGCCTTTTTTTTTTTTCTAATACAAATACATAACGCCCTGGGCAACTTTCGAGGAAGTTTGCCCTTTATAGATGCTTCGCGTAATTATTATCATTGATTTATCATTACTGTTTACAGTCAACGTGTAGCAGTACGTACGCGCCACAAATGTGACCCCCCGTCTCAAAGCGGTATTATGTCGGGATCCACTCGGTCAGGGAAATTGAATTCATTGCCACAAATATCAAACTTGGGTTTATTTTCTCTATGTCATGCTGGAGTATAAATACCAATTTTTGCTTTACAAAAACTTCTAAGGTCCAATTTCTCATCATTCTACCTCTAAATTCACTTTCTGGGGTCTGAATCATCCCGACATAACACCGTTTTGAGACGGAGGGTCACAAATGTGAGAATTATATCCAGAATCCATGCCTTTTTTATATTGCCTGCTTAACCCACATCTTTCACCTCCCCCCCCCCCCTTCTCTCTCTCTCGCCCTCTCTCTCTCTCTCTCTCTCTCTCTCTCGCCCTCTCTCTCTCCCTCTCAGTCTGTCTCTCTCTCTATCTCTTTCTTTTTCTCTCTCTCACACACACAATACACACATACACACATACATACATACACACACACTACCCCGACTTTGTAACGAACCAATTAGAATTCTAATCTATCTAATCAAAGAAAGGGAATGTAAGGTAAACCAAATAACACACAAATTATGATTGATATCACTGGATATCGTATGCACGTTCTTTTATAGAAAATACAAACAAGAAACGCACCAAAAGAAAAAAAAAGGCAAAAAAAAATAAAAAAAATTAACATTCCAAAAAAAAAAAACATTTTTAAAAACAAAATCAAAAAGAAAAAAAATGGAAAAAACAAAACAAAAACAAAATCTAAACAGCAACATTTGTCTAATCCTTCAACTATTTCAACTTTATTATAACCTCCCTACACGACGTTCACTTATTTGCCGGTCTGATCACCCAAAGTGTTATGGGCTCATTCATAGTTGTAATGGAAATTATTCTTTCTTACACCGACGCAAATTAATAATACTATCCGGTACAACAATGATAAAAGGCAAGCCTGTATTCTGACAACCCCCCCCCCCCCCCCCCCCCCCACACACACACACACAAACACACACTTATCTAAAATTTTGGCCAGAAAACGCGTCCTTCAAATTATATATCGTTCGATTAAAACGGCCCATCCCATATCTTGTCAAAAACCTCTCAAACCGGGGACTTCATATCAATATAATATTATTATACCATTCCTCCTATCAATATAATAATATTATACCATTCCTCCTATCAATATAATATTATACCATTCCTCCTATCAATATAATAATATTATACCATTCCTCCTATCAATATAATAATATTATACCATTCCTCCTATCACCCCAACAAAACACGCCCTTTTTATCCCCCCCCCCTCTCTCTCTCTTCATCTCTCTTCTCTCTCACTTCTTTATCTCTTCTCTTCTCTCTTATCTATCTATCTCGCTCGCTCACCCACTCTCACTTACTCTGTCTCTCTCTCCCCCCCCCCCCCCCCCCCCCCCCGCCTTCCGTCTCTCACTTCTATGCCAACTAATTACAAATTCCACCCGATTAACATGAAAAAAGAGGGAAAGCAAGATATTTCTTATATTGTCTAAGAAAATATTATTTTGCTCTTCACCACTCCCCCAATTCTCTCTCTATCTCTATCTCTGACTCTCTCTCTCTCTCTCTAGCTCTCTCTCACTATCTCTCTATCTCTCTCTCTCTCTATCTCTCTCACTCTCTCTATCTCTATTTCTCTCTCTATCTCTCTATCTCTCTCTCTATCTCTATTTCACACTCTCTCTCTCTCTCTCTCTCTCTCTCTCTCTCTCTCTCTCTCTCTCTCTCTCTCTCCCTCCCCCTTTTCTCTCATTTGTATACCAAACCAATTACGAACTTCCAACTCAAATTAACAGAATAAAGGACATAGATGGCAGGTGTATACAAAATAATATACAGGGCTCTGATTCATGGAGCGGGACTACGACGATAGTCCTAGACTAAATCCGTTGTCTCAGACTAAAAGGCGTTGTAAGATATTCATGAAGCCGGACTAGGCGAAGTCTTAGACTAAACGAGGGACTAAACGGGTGAAATTTACACCCGCGATTTAGCAGGTGTAAATATCGTAGTCTGAGACTAAATTTCAAGATCATATTATGTCATCTGCGCTGGGGGAAGTAATTGTACAGCGATTAGAACAAGAATACCCGACAGTTTTTGATTTTATATTTATTTTTATTTATTTATTTATTTATTTATTTATTTATTTATTTATTTATTTTTTGGTTTTGTTTATTTTCTTTTCTTTCCTTTTCTCGAAGATTCGACAATCGCACATACACTCCTCATCTTGCCCATTCAAAACACTCTGCAGGGACTCCTCCTTCCCCCCCCCCCCCCCCCCCCCCCCAACACACAGTTTCATAGTAACTTCCTCCTCCTACTACTACTACTACTACTACTACTACTACTACTACTACTACTACTACTACTACTGCTACTTTCACTATTATCATTACTCCTCCTCCTCCTACTACTACTACTACTACTACTACTACTACTACTACTACTACTACTACACTACTACTACTACTACCACTACTACCACTACTACTACTACTACTACTACTACTACTGCTACTACTACTACAACTTCTACAACAACAACAACAACAACAGCAACAACAACAACAACAACAACAACAACAACAACAACAACTACTACTACTACTACTACTACTGCTGCTGCTGCTACTACTACTACAACTTCTACAACAACAACAACTACTACTAATACTACTACTACTACTACTACTACTACTACTACTACTAATACAACTACTACCATTACTACAACTACTACCATTACTACAACTACTACCATTACTACAACTACTACCACCACTACTACTACTACTACCACTACTACTACTACTACTACTACTACTACTGCTACTACTGCTACTACTACTAATACAACTACTACCATTACTACTACTACTACCATTACCACTACTACTACTACCACTACTACTACTACCACTACTACTACTACTACTACTTTATGTCTTTTATCGTCCATTATTTTCTAGAAATGTCACGTCTCTCACTGGCCTTAT
>NC_088368.1:5688285-5693285 GCF_034508935.2 Berghia stephanieae | reverse complement strand
TTATTATCATTATTATCATTATTATCATTCTTATTATCATTATTATTATTATTATTATTATTATTATTATTATTATTATTATTATTATTATCATCATTAAATAAAATAAAAGCATTACGTCAGAGTAAACTCGATTTAAATTTGTCGATGCAATTTTCTATAAATAATTTAAGCAGGTTTTCATCAAAGGCAATAAAATTACGATTGTCAACAAAACATACGCGAATAACAAAAGGGAAATGACGCCTGTTATAATTGCATTCACACAAACAAGAACCGTTTAAAAGGGATTAATTTATAATAATTATGTATTTATTAAATAAACTGTATTATAACAAAATTAAGCATCTTGTAATCCGTAACGTGTATGGAAAAGAAATTGGAAATTAATTAATTTTTTTTTTCTTTTGGAAGGAATGAAATTTAACTGTAACAAAAGACGGCTGAAAGATGAAATTAAATTGTATATAACGTATAATATTATTATTAATGTCTTGAAATAGAGTCACAGCTTGCTCGCTAGTATTCAACATTTATCAAATAGTTAATATTGTGTATGTACCTAACAGAAATATGATTGTATTATGAGAATAATATTTCTTCTAAACGAAATAAACAAAACAAATACACATTAAAAAAAAAAAAAATCAAAAACAAACAAAAACAAAAACAAAAAAACGAAACAAATGAAAAATTTCAAATTAAAAGGAGATTTAATTTATTGTGATAATATATTTATTGAGCACAGAATGTAGATAGAATAAACTGACTAGTCGATGGAATTTACTGTTGTAAAAAAAAAATGTCTTTTCTTCGTGTGTAAAATACGAACAACAACAAAAAAAATACTATCTTATGCTTGATTGCATGTACCAAAACCTTGTCAAATATGAAATGTCTACTACCAAAACAAACGATTATTGCAATAATATTTCTTTTAAACGAAATAAGATGTAAGAATTTTTAAAAAATATATTAAAAATAAAAAGTCAGATTAAAAGATTTATTGGGATAACAATTTTGAGCACAAAGTGTTGGTAGACGAAATTTATACTGTAATAAAAAAAAATAATAAATTGCCTTCTCGTATGTAATTTTTTTTTTTAAATTAAATTAAAAAGGACATTAGCCTATCCGAAATAAATTAATTTAGTTATCAGCCTAGATCTCGTGTTACATCGGAATATGGTTTTAGACCATAGCACTCCCACCAGCAGATTAACTCACTCAACCCTAACACCGACTTTATCCGTAGTTTACCCGGGGTTACTTTTACCCCATGCCTATTTTTTAAAAATATTTTATGAGACAAATTATAGGCGTATTATCAAAGCTAATGTTTTTAGTTTTTACATGTTAATGATAGTTGAATAAAGATATCTATATGCATGCTCATTTTTGATAATTTTTTTTTTTCCAATTTGAAAAGCAGCAAAATTCTCTAGGATTGAGTGAGTTAATGTTTGATCCACTGTTACTTCTAATTTTGTTTGTTTGTTAGTTTGTTTTCCTTTTTTAATTATAGCTACTTCTTCAATTTATTTTTTTATTTATTCAATTTGGCTTTAGTTTATTTCATTTATTATTTATGTGGTTCTGATGTGGTCGATGCGACTATACTTATGTGGTCTAGTGGTATGGCATTCGTCTTTGGATCGGAAGGTCCAGGGTTCCGAGTTCCGTTCTGGGCGGCGCATGGTTGAGTCCTTGGAAAAGGCTCTTTTACTTACATTCTCTCACCGTACTCAGGTGTAAAATAAATACCTGGCCGATTACAGCGTTGTCTATATCCTAAAAAAAATGTAATATCGTCCAACAGGCGTCATGTCCCGTCCTAAATGTTAAGTGTTGCTGTTGGCCAGGGACCCCACCTTGTAAAGCGCTTTGAGCACTTTTAGTGGATTTTGCGCTATATAAAAGCTCAAAGCTCAATTCAATAATACACGTATCTATGTAATAATAATTGTAATATCGCTTCACATGCAAACATGTCTCGTCCTACGTGCTAAGTGTTGCTGCTGGGTTGGGACCCCTCGTAAAACGCTTTGAACACGTTAAGTAGATATTGCGCTATAAGTAGATATTGCGCTATAAGTAGATATTGCGCTATAAAAATGCTCAAGTTTTACTTTATTTATTGATATTTTGCAACATTAATTTATTTCAATATACGCTGTATTCAAATCTTACTTATATTATAACGATGATGAATTCACATTGGGCGTACAATAAAAAAGTAGGTATTTTAGTCGGCATATTATTCGATTTCAATCGTAAGTTCCGACGTGTAATTATTAGCAGGTCTGATAACCCAAATTGCTATGGGCCCATTTACGTAATGGAAATACTCTCAAACCAAAGCAATAATTTCGTCCGTTAAGTCAATGTTAAATGAAGCTAATACTATTATGCGTGCCCTTAGCTATTGGTGCCGTGACTTTTACATATGAAAATCAAATTAGAAAATTAAATTATTGAAAATTGAAAATTAAATGATTTAAGATTTAAAATCAAACAATTGACAAAAATGATCGATAAAAAGAATTGAAAAGACTAAAATTGGAAATTTACAAAATAATAAAATAATAAATTAATTAAAAACTAAATTATTGAAAATTGAACAAAATAACAAACAGGAATATATTCTTGATACTTGAAAAGAGATGGCAAATAGGGTGGTGGGGGTGGGGGTGGAGATGAGAGATGAGAGATGGCAAATATTCTTTCTTTAAATGATAATATAAAATTAGACCCTTAGACTTTAGAAGAAGGAAAAAAAGGAGAAAAAAAAAAAGGAGGAAAGAAAGATAAGTATAATTAGCTTAATGGGATGGTTTACATTAACAGAGTTGGTCAATAAAGACAGGTGTGGGACGAGTCTGAGAGTCGAACAGCAGGATGGGCCTAAGGGGAGAGGAGGAGGAGAAGAAGAAGGAAGAGGAGGGGGGAGGGCGATGTGACATTGTCTGTCACCAGATAGGCACTTTATTAATGCCAAAGTCATATCCCTCTCCTCTTTTCTTTAAAATTTTAATTTATAAATTAATGTAGAGATGAGAGATGTCAAATATTCTTTCTTTAATGATAATAATAATTTTAAAAAAGACCCTCGGGCTTTAGAAAAAAGGTTTAGGGAAAACAGAAGGAGAGAAGAAAAAAAAGGTAAGGAAAATTAGCTTAATGGGATAGTTTACATTAGGAGAGTAGTTGGTCAATAAAGACAGGTGTGGAATGAGTCTGAGAGTTGAACAGGATGGGCCTAGAGGAAGGGATGGGGAGGGGGGGGGGGTGGGGTGAGGGGAGAGGTGACATTGTCACCAGATAGGCATTTTAATGCCAAAGTCATCATCCGCCCCTCTTCTTCTTCTTCTTCTATTAAATAATGTCAATTTATTTTTACACATTTAGCTTTTCAAAACATCTTGCTTCGTGAATTTATGTCTAATGATGTCTAGAGTGGAAAAAAAAGAACCAAAAAAAAAAAAAAATAAACCCCTCTTCATTTGTTAATAATATTTGAACTAAAATACAATTTGGCATTTTTTCTTTTTCCCCTCACCACAACGACATTAAAAATAAATAAAAATGGTGACTTTAAATGGGGATTTGACTGATAAATTATCTGGCAACACGACAGCTTACATACATATCATAGATGTTACCAGTATTGTAATTTAAAGTTAGCCCCCCCCCCCCCCCCCCCCCCCCACACACACACACAAAACATTTTAAAGAAAAATACAAGTAGTGACGATTCATTTTTTTGGCGACTATAATTTGGCATTCCCTGACAATACGTAACTGGCAACACGGGCAGCCATTATAAAAAAGACAAGTTTATTATAATTCTAGCCTTGTTTTATTGTTTGATGAAATCAAACAACTTGTGCTAATTTTAATCTGAAGCATAGGAAACCAAACATGCGTCGCTGAACGTTGGTTGGGCAAACACGAAACGGATTAATTAAATCTTAATTGAATGTTTTTGATCCGGATATGGCTTGGTGTTTCTTCTGTTTAAAATTGCTATCTTCATCATCATCGTCATCATCATCATCATCATCATTGTTATTGTTATAATTGTCACTATTGTCATATTATTTAATTATTATTATTATTAATTATTATTATTATTATTATTATTATTATTATTATTATTATATTATTATTATATTATTATTATTATTATTATTATTATTATTATTATTATTATTATTATTATTATTATTATATTATTATTATATTATTATTATTATTATTATTATTATTATATAATATTATTATTATTTATTATTATTATTAGTATTATTATAGTATTATATAATTATTTTAGTATATATAGTTAGTAGTTAGTATATTATTCTTATTAATTATATTATAATATATCATAATAATAATATTATAATTATCACCATCATATCGTTATTATGACTGCCTTTTTCAGATAACTAATTAATTGTTGATCGGTTGGCGATGAAAGAGCTTTTATTAATGTAACAGGGCTTCTAAAAGACGAAGGGAATGGAGGATGAGGGGAGGAAGGAAAGGAGATAGAAAGAAGGGGGGGGGGAGATAAAGAGAAAAATATGATAGAACCAAAGAGAGCGGGAGAGAGTGGGGGCGAGAACGTAAAGAGTGAGGGACGAGAGGAGAGGAAGAGGGGAGGGGGAGGGAGAGAGGGAGAAGACGGAGAGAGAGAGAGAGAGAGAGAGAGAGAGAGAGAGGGAGGGAGGGAGAGAGAGAGAGAGAGAGAGGGAGGGAGGGAGAGAGAGGGGAGGGAGGGAGGGAGAAGACGGAGAGAGAGAGAGAGAGAGAGAGAGAGAGAGAAGCGAGAAAAGAAAGAAGGGGAGGGGGGGGGGGAGAGAGAGATAGAGGAAAGAGGGAGAGATAGGAGAGGGAGAAGTGGGAGAGAGGGAGGGATAAGTGGGAGAAAGGGAAGGAGAAGGGGGAGTGACAGAGGGTGAAGGGGAGAGAGAAAGAGAGAGAGAGAGAGAGAGAGA
>NC_088368.1:5686214-5688185 GCF_034508935.2 Berghia stephanieae | reverse complement strand
ATTTTAGGGGTCCCCCGACGTCTTCACCTGGAAGACGGCAGAGGACGTGGATTTGGGTAGGGTTAGTCAGGGGTTTTTTTTTTTTATCTATTCTTAGATTTTGGTGCCCACGTCTTCATCCGGGAAGAGGGGCGAGACGACAGTCCCCGGGGCCGGGGAGTCGTCTCCCCCTTTCCCCCCCCCCCCCCCCCCCCTCTCTCTCTCTCTCACCACACACACACAAAACACACAAACACACACACACACACACTCTAGTCACGAACTGGGCACTCACTCATTCGACCCCCGATACACACAACGGTGACCATAATAATAATAATAATAATAATAATAATAATAATAATAATAATAATAATAATAATAATAATAATAATAATAACAATAACAATAATAATAATTAATAGTGAACATTATTCACGACAGAAACACAGAGTGATATGATGGGTACTCGTCACTCATTTCTTTACAATCCGATTCGCTATCAGAATCAAATCAAACTTGGCAAGCTACACACAAGCTACACCCTCCACCCCACCCCCTCACACACACACACACACACACACACACACACACACACAACATTCCGTTAATTAATTAAAAAAGGGGTTTTATTATTTTGAGATTTAATCTTCAAACTACCTCAGGCGGAACGCCTAGAAGATTCCAGAACATTCTGAAAATGGCAAATTAAAAATATATATATATATTATAAAATTATCGATAAAAAATGTCGCGTTCGAATAATGAATCGATATCTACCCGATATGCGATCTAGAGTATATCGGGAAGGAATCGAATCGAATTGAATGCATTCTTGATGACGAGCCATTTCCGGTGGTACAGCTATGTAATTTATTGGGGTTTTGTTTTATTTTTAAGGGTTTTACGGCGCTTGCAACACATTAAGGTCATACCAGCGCCAGTAAAAAGGAAGAAAATGGGTTAGTAAAAAGTTCTAGAATTACAATTAAAGCACACTATCAAAGTACTTAGTTTGAGATCACCAAAAAGTCTCATCTAGACACAAGCACAGGTCCCCACAAAGAGGAATACACTCAAATTTTCACAAATCATATATAATACGTAAACAAAACATAATACAGTGAATAACAGGGACATGATTTACAAGGGAAAAAATATCATCTCCCAAAACTAACAATACATTTGACTGTTTCCCTCCCAACCAGGGTATCCGGCCAGGACCAGGACAAAACCAAGTAATCTCATTCCAAGACAAAGACAGAAAGCAAGTTGTTTTTGTTTGTTTGTTGCTTTAGGTCTCTTCCAACACAATTGAGGTTATATGAGAGACCGCTGAAACAAAAAAAAAAACAAGCAATCTAACAAAAATAGTACAAATGTAAATCAAAATCATAACCTAAAGATATCATAAGCTAAATTATAAATAACCAAGAACAAACAGGCAGAAGATTTACAGGGAAAAAAATATCCCCTGTCAAAAATACAATCACAAACCAAAGAAGCAGGATAGGCTAGTAAAGAGAAGAAGAAACGACATCACTATCGGATCGTACACCCATGCGAACATCATAGGTATATGATTCAAGGGTGATGCTCCCATCCAACCACCCGCAGAAAGCAAGTTGGAGAACAGATATAGGGGGATAGAAGACACAGTATGTACCCCCCCCCCCCCCCTGCCCGCTATGGGAGGTCAATACAGCTATGTAAAAATCTTAACATGTTTTCAAACTACGAACATTTTGGCCTGGAAAATTTAATCCAAAAAACTCCTCCAAACCGTATTATTTTCTAATATAGATAGCTCGAAGATGTCACTCATGTTTCTGTTATTGTTTTTTTGCCACCCGCGTTTATGAGTAATGCTCACTGAACTGTATTAACCCGACTATAAACGTTAACGGATACACAGTTTTGTGTGTTGATCCGTTATACTTCCGGATGGCAATGTTGTGAGCTTCTTAGCCGAGCGCATACTATCTATACTCT
>NC_088368.1:5678714-5681214 GCF_034508935.2 Berghia stephanieae | reverse complement strand
ATATTCATCACTATACTGTCACGCACTGACAAAAGATCCCCCCCCCCCCCCACCCCGTCCTCTTCTCCCTGTCGTCGGAATGACTCGCTGATATGAGTTAAGGCCTTTCGGTTCCTAATCATTCGATCGGGACTCCTCGGCTGCTCTCTGATCGCCCGTGTCAATTTTCTTCCACCGTTCATTAACGACTTATTATGCAGCAGATATTAAAGTCAGAAGATCATAATATGACAAAAATTTCTAGCCAAAATGCTGAAGATGCGTATTTTTTCTTTTTTTTTTTCTCTTTTTTTTTTTTTTTGGGGGGGGGGGGGTTGGAAAAAAATATAAATAAAAAACAACCCCCCCCCCCCAAAAAAAAAAAATAAAATAAAACAAGAAAACAAAAGAAACATAATAAAGAACCCCGACTATTTCTTTCTTATTCAACGTTCACTGCACCAATATTACTGTTCGATCTTAAACTTCATGTTTTTTGTTTGTTTTTGTTTTTTTTTTTATTGTTTGTCTAGTTTGTTGTGGGTTTTTTTCTTTTGTTTGTTTAAAAAAAAAATTTTTTTAATGTTTTTGTTTTGATGTTTATTGATTTTGTTTATAGGAATATAAAGCGTTATTAATGAGGAGTACAATCAATTTCAATCATGTCAATTTCACAAAGAAGAGAGAGCAGCAGTTAGAACCAAACACATGAATTCACTTGCGCCTCATCAAACGAGCTGGAAATATCCTGCCAACATTCCAAGAAGCCAAAAAAAAAAAAAAAACAACAATTTTTATCCCATTCTCTGTTCACGGCACCAAAAATAAATAAATACCGTCCCCGCTTTCTTCCTCCCTATCCTACCTTTATAAATATAATATAGTTAAAGTGAATGACATAATCAGTCGGATGGTGAAAAGTTTGAATTATCGTAGGGAGACCCCCCCCCCCCTACCTCACTCCCACCTTATTTAATAATAAATTGATTAATATAATATAGTTATAATATTTCTTGAATATTGCAACTAATTGAAAGTCTATAATGGCTAAAAGATTAAGTAATATAAAATAAAAATGCTGTGAAACTACGGACGTCTTTTTTTAGTGGATATTGCGCTATATAAAAGCTATTTTTTGTTAATGCTGTGAAACTACGGAAGTCCTCCCTACCGATCTCATAAAGAGGACTATCAGTGAAATTACTAACTAAAACTATGTTAAATACTATATCTATACTGTACTATATTAAATGCGGCGCTGCACTGCGGCTGAAGCCTGGGTTATTTCAGACATCCCTTGGAATAGACCCCAGATACAAATTTTCCCTATGGGATGAATAAAGGGAATTTTATTTATTTAATTTTTTAACCCGCTCCTCACCAACTATAGGACAATCGTCACATTCGTTACGATACAACCAACATTTTTCTTATTCAAAGTTCTTTTGTACTTACATCGTAAGATTTAAAGAAAATGAACAATGTGTTGTAGAGCATGTTTTGCTAAAGAAACTAAAGTATCGCAAGAACTTACGGCTATTGTGTTTGAGTGATAAAAAATATATTTTTGTGTCAGTTGAGTGTTAAGTTTTGGGGAAAATCCTGAAATTGGCTGATAGGGAGAGAGTTAAAATCTGAATTACCAAACTAATAATAAGATGGATCACTTCATTATAATAAGGGAGGCCTTCCGAAAGCTCTTACATCGCCAATATTTTTGTTCTAGTAGGGGGTTTGGGAGGGGGAAACCTTTTTTTACAATGTTCTAGAAGGGGGTTTGGGAAGAGGGGTGGGGGTCTTTAAAAAATAAATAAAAAAATAAGTTTCTCCCATCCCAAACCCCCTACTAGAACATTTTAAAAAACAAGAATACTGGGGATGTAGGAGCTTTCGGAAGGCCTTCCTATAATAATATTATTACATACCGATATGAGATATAAAAGATTCTTTTCCTTTCGTCCTGATATTTTTGAGGGGACTCTTTGTAAGTACGAGTAGTTCGGAGTAGTCACAATGAAATGGCGGTATAACAGGCCATTGGATCTTATCTACACACTACACAGACATCTGCCTGTCTGTGTGTAGTGTATGTTGTAAGATGAGTAGATTTCAACTAAATTTAAAAGGTTTTCAATCGATGCCGTGCGCTTGGCTAAGAAACTCACAACATTGCCATGGCAAAAAACAATAACAAAGACCTGAGTGACGCCAACTGAGAACTATCTATAGATAGAATGAAGTTGACGTCACTCGGGTCTTTGTTTTTGTTTTTTGGCATCCACGTTTAAGAGAAATTCTCACTGAACTGTATTAACCTGACTATAAACGTTCATGGATACACACAGTTTTGTGTGTTGGTCCGTTATACTTCCGGATGGCAATGTAATGAGCTTCTCAGCCAACCGCATACTACCTATAGATAGAATGCGCTTGGCCAAGGAGTTCACAACATTGCCATCCGGAAGTATAACGGACCAAAACACAAACTCTGTGTAACCATGAACTTTTTAGTCTGGTTAAT
>NC_088368.1:5673864-5678614 GCF_034508935.2 Berghia stephanieae | reverse complement strand
ACCCCTTGGGTTATTTGACTTCCGGGAAATAACCCCCAGATACAAATTTTCCTGGGGATAATAAAGGGAATTTTTTTTTAATTTTTTAACCGTCCTCACCAACATATAGGACAATCGTCACATTCGTTACGATACAACCAACATTTTTTTTATCAAAGTTCTTTTGTACTTACATCGTAAGATTTAAAGAAAATGAAAATGTGTTGTAGAGCATGTTTTGCTAAAGAAACTAAAGTATCGCAAGAATTACGGCTATTGTGTTTGAGTGATAAAAAATATATTTTTGTGTCAGTTGAGTGTTAAGTTTGGGGGAAAATCCTGAAATTGGCTGATAGGGAGAGAGTTAAAATCTGAATTACCAAATAATAATAAGATGGATCACTTCATTATAATAAGGGAGGCCTTCCGAAAGCTCCTACATCGCCAGTATTTTTGTTCTGGTGGGGGGGTTTGGGAGGGGGAAAACTTTTTTTTACAATGTTCTAGAAGGGGGTTTGGGAAGAGGAAGAGGGGTGGGGGTCTTAATAAAATAAATAGAAAAATAAGTTTGCCCCCTCCCAAACCCCCTACTAGAACATTTAAAAAAACAAGAATACTGGGGATGTAGGAGCTTTCGGAAGGCCTTCCTATAATAATATTATTACATACCGATATGAGATATTAAAGATTATTTCCTTTCGTCCTGATATTTTTGAGGGGACTCTTTGAAAGTACGAGTAGTTCGGAGTTGTCACAATGAAATGGCGGTATAACAGGCCATTGGATCTTATCTACACACTACACAGACATCTGCCTGTCTGTGTGTAGTGTATGTTGTAAGATGAGTAGATTTCAACTAAATTTAAAAGGTTTTCAATCGATGCCGTGCGCTTGGCTAAGAAACTCACAACATTGCCATGGCAAAAACAATAACAAAGACCTGAGTGACGCCAACTGAGAACTATCTATAGAAAGAATGAAGTTGACGTCACTCAGGTCTTTGTTATTGTTTTTTGCCATCCGCGTTTAAGAGTAATTCTCATGAACTGTATTAACCTGACTATAAACGTTCATGGATACACACAGTTTTGTGTGTTGGTCCGTTATACTTCGGATGGCAATGTAATGAGCTTCTCAGCCAACCGCATACTACCTATAGATAGAATGCGCTTGGCAAGGAGTTCACAACATTGCCATTCCGGAAGTATAACGGACCAAAACACAAACTCTGTGTAACCATGAACTTTTATAGTCTGGTTAATACAGTTTAGTGAGAACAACTCACAATCGCGGATGGCAAAAACAATAACAAAGGCCTGAGTGACGTCATCTGCATACTATCTAGAGTTCCATGTCATTTTTTGTTATTGTTTTGAGACCGCAATGATCTGCATGAAAAGATCTCACTACAGTTCCTCTCAGTTACAGACCAAAACTGAAATCAGAGGTCAACATGTCTGACCTCAATAGATAGAACGAAATTGACGTCTCTCAGCCCTTTTGTGTCGTTTTTAGCCAGCCATTTTTATGAATAGTTCTCACTAACATAACGCTGGAATTTGTAACGAGCATGTCAAGTTAAGTAAAACATCATTACGTATGTTACGGTGTTTTGTATCTTGAATTCTATTCTAAATAAAAGAATGACAAGAGAGAGAGAGAGTTTGTGTGTGCGTATGTGTGTGTGTGTGTGTGTTTGGAAATAAATTTTATAATCATCATTATTATTATTATTATTATTATTATTATTATTATTATTATTATTATTATTATTATTATTATTATTATTATTATTATTATTATTATTATCATTATCATTATTATCATTATCATTATCATTATTATCATCACCATCATTATTACCATTAACATCATTGTCGTCATCATTATTAATTACCATCGAATGTTATAATAATTTTATAATCGCCTGTTTATTTCGGCACCAGAACATAATTAACACAATAATCTATATTATAATATAAAGCTATTAGCGACTATACTATCTACTATTTTGGCAATAATTTCATTAACGATAACATTGTTCGTAAACTCATCTCATCCTCAATCATTAATCAATGTATCGTAGTAGCTTCCATCATCCTATAGATAGATCCTAGCTATCTAGCTTTTAGCTCTTTGCTTGTTTGTTTGTTTGTTTGTGTTTGATTTTCAAAAGCGTAGAAAATAGTCAGGGATCGATCGATGGCTTTTATCATCATCATCACATTATCATCATCATCATCATCATCATCATCACATTATCATCATCATCATCATCATCATCACATCATCATCATCATCATCATCATCACATCATCATCATCATCATCATCATCATCATCATCATCATCATTCATTATATTATTATTATTATTATTATTTATTATTATTATTATTATATTATCATTATCATTATCATTATTATTATTTATTATTATTATTATTATTATTATTATTAATCATTATATATTATCATTATCATTATCATTATTATTATTATCATTATTATTATTATCATTATCATTATCATTATCATTATCATTATTATTATTATTATTATTATTATTATTATTATTATTATTATTATTATTATTATTCAACCCCTTAATGTGATTATCCAATCCATTGGAATGGAAGTGGTGACGGGAAGTCCATTCGTTGGCTGGCGTTCCTTAATTCAATGCACTTATTAAACCAGAACTTCCCTTCGGGCTTTATCAACTTATCAAAGCAAGCAAGCAAGCGAAGGAGGCTTTTAAGTTGTTGTTTTTTTTGTTGTTTTTTTTTTTTTGTTATAGCGGCGCTATGCGTTTAGATATAATACTCTCAACATGCAACAGCTTGATTAAACATACCAACAACTTTGTTGTTAAAAAAAAAAAAAAAAAAGAAAATTGAGATTTTATATAGAGCAATATCCACTTAACGTGCTCAACGCGCTTTACAAAGGGGTCCCTGGTGTCAACAGCAACATTTAACATGTAAGACGGGACATGACGCCAGTTAGGCGATATTACAAAAAAAAATTTCGGACAGAGACAACGCTGTTAGGAGGTCAGGTACTCATTGTAAAAAAAAAAAAACAACTTGAGCTTTTATATAGCGCAATATCCACTAAACGTGCTCACAGCACTTTACAAGGGGTCCCTGTGTCAACAGCAACATTTAACATGTAGGACGGGACATGACGCCCGTCAGGCGATATTACAAATTTTTGGGACAGAGACAACGCTGTTAACGGCCAGGTACTCATTTTACACCCGAGTACGATGAGAGAATGTGAGTAAAGAGCCTTTTCCAAGGACCCAACTATGCGCCGAGGGAGGCTCGAACCCAGGACCTTCCGATCCGAAAGCGAGTGTCATAGCACTAGACCACATTATAGCCGCACTCACAACACTCACCAGCCTGATTAGACGTACTCTACAACGTTGTTGTTGTTGTTGTTGCAACCCGCGTGTGACCTTTAACGTTTTTAATAGCCTGATTGATATAATTTATGAGTGAGAACTAATCCCCCAGATAGAAGGGACGAAGTTGACGTCACTCAGCTCTTTGTTTATTGTTTGTTTGGTTTTTTTTTTAGACAGCCGCTTTGGCGATTTTTCTCACTAAATTCTATCAATCAGACTATGAACGTTCAAGATTACACATAATTTTGTGTGCTGGTGAGCTATATCCGGCTTATGGATGTATTTGAGTATTTTACCTAAGCGCATATCGCCAATAGCTGTCTAAAACCATAACAAAGAGCCGAGTGACGTCAACTTCGTTCCTTCTTATCCAATAAGCTTTTAAGGGGAAATAACACAGTACACATAACATGGCCAAACATTTTATTTATTTATTACTTTCATTAATTCTAATTTCATTTTGGCCAGAAACTTTTTGACTTCAATAAAATAATCGGTCGATTGCAGACCTGCCTATATATATATATATATATATATATATATATATATATATATATATATATATATATATATATATATATATATAGTGTGTGGGGGGGGAGGAAGGACAGGTGGAGGGGAGAGAAGGAGAAAGGAGTAAGGGGGGCGGAGGGAGGAGGAAGGAGGAGAGGAGGACAAGGGGGAGAAAAAGGAGCAGAGGAAATGTAGGGAGTAAAGGAGCGGAGAAGAAAGAAAAAAGGGGGGGGGGGTGTGGGGGGGGGGGGAGAAAAGGGGAGGGAAAAGGGGGAGATGAAAAGGAGGGGAGAAAGGAGGAGGGAGAAGACAGAAGGGGGAAGGGAGAGAAGTAAAGGGGAAAGGAGAAAAGAGGAGGGGGGAAAGAAAAGTAGGCAGGAAAAAAGAATATATATATATATATATATATATATTATATATATATATATATATATATTATATATTATATATATATATATTTATATATATATATAGTTATAATATATATTATATTAATATATATTTATATTATATATATATATATATATATATATAATATATATATATATATATATATATATTATATATATATATATGTTATGAGAATAAGAAAAAGAAGGTGAAACGAGAAAGATGAGGTGGTGGTAGAGGAGGAGAAAACAGAGGCGAGTAAACTGGAAGAAGATATGAAGGAAACCAGATCAGCGGCAAGAGATGACGTCATCCGCTTCAACCCCTTCATCCCCCTTCATCACTTCCCATCTCTGATATCAGCACCCCCCCCCCCCCCCCCATCCCCTTTCCATTCCTCTTTATAATGACAACAAAACCCTAATTCCATAAATGAGTTGTCTAACTCGATCCGT
>NC_088368.1:5669773-5671264 GCF_034508935.2 Berghia stephanieae | reverse complement strand
CATCTTTGAACAGAGTTTGGAAAAATAAAAATATCTCCCTTCAACTAAGCAAGACTTTTCAATTAAAAACGGGAAATTGTCCTTTCTTATGGATGTGAAACTTGGAACGCCAACGGCATGTATAAGGAGGGTACAGATTTCGTAAACAGGTGCATGCGGTAAAGCTACTAGAATAAAATGGATGGATAGAAATAAAAAATGAAGAAGTAGGAAAAGAACACAGCAGAAACCAGGGGAGAGGATATAGGAAGAAGACGATGGAGGTGGTTTGGGGACACACGCTTAGAAAGAATGACTCAACTATAACAAAGAAAGTATTGGCGGGAAACCCTCGGGGAAAAAAGATAAGGGGGGGAAGGCCACGAGGAACATGGAAAGAATTAAGAAGCTGTATCGAGAAGGGAACCCCGGGAATGAGAAAAAAAAGTTGGCTCGGAAAAGGAAGATGGAAATTTTTTGTCTGGGCCTACCCCCGACCCGGTTTTGAAAAGGCAATGATGATATGGAGATCTTTGCCATGAATTTGGCAAAAAAGCTGGTGTTTTGTATCCTTTGTTTTGAAAGTGCTTGCTTCATTTAAAATGTACACACCAAAACCCCCAACAAGTGCCCATGACGTAAAAATTTGGAGGCGGGGGGGGGGGGTTGGGAAGGGTCAACTTAGTTTTGCCTCAAATATGCCCCCCAGTTTTTTAAAAATCTAAAAAGTTGTATGAAAGGACCAGACAAAGAAAGAAAGAAAAAATGACAATTAAATAAAAAAAACCCCCCAAAAAAAAAAAACCCCCAGTCTTCCTCACTCAAAAAAGTTTTTTTTAATATTTCACAAAGACTTGTAAAAAAAAATGTGATTTTCTTCTTTTTTTTAACTGGTTTTTTATATAGGCCAATTTTTCTACTCAGGGCGCTTTACAATTCTTGTACTTGAGGCGTAGGCCCCTTTTATGAAGATAATCCAAAAAAACTGTAATGACAAATTATGGAGCAGGCACGGGGGTAGGATAAAGACCTAAAAAATGTATAGCGGTATGTGGTCTAGTGGTAGACCTTGCTTTGGAGGAAGGTCCGGGTTTTTGACCCTCGCTTGGCGCATAGTTGAGTCCTTGAAAAGACTCTTTATCACTTTCTTTTCACCTACCGGGGGTGTAAAATGAGTACCGGGCCCGATTACAGCGTGTCTCTTCCCGAAAAAAATTGAAAAATTCTTTTCAAACGGGGGTCCAAAGTTAATTGTTGCTGTTGGGCTAGGCCCCTTGAAAGGGGCGCCTTGGGCCAAAATTTAGTGGATATTGCTCATATTAAAAAGCCAATTAAAAAAAAAATTAATCTGCCCAAAAAAAGAAAGGGAAAAAAGTAAAAAAAACAAGAACAAAAAAATTTTTTTTTTAAAAAAAAACTTCATAATCTCTGGGGAAAGTTTGCACTCTTACCAGAATCGAAGATTTCGGTTTCGATCCCAAGTCGAGGTTTTTGATTTTTTTAATATTTTTT
>NC_088368.1:5637333-5654833 GCF_034508935.2 Berghia stephanieae | reverse complement strand
CTCTCTCTCTCTCTCTCTCTCTCTCTCTCTCTCTCTCTCTCTCTCTCTCTCTCTCTCTCTCTCTCTCTCTCTCTCTCACGCAATATTACCAACTAAACATGCTCAAGTAGGTTTTCAACGTGTCTCAAACGGATGTAATGCATGATGAGACAAGACATAACTGACGTCTATTAGGCGTTAACATATTATGACGAGACATCATGACGCTAATTAGGCGCCAATACAATTACAACTCTATACACCAAAGGCCTACCCAAACAATGCAGTATTGCATAGTTATAACAATGCCGATCGTTATGTGTAAAATCATAACAACACAGACACGTTTAACTCCTTATATCTCCCCTCTTGTACTGCTATACTCTGGAAAAACACATATTAAAAATTTAAAAAAAAAAAAAAAATTGGCCAGAAAACTCAACCTTCAAATATCGATCGGTTAAAGTGATCCTCACATCGGAAAAAAATTCTGAAACCTGAGGATTTCGCCAAGTCCCACGTTTGAAATTTATTGACAAGATGTGGGTCAATATAATCTATCGATACTCGAAGGACGAGTTTTCTGGCCAAAATTTTTAATACGTATTTTTTGGTTTCTTCTCTCTAAGACATGGCAGTGTAGAATGTAGGGTACCCTACTTTCTCGTTCGATTTTATTATCTGTATATTGATAAATCGGTTGATTGATTTGGTTGATATTACTGGATCATTCGCTGCTGCCAGTATTTATATATCTATTGTAGTAAATGTATGTGCACACACTGATCACACAAACTTCTTCTTCTTCTTCTTCTTCTTAATTATTTTTTAAATGAGCTTTTATATAGCGCACTATCCACTAAACGCTCTGAAAGCGCTTTACAAGGGGTCCCCGGCCAACAGCAACACTTAACATGTAGGACGACGGGACATGACGCCTGTTAGGCGATATTACTTTTTTTTCGGGACAGAAAAACGTTAACGACCAGGTACTCATTGAATGTGAGTAAAGAGCCTTTTCCAAGGACTCAACTATGCGCCGAGCGAGGCTCGAACCCAGGGCCTTCTGATCCGAAAGCGAGAAGTGTCATACCACAAGACCACGTAGCCGCAAATGTATATACATAATAGACAATAGGACAGCACATTGGATACGAGTTTGGCATTTTATTTTGTGTTTTTTGTTTTTAAGGGTTTCGCGGCGCTTGCAACACATTAAGGCTATATAACCGCCAGTAAAAAGGAAGAAAATGGGATAGTCTAGAATTACGCTACAGAAACCCGGATAAACTCCATCATACACAATTTGCCTGAATTAAGACCGTGAAGGAGACTACTAACTTCCAAATTAATCACAATCACCTACCTCCTTTTCTCAATGTCTTAAATGTAGCATGCAATTACTATTTATTATCCGTTTCACGCTACAGAAACCGGAATAAACTCCATCATAATATTCCATTTGCCTTAATTAAGACTAAGAACGAGACTAGACTAACTTCGAAATTAATCAGGATCACCTACCTCCTTTTGTACAGTTAAAATTCCGTCTTGTAGCTTTGATGACGTAAGAAATGTAAATAATAATAGCAGCAATAATATTCCACACAGTTTGAAATTAGGTCTTGCTCTCTCTCTATTTAGATCCAATAAATTGTGCTTTACATATATATCCAGACGTCTTTGAAATTTATTTTTTTCTTTTCTTTCTGTATTCACATCATAAACATGTCTGGGGAAAGGTTGGGATGGGGTGGTGGTGGTGGGGAGGGGGGGGGGGGGGGGGGTAGATAGAAGAAGAAAGATAATTATGTTTTAAAGATGTAAACGTACATGATAGGAATAAACATTTAATTTGTGGTCCGTAGCCTCAAAACTGTATTACGTTAGGACGGTTTAAATTTGAATGGTTTGTAAAAAAAATGGAATTTATTGATGCTATGGGTTTAGGTAAAATGCTCACAACATCCGCCAGCCAGGTATACCTTACTAAAACATAAAATTATATGTGACCTTGAACGTCTAAAGTTTGATTGATAATTGATATATGTAATTTAGTGAGAACTATTCAACAAAATGGCCGTCTAGAAACATTAACAAAGATTTAAGTGATATCAATTTCCTTCCTTCAATAGTCAGAAACAGGAAACTTGTGCAAATACATTTTTTTAATTATTTTTTTTTATCCTATTCAGAATAAACAACAAATCCTTTCTTATATTTAAAAAATGTTTGCTGACGAAAACGGAATTACTGGCAAATAAATCTACGTGTACATAAATTTTTCAGGTGTCATAACCGAACGCATTTCTTATTATGATCGTGCGTTATTTTTTTGAGAGTATTCCCATCACAGCAAAGAGGCCCCATAACAATTTGGATTATCAGACCCGTCAATGAGTGTATGCATGACCATGCCAATTAATTTCACATCTAAAGTCTGTTTTATTTAATTGTCATACTTAATCCTATTAAATGCTAACGTAGTAACATTATGATTACTGTGTTTGTTTTCGTTTTCTTTGTTTCTTGTATTTATGGGTTTACACAAAATACGGCACTTGCAAGACTCTTGAGATAATCTCAGTGCCAGCAAAATAGGTGGATGAATATGCGATAGTTAAAAAATATTATCTTGATTTACAAGGAGCGATCTATATTCATGTTTTCGTCCAACCGAGTCATCAATCACATGATTTGTTGATGTCCAAGGATTAGATATTTCTTAACAAATGTAAACACGCTGCTTAGTTTACAAATGTTATAAACATACACATGTGTCAAATTGAACAAAATGACCAATCGTCATGTTAGATATTTCAAAATCTGTGAGCACTTTTCACTAAGTGGGTCACTTTGAGCACATATTCCACAATGTGACCAATGACCTCGAGCACATGGAAATGTCATATAGATCATGCCCATTAAAGCACTCGAGAAAGGGTTACGACACAGTGGAACTGTATCAAAAGGGGGACAGATGAAGATTCCAAGAGCAAACGATTATTGTGTATTGTTTAACCCTCTCCTTACCAACCATTTTCAAGATTTTCCACAAAACTAACACATAAATAATAACGTGAAATTGAATGTAAGCTTCATCAAATGAACGTTTCGGGTTTCCCCTTTATCAACAAAACAGGATGATTGAAACACCACAGATGAATGAGATGATGTGGTAGTGGCGTAGTTAAGATGAATAAATCTGTTTTTGTAATTAAATTGAAGCTTACATTCAACTTCACGCTGCTTCGAGCAGCAACATTTACACCACCCAACTAACACAAAATATATATTTTTATCACTCAGATATAATAGTAGTAAAATTCTTGCGATAAATAATTTCTTTAGCAAAACATGCTCTACAACACACTTTTCATTTTCTTTAAATTTGATGGTGTACAAAAGAAATTTGAATAAGAAAAATGGTGGTTGTATCCTAACGAATGTGAAAATTTTTCTATAGTTGGTAAGGAGAGGGTTAAAGTCCCATTCAGGCGCAAGCTCTGGATCCTACCGAGAGGAATACACTCAAATGTTTATAAAACATGATATTCAATCAACACATTTACAGTGCATAACAGAGAGATGATTTGCAAGAGAAAAAAAATCATCGCATAAAATTAATATTATACATTCGACTACCATTACTTTATACACGAAGAAAAATTGGTGACAACGCAAAAGGCAGAATATCTTGGATAGGTCTTGACAGCACCATATCGATAAAGTTTGTAAAAAAGCCAATACAAAATTTTCGAAGAAATGAACAAAGTTGTCCAATGAACATCAGAGAAACCTGCTATAGATAGTATGCGCTTGGCTAAGAAGCTCATAACATTGCCATCCGGAAGTATAACGGACCAACACGCAAAACTGTGTGTATCCATGAACGTTTATATTCGGGATAATACAGTACAGTGAGCATTACTCACAAACGCGGATGGCAAAATATAACTACAAAGGCTTGAGTGACGTCATCTTCGAACTATCTATAAAGTAATAAAAGTCTCCGTACGGCCAATTTTAGATTATAGTTAGTATGCAGATGACGTCACTCAGGCCTTTGTTATTGTTTTTGCCATCCGCGTTTGTGAGTTGTTCTCACTAAACTGTATTAACCAGACTATAAAAGTTCATGATTACACAGAGTTTGTGTGTTGGTCCGTTATACTTCCGGATGGCAATGTTGTGAACTCCTTGGCCAAGCGCATTTATCTATAGTGCATGCGTTGGGATCCCAACAGTAAAAAGCAGATGGAACAGCTTGAGAAAGTTCAGAAACAGCATGTAGTTGTAGGTTTGTTTGCAACAACTACAGGATGACGAAGCGTTAGTGAGATGAGCAAGAGTCTAAAGTGGTCGCCATTGAATTACACAAAAGACGCACAATTCAGAAAGCCAAAGTCCTCTCTAATTAAGGCCCGCCAGGGATCAATGGGAGCCATCTACATTCATGTTTTCGTCCAACCTAGTCATCGATCACATGATTTTTTGATGTACAGCGATTGGACGTTTCTCAATAAATGTCAACACGCTGTTGTATTTATGTAAGTTGGAAAGTAAACATACCCATGAGTCACACTGAGCAAAACGACCAATAATTGTGATGTTGGATATTTCTCAAATTGTGAACACTTTTCACTATGTGGGTCATTTTGAGCACATATTCCAAAGTGGCCAATGACCTCGAGCCCAGGGCATCATCTATAGATAGTATGCGCTTGGCTAAGAAGCTCATAACATTGCCATCCGGAAGTATAACGGACCAACACACAAAAATGTGTGTATCCATGAACGTTTATAGTCGGGTTAATACAGTTCAGTTAGCATTACTCATAAACGCGGATGGCAAAAAACAATAACAAAGACCTGTGTGACGTCATCTTCGAACTATCTATAGATATATCGAAGATGGCGTCGCTCAGGTCTTTTTTATTGTTTTTTGCCATCCGCGTTTATGAGTTCTTCTCACTAAACTGTATTAAACTGACTATAAAAGGTTACGGTTACACATAGTTTTGTGTGTTGTTCCATTATACTTCCGGATGGCAATGTTGTGAGCTTCTTAGCCATGCGCATACTATCTATAGATGTCACTGCCTCGAGCACATCAAAAGGTAATATAGATCGCTCCCACTGATAGCAAAAGCAAAAGAAAAGAGACTCATACCCACAGGTATCACAGTCACGAGTTAATACTCACCGAAAAATGGTCAAACCAACAAAGAATGTTATGGTTATCCTATCTCTTTAAAACGTTATCGAAATACGAAAGTTACAAAGACCATTTAAAGGGTTTTAATGCACATTAATTAACCTATTGGGTCACCCTTAAACGGTACGATAAAACGATTTATGAAAATTCAATAACAGACCATGGCTGTTTTTCCGCGAGCTTCGAGCACTGGCTTCGCCTTCTTATCAAATTGTATCTATTATTATTTTCTATTATTTATCATTTTATTATTGATATCAATATAAATGATGGACGATGGGGCTTAGGTTCTTTATTGTATCGTTTTTCCAATGGGACTTTTGCCCTTCACTGCTAGAAATTTGTGGAAAGATTCCCCGTGGAAGGTTTAAACATTCTTAATTTGTAGTTGCTTTAGTTTATTTCAAAAATAAACAACTTACCCTCACAAGAATTAAATGTATGAAAATGAATGACTATATGGCTGCGCTGTCTCTATGGACGCTTGCCGTGAATATGTATGTTACTTCGAGTGTGTCAGTTTGTTTCTAATATTCAGTTAGTAATTTGTTTCCATAACGATTAAATAACGCTTCAAAATCGTTGAAATTAGGGTGTCTGTCTGGCATTATCTTTCAACTTGAGAAAGTTTTGATGTCTTAAATATGTTCATAAATAACAATATGACATTAAATGTAAGCTTCAATTTAAGATGTTAACAACGCCACTACCACATTATCTCATTCGTTTGTAGTGTTTCATTCATCCTGTTTTGTTGATAAAGGGGAAACCCCGAAATGTCCATTTTACTTGTTTTCGTACATTAAATTGAAGCTAACATTCAATTTCACATTATTTATTTATTTCTTCGAGCTTCGAGCAGCAACATTTACATTAAATATGCTCATGATGAAGTTCTGAAATTGTAGCCAAAATTTCGTAGTTTTATGAATTGTTCGCAATAGTAGTAAACAGGTTTGCAATGCTGGAATGTAATTAAAATCACCTATCAAACCAACGCAAAATTGGCCATACAGAGACATAAAAGCAGGTTTCTCTGATGTTCATTGGACAACTTTGTTCGTGTTCATCTCTTCGAAAGTGAAAGTTTTGTATTGGCCTTTTACCGTCATTTAAACAATGAGACGATGAAATGTTAGTTAAAACAACCAGCTAATTAATTGAGTTCTAGTTCTGTTATAAGTTATAAGAAAAGTTATGCCTGTTATTATATAACAGATAACAACAGGCCCTACTTATAACATATTATAATTTATAAAACGTGCACTTAGAAGATATAATAAAGTAATTTCATTTCCTATAATATTCAATATATTATATTACTACTATTACAAGCAGATAATATTATAATTATAATTGAAAATGGGACAATAATGCTATTTATATATTAATTCAAAGTCAACAAAGTGTCTCTACTTGATCTATTTCTAAATAAATACATCATATATTATAAACTGCTTCTTATTCATTCTTTTAATATTCAATATATTATTATATTTCTACTATTACGAGCAGACATCATTATAAATGAAAATATAAAATAATATTTAATAATATTCAAAGTCAACAAATTGCCTCTAATTGATCTATCTATTCGTTTCTAAATACATTTAAAATAAACCGCTTCTTATTCTTACTTTTCAATTACGTAGTAATAGTAATAGTATATAATTAGTGATACAAATCCAATAGAAATTGAACAAGTCGAACGAAGTCAAAGGGGAGAAATAATATCGTATACTAATCACAAAGAGATTTTAATAATAATAATAACAGAAATGATTATCCCGATTCACGATTCACTGAATGACTGACACACACATACATACACGCAGTTGAGTAATCGGTGAACTGACGAACTTTTCTGTTGTGTTCACAAACCACAAAGAATAAAAAACCAATGGGATAGTTCTGTCTTGTTTTGGTGTGAGGCGGGATGTAACGAGGTTCTGACAGAAGAAGAAATAAAAGAATAAGAGACGAGAGAGAAGAGAGAGAGGGAAAGATCTTGCGTGAATGGGAACCGAATAGAACGGAAGAGAGAGAGCGTGAGAGAGAAGGGGAATAAAGAGAGTGAGAATGGGGAGGGGGAAAGGGGGACCGGTTTGGGGGGAAAGGGGGGGGGGGAAGAGAGGGTGTAATAATACATTAAATGAAAAACGGGGTGTAAAATGGAATCGCACACTCAACTCGTCGACGCGCTCGGCGCACACAGACACACACGATTATTGTCGAAATAACACAGTATGTGTATCATATGTACACACACACACACACACACACACACACACACACACACGATAGTGGAACACACACCTCGTGAAAACCGAGGAGGTGGCGAGGGGAACGGTTGACGTACGACGACATTGAAAAACACCAACTAAACACTGTCCGTCCTCGCCTGTAGTCTGTGGTCCGCGCTGTGGCGGGCCTGTTCGCTACCGCTGCGCTACGGAAAGCGCTACCGAATGGCGGAAACTGTAGGTTGCAACAAGATATGAAGTGAATAGAAAAGTGCCAGAAGACAATAGAGAATAAAAATTTTTCGCGGCGGTGGTGGGGTTTGAACCTGCGACCTTATTGGTACGACAACTCCGCCTGGCAGGTGAGAGCGTGGCTCTACCGTGTGAGCTATCCACGAACACACAAAATATTCGTTTCAAACTCAAAGTCATTACTAGATCCCTCTCTCACCCACTTCTTGAGACCGCCGATTCGTTCGTACACCACCATCGCGAATAATTTTGACCAGCAGTTAAGCTTAAAAAATTTTTATTCTCTATTGTCTTCTGGCACTTTTCTATTCACTTCATATCTTGTTGTTACCAACATAAGTGCCTGCTCCACTCACTTTTCTGAATTAAAAATTCACCCCATACACCGGAGCATACTCAATGTCTCAATCGTTTCTATGTTATATGTTTGTGTTGAGAATATTGGCTATTAAGCTTAACTGCTGGTCAAAATTATTCGCGATGGTGGTGTACGAACGAATCGGCGGTCTCAAGAAGTGGGTGAGAGAGGGATCTAGTAATGACTTTGAGTTTGAAACGAATATTTTGTGTGTTCGTGGATAGCTCACACGGTAGAGCCACGCTCTCACCTGCCAGGCGGAGTTGTCGTACCAATAAGGTCGCAGGTTCAAACCCCACCACCGCCGCGAAAAATTTTTTATTCTCTATTGTCTTCTGGCACTTTTCTATTCACTTCATATCTTGTTGTTACCAACATAAGTGCCTGCTCCACTCACTTTTCTGAATTAAAAATTCACCCCATACACCGGAGCATACTCAATGTCTCAATCGTTTCTATGTTATATGTTTGTGTTGAGAATATTGGCTATTAAGCTTAACTGCTGGTCAAAATTATTCGCGATGGTGGTGTACGAACGAATCGGCGGTCTCAAGAAGTGGGTGAGAGAGGGATCTAGTAATGACTTTGAGTTTGAAACGAATATTTTGTGTGTTCGTGGATAGCTCACACGGTAGAGCCACGCTCTCACCTGCCAGGCGGAGTTGTCGTACCAATAAGGTCGCAGGTTCAAACCCACCACCGCCGCGAAAAAAAAATTTTTATTCTCTATTGTCTTCTGGCACTTTTCTATTCACTTCATATCTTGTTGTTACCAACATAAGTGCCTGCTCCACTCACTTTTCTGAATTAAAAACTGTAGGTTGCCAACTTCTATTTTCTCAAAGATAAAAGAGTGTGTATTGTATTTGCGTTCATGTTTGACGACGCAAAATATAGCTTTTATGAACGGAAATTGCTGACGTGACCTCTTGTAATGATGTATGCTTGAAACTAAAAAAAAAAGGGAGAAAAATCGTCAAAAATTATAAAGATGATAAATTTATCTCATCTGGTGTGAAAGAATATTTATACAATGTTTACTTGATATGAGTTTAAACATATTCATTAGAGTTGACTACCGTCTATCCGAAAAACCCGCTTTAATTCAAATCTTGGAAACGTTTAATACATATTACTGTATTCTGTTCTACCAGCATATGGTGAACAAGAGGACCAGTAGAAAAGAAAAATACTATTTTAAAAATATCCAAAAATCAATTTGCCGTCGATGCGGGATGCATTTTAGGGTGATTATTATTTTTCTTTAAATCCTCCCTGCCTGCTTTGTCGAGCACTACCCCATAGTAGACATCTTTTTCATGGGGGGGGGGGGGAGGATTTGTACCTCAGTGCCGATTTCCAAATTGTTTTAAATTTTCACCACAGCTTTGCTATCGTACTTTCTGGATTACAAGCTGCACCAATAAAAAAAACAAAACAAACAAAACATATCACAATAGTTTTATCCTAACATAAGCCGTTCAGGGGTATATAATAATAATAATAATAATAATAATAATAATAATAATAATAATAATAATAATAATAATAATAATAATAATAATAATATATATAATAATAATAATAATAATAATAATAATAATAATAATAATAATAATAATAATAATAATAATAATAATAATAATAATTATAATAATAATAATAATAATAATAATAATAATAATAATAATTATTATTATTATTATTATTATTATTATTATTATTATTATTATTATTATTGTTATTATTATGATGATGATGATGATGATGATGATGATGATGATGATGATGATGATGATGATGATGATGATACCGTAATAACTATAAACCAAGCAGTTTGTCAGTGTACCGTTGGCCATTCACGAAAAGCTAAGCCAGAGCCTCTTTCAGTACATGCATGCTACCTAGCCGAACAAGCAGGCCGTCCAACTTGTCAATACTGCAATAAAGCTGTCTTGGTACAATGCCGGCATATTATAATTAAACTATTACATTGTGCGACTCAATGCCTTTTTGATCGCCTGTCTCCACATCCAATCAATTAATGAATAAATAAATAAATAAATAGAAAGAGAAATAAATAAATAATTAATTAAATAAATAAATGAATATATAAATATCAAATGAATAAATAAGTAAACAAATATAAAAAACAAATGAATGAATAAATAAATAGATAGAAAGAGAAATGGATAAGCAACTAAATTAATAAATAAATTGATAAATCAATTAATTAACATCTAACTAAATAAATAAGCAAATACATAAATCGATAAATTAATAAATTAAAAGACCCATGACTGGATTCAATAGTCTGATCTCACGTCGCCATCGTGGTTCTACACAAAGAATATCGGTACTTTTTATTCTCCATGCTGGCTAGAACTTTTCATAGGACTTGTGATCAGAATGTATAAAAGTCAAAACATGATCATATTTATAATGTCTTTCTCCTCTGGATACACTTTTATGCTCGTCGGAGAAATATTTCATAAGGGCGACCACCATTGTTCCGATAATTTAGAGCCAGTTACTCAGTTACCATGCGTCATTACGAGGGAAGTGACGTTACGACTGTTGAAGCGTATTCTATCTATTACCTTGGCGTCCTCAACTTTTTGCTACCGTTTTTAGACCTACAGTTGAATGATTAGTCCTCACTAAATTATCACAGCCAGACAGACTATTAGGACTAACCCACACCGGGGACTGACTCCGACGACACGGCACTGTCGTCCTCTGCCGTCTTCCGGATAAAGACGTCGGTCATGGACGGACCAAGCACTAAGAATAAAGAGAAGAGCCGCTTGACCTACCCATACCAAGCTCGAAAAAAAAAATAATTAAAAAACGGCAGAGGACGTCGGGTGCTTGGTATGGGTAGTAGGTCTAGCGGTTCTTCTCTTTATTCTTAGTATTTTGTCCGTGCCCGACGTCTTTATCCGGGAAACGGCAGAAGACGGCAGAGGACGGCAGTGCCGGGCACAAACTTACTTACTTATCCGAACCAGCGACCACCTGAGCTCTAGCCCTTCGGTCTTGTGCCATAACGTAGAAGTTAGATGATTTTTTTTAGTTGTTCCATGTGACTATAAAGTGTGTTCCTGATGCTTGGATTTGGTGGGAGGAATGTGCATCTCAGGTCTTCAAGAGGTTGACATTCAAGCAAGTGGTGTGTTACTGTTTCATTGGGGTGTTGACATTGGGGGCAGGAACGGATCTGTCTTTTGTAATTTTGCTTAAATGGTTGTTGAGCGGTATGTGTTGTGTTCTTAGTTGAAAGATGATGCTTTGCCGGTGTCTTCTGAGCTTATTTAGGCAATCAGTCTTTACAGGAGTGGTCATATGGGAAAAGATACATCTACCCATGGTGCTCATTGCCCAACTGTTCATCCATTCTTCTCTCTTATTTGTTTTGATTATTTGTTTCGCTGTGTCTAAGGATGGTGCCGGGTCGTCGGAGTCAGTCTCCGGCGTGGGTCAGTCCATAAACGTTTAAGGCAGACCTGCCTACTACTACTAAAATTTCGTAAAAATACGAATTTTTGGCTTCAACAGCAGAAATATATATTTTTGATTCAATAAATAGACTGAAGTTGACGTCATTCAGGCCTTTGTTATTATATTTTGCCATCCGCGTTTATGAGTAATTCTCACTAAACTGTATTAACCAGACAATAAACGTTCAAGGTTACAACATAGTTTCGTGTGTTGGTTCGTTATACTTCCGGATGGCAATGCTGTGAGATCTAAGCCAAGCGCAAACTATCTATAAAATGAGTTAAAAAGAAAACTTTAGTGCCACAAAGCCTCTTCAGTGTTTTGAAGGGATTTTCAATACTGTTTCTTCTTCTTCAAGTACCAAGTCTGTGCCAGACATCGGTGATCATGGTACGCCATTCATCTCTCTGATCAGATAGCCTCAAGTACCAAGTCTGTGCCAGACATCGGTGATCATGGTACGCCATTCATCTCTCTGATCAGATAGCCTCAAGTACCAAGTCTGTGCCAGACATCGTTGATCATGGTACGCCATTCATCTCTCTGATCAGATAGCCTCAAGTACCAAGTCTGTGCCAGACATCGGTGATCATGGTACGCCATTCATTTCTCTGATCAGATAACCTCAAGTATCAAGTCTGTGCCAGACATCGGTGATCATGGTACGCCATTCATCTCTCTGATCGGATTACCTCAGGAAACTAATATTACTCTTCTCTTTCTTTGTCACCCAGCTGTTCAGACTATTCAAATATTTTTTTCTTGGTCTACCTTTACTCTTTTTACCTTCTATCTTTCCTGCGAGAGCAAGATGTTCAATACATTTATGTCGATTTAGGTGCCCTAAAAATTGCATTTGTCTTTTTCTTATTGTACGAATTAATAACCGTTTAGTTTCAGCTTGCTCTAATACTTCTTCATTAGTTTTCTTCTCTGTCCATGATATTCTTAACATCCTACTAAGAAACAACATTTCTGCTGCCTCCAGTTTCTTTCTAATGTCTTCTGTAATTGTCCAGCTTTCACAACCATATAATAATACTGACCATACATAGGCCTTTCAAAACCCTATGTTTTGTTGTCATTGAGATATTGTGGTTTTTGAAAATGACTCATTTTATTAAAACTATCTTTAGCTATTGCAATTCTTCGTTTTATTTCTGTGCTAGCTATATCAATACTGCTTAACTAATAATTCGTTAAGTTAATTTTAGCGACTTCTTTTTCTTCCCTCTGAAAACTATGACTTTTTAACATTTCAAGTAGACAGGTCCGGTTTATTTAACGTTACACATAGTTTTGTTTCTTAGAACAGAACATGTGAGTGATTTACGAAAATGCATACCAGTATGACCTTGACATCATGTGTAAAGTCGTTGGCTACGACACACATGTCAAGAATATCGATTAAAATTGTTAGTTGGCAACCCAAATCAAACTGACGACTTATGATGATCACTGATCGACGGGGCGTCGAGGGTATAAAGAGAGAGAGAGAGAGAGAGAGAGAGAGAGAGAGAGAGAGAGAGAGAGAGAGAGAGAGAGAGAGAGAGAGTAGCCAATGAATGAAAGAAAGATTCAATCAGATTTATGATGGGTAAAATGATGGGGAATAAACAATGTGTTTTCCAACTTTCGGTACGTCTGAGGACAATTTCCCTATCATCACCATCATCATCATCATCATCATCATCATCATCATCATCATCATCATCATCAACAACAACATCAACAACAACATAGGCTGTCATATGCAGACAAATATATATATATATATATATATCTATATATATATATATATATATATATATATATATATATATATATATAACTTTTCTTTATCACTTTGACCACAAAACTACAGTTTCAATATAAGGATTATACCTGACACTTCCTAGAAGTCTCCGGTTTGGATATTTTTTGTTCAGCTGGTGTCTTATGTACACCATTTTGCAGGTTTGATAGCCGAACGATATTACGGGGCTTGATTTCACATTGTTGTAATGGAATATATTTTGCGTTGGTTTGAGAGTATGTAATTGACATTGATCGGAAGGTCCTGGGTTCGAGACTCGCTCGGCGCATAGTTGATTCCTTGGAATAGACTCTTTACTCACTTTCTCTCACCGTTCTCATGTGTAAAATGAGTACCTGGCCTTTAACAGCGTTGTCTCTGTCCGAAATAATATAATATTATTGATAATATATTAATAATATTAATAAATTGTAATATCGCGTAACAGGCGTCATATCTCGTACTACATGTTACGTGTTGGTGTTGGCCAGGGACCCCTTGTAAAGCGCTTTGAGCCCGTTTAGTGTATATTGCGCTATATAAAAGCTCAATTTAGAAGCTCAATTTATTTCCATAACAATAAAAATGCGCCCATAACAATTTGGGTTCTCACTTCAATTAACTACACAAATAAGGACGACGTGTGCCTGAATGCAGGTCTGATAACCCAAATTGTTATGGACTCACTGTTGTTTTATGGAAATGTTCTCAAACCAATGTAAAATATTGTCCATATCAATTACAACAACATGAAATCTCGCCCACAACATTGCGTTCGGCTGTCAGACCTGCAATAATGTAGACGTCTATTGGGGTTGATTTTAATCTATTATTGTTCTAATTTGAAGTGAAAGCTTTTGGGTCAAAATTAAAAAAACAAAAAAACAAAACAAAAACAAAAACAACATTTAAAAAACAACAAAAAAAAACAAAACAAAACAAAAATTTTTTAAAAGGAAAAAATCATTCCAACCCTCTAAAGCAAAAAAACAACAACAAAAACAAAAAACAATAGCAACTAAAAACAAACAACCCCCCCCCCCCCCAAAAAAAAAAAAAAAAAAAAAAAAAACAAACAAACAAAAAAAAACAAACAAAAAAACAAAAAAACAAGTAAACAAAAACCAAAACAGAATTATTTTTTAGCATATTATAATATTAATTTCCTTCCATACCATACATAATCAATAATAGTATATTAGAAAGAAGAGATTGGGGGGGGGGGGGTGCAGGGTGCTGCTGTTGCTGTCTGCTGTGAGGGGAACGCCGCTGTCGGACTGGGTTGGGATAGGGGGTGGGGGTGGGTCAGACTGCCCGAAGTGCTTTTGCTTGTTAAATCGATCCGGTACATCGTTTTATACCCAAATCTCTAATGGCTCGACTCCACTGAAATTATTTCAGATTATAATTATGCGACCTTTCGCCTCAAAACGGTATTAAGTCGGGTTGGTTAATTAACCCTCTCCACCATAAAATTCAAAGAAAATGAACAGTGTGTTGTAGAGCATGTTTTGCTAAAGAAATTATGTTTGTCAGGAATGCAAACGCTTTTATGTCAGAGTGATAAAAAATCTATTTTTCTGTTAGTTGGGTGTGAAGTTTTGGGGAAAATCCGGAAAATGGCTTGTAAGGAGAGGGTTAATTAAGATGTTGAAAATTGAATTTAGAGCCAGAAATATCAGACTGGTGTTGAGTTTGTATGTCTTATTGAGGAGAATGGATATTTAATATCATATTTTTATGGTGCTAATGCCAACGATTTATATATTTGACCAGTTTATTTCGGCTTTTATGCTTATGGTTCGTTCCAATATAATACCGTTTGGAGACGATGGGTCGCAATTTTTTTTTCATATTGATTATATGACCCGCCGAGTCGATCTGGTTTTATACTTTCAATGAGATTAGAACCAGTTTTGTTTTTTGCGTTTTTTCTCTATTGAGCTTAAGACAGACCTTACAACTTTTTCGACTGAAATTCTTTCAGATTGTAATCCTTTTTTTCATATGGATTATAGTACGACCTGCCGAGTCGATCTAGTATTATACTTCCAATGAGATTTGAACCAGTTTTTTTTTACATCACACGTTTGTTCTGTATTATAATATATAATATAATTCCCTTTATTCATCCCCATGGGGAAATTTGTCGTTAGGGTCTATTCCAAGGGAAGACTGGAATAAGCCAGGCTTCAGCCGCAGTGCAGCGCCGCAAAGTGAGCTAGGGTGATGTGACTGGTTCAAGGCCACACAGCACGGCGGGTGAACGAACTCGGTCAAAAAAAAAGAGATTTTATATAGAGCAATATCCACTAAACGTGCTCAAAGCGCTTTACAAGGGGTCCCTGGCCAACAACAACACTTAACATGTAGGACGGGACATGACGCCTGTTAGGCGATAGAAACACCTTTTTCGGACAGAGACAACGCTGTTAACGGCCAGGTACTCATTTTACACCTGAGTACGGTGAGAGAATGTGAGTATATAAAGAGCCTTTTTCAGGGACTCAACTATGCGCCGCCGAGCGAGGCTCGAACCCAAAACCTTCCGATCCAAAAGCGAGTGTCATACCACAAGCCGCACATTGCCGCACGATCGAACTCGGTACCTTTTGGGTACGAGGCCAAGGCGGTACCGCTTAGCCACGCTGTCCCATAGATTGAGCTTAACTCACTCAATCCTAGAGATTATTGCTTCTTTCCAAAATTGGAGAGAAAAAAAGTGTATTAAAAAGGAGCACGTGTATAGGATATTCATATTCAACTAAAAACATTAGCTTTGAAACAACGCCTATAATTTGTCTCCGAACAATGTAATAAATAGACACGGGGTAAAAGTAACCCTGGTAAACTACGGATATAGTCGGTGTTAGGGTTGAGTCAGTTAAAACAGACTTGTCAACTTAGAGATTAACTCGCTCAATCCTAGAGACTTTTGCTGTTTTTCAAAATTGGAACAAATGTATTAAAAATGAGCACGCACATAGATAGTTTTATTCAACTATCATTAACATGCAAAAACTAAAAACAATAGCTTTGATACTACGCCTATAATTTGTCTCAGAAAATTGTAATAAATAGGCATGGGTAAAAATAACTCAGGTAAACTACGGGTATTGTCGGTGTTAGGGTTGAGTGAGTTAACACTCTCCTTACCAGCCATTTTCAGAATTTCTCCCAAAACTTCACACCACCCAACACAAAAACAAACATTTCTTACTCAAACAGAGAAGCAACACGCACATTCTATACGTAATATTGTTTGACAATATAAACTATATTACAGAATGTAAAGTTTTTATAGATGTAGCAAAAAGACATAAAATCTGGATGAGAAAGTGACGGTTGCATCGTATCAAATGTGACGATTTTCCAATAGGTGGTAATGAGGGGTTTAACAAAAAAAATCGCAGTTTTCACGCAGGAAAAGTAGTAGCCGCATTTCAAAGAATTTAAAGCTAGAGCATTTATATAGAGCAATATTATCCACTTAACGTACTCAAAGCCCTTTAGAAGTGGTCCCGAGCCAACAGCAACACTTAAAATTATGTAGAACGAGACATGATGCCTGTTATGCGAGAGTACATAATATTTTTCGATATAATAATGATAATAATAATAATAATAATAATAATAATAATAATAATAATAATAATAATAATAATAATAATAATACATGCCATTTATAACGCGCATTTTCATCACTGAGTGATGCTTAATGCGCGAAAACGCTTTAAAGGCGAGATACTCATTTTACACCTGAGTACTGTGAGAGAATGCTCTGTGCTTAGTGGGACTCCAACCAGGACCTTCCGATCCGAAGGCGAGTATCATACCGCTAGACCACAGATCGTCTTTGATTTCGTAAGTGACAAGTTTTACATAATATTATTAATTAAATGTTACTGTTGGCTAGGGACCCCCTGTAAAGCGCTTTGAGCACGTTTGAGGATATACCACTATATAAGGGTGTCGTGGTTGGGAAGAGAGAGAGAGAGAGAGAGAGAGAGAGCTCTCATAATGACGAGGGTTAAAGATCTTTTTAGGGATCGTGGATAGCTCATACGGTAGAGCCACGCTTTCCCTGGCCAGGCGGAGTTGTCGCACCAGTAAGGTCGCGGGTTCAAACCCACATCACCGTCGCGAAATTTTTA
>NC_088368.1:5622333-5629833 GCF_034508935.2 Berghia stephanieae | reverse complement strand
AGTTCCAAAACACAGACGTCACTCAGGTCTTTGTTATTGTTTTTGTTTTTTTTTGCCATCCACGTACTTCTCACTAAACTTTGTGTGTTGGTCTGTTACACTTCCGGATGGCAATGTTGTGAGCCTCTTTGCCAAGAGCATACTATCTATTGATAGTATCCGCTTGGCTAAGCAGTTCACAACATTGCCATCCGGAAATATAACGGATCAACACACAAAAATATGTGTGACCTTAAACGGCAATTGTCTGGTTACTACAGTTTAGTGAGAATTACTCATAAACGTGGATGGCAAAAAGCAATAACAAAGACCTGAGTGACGTCATCTTCGAACTATCTATAATATTCATGTGGATCCAAGTTTCATCTCTAATTATTAATAAATGTTCTAGAAGATTCATTTTTTGCATGCAAGTTCCCATCAGACCCTACATTTATTGATGATTTCATCGACCCGAAAAGCGCTCTGAATAGTTGTTCTAAAGTTATGCCCATTTGTGGGACCTTTCTGGCCTTCCCCCCCCCCCCCCCCCCCCCCAAAAAAAAAAAAAATTAAAAAAATTAACATTTAAAAGTGATTTGCTACCAATGTGCTCAGCATCTTATAATACGAAAGAAAAACACAGCTTTATATCTAATGTAATGGTGTCAAACCCCCCCCCCCCCCCCCCCGCCCCCCCCAAAAGAAAAAGAAAAAAAAAAAGAGAAGAACCAACAACAACAACAACAAAAAAAATACCCAACAAAGGAAACAAAAATAAAACCAGCAAACAAACAAAACACAAACACATATAACAAACTGATTGGTCTTTTTCTCTCTCCCCCCCCCCCCCCCCCCAACCCCCACAAAAACACAAAAAAAAAAAAAAAAAAAAAAAAGTAATTTTAACATATCTAATTCTCGTTGTCAAAGCGTTTAATTCTCATAACTACTGCTGTTCTCTCTACGACTCGTCCTCTCGACAAACTGCTGCTGGTACCAGTAATACCACTCTTACAGCTCTTGATACCACAAATGTAGAAGTAACCCTACTCTTCTCCTCCCCACCCCCCCCCCCCCCGCCACTTGCCCCCCACCCCCTTTTGTCATCACCGTCATCTTCGGGAATTTCCGATTTTACCCGTGCATGCACACCATTGAATACAGCGTGATTAGAACACTAACTAAACGAGCGCGACTTCTTGCGCCAATCAGAAAACAATACGATTGATTCGCTGGGTCCTTTATTTCTACTTCTTCGACGACCAAAAAGTAAAAATGGCCGGTGATCAACGGACGAACTCTTCACAAGAGGAGGGTGATTGCGCCGTAGACTAAAAAGCCCCTATTCACGAAATGTCGGCCTGGGGTCATGTACAGTTAGTTATGTAGTTTGTCTAACGAACCTAAACGAATTCTAATGACGAGAAATGTTAAGGTCCGTTTTTAACCGTTAACCCCCATAACGGAACGCACCTAAACGGAATTACCTCCCCCCCCCTCCCCCACTCCTCCCTCTCCCTCTCCAACACCTCCCGGACTCCCCCCCCCCCCCCCCCTCTCCCTCTCCAACACCTCCCGGACTCCCCCCCTCCCCCACTCCTCCCTCTCCCTCTCCAACACCTCCCGGACTCCCCCCCCCTCCCCCACTCCTCCCTCTCCCTCTCCAACACCTCCCGGACCCCCCCCCCCCAACCTCCCCACGGTTTCGATGAATGCGATTTTACCTCTTTGATCAGCGTGTGTGGGACCAGCCTCATATTAAGTCATGAACAGAGAACAAGTTATCAACGTGGTGGATGGATACATTCAAATACAGTCCGTTATACAGAAAAACAATAATAATAATAAAAAATGGCATTTATATAGCGCTTTACCCCGTTGTCACAGGCTCTAAGCGCCTTACAGTGATATAAAACAAAACATATTACAGTGAGACAAGTGTGAAGGAAACGTAATACGAATTCAATTTAACAACAAAATATGAAAATAATATTGCAACATTATGACGTAAAAAGATAAAACTTTAAGTGAGATTTGAACGTTGTCAACGAATCCGAGCATCTCAAGTGTGATGGGAGAGAGTTCTAACAATGGGGGGGCCGAAAATTGAAAAGACTGTTCACCTATTTTACGCAATGGCTTAGGTTTGACAAGGATTGATTGGTCACTGCTTGAAGCCAATGTAACTCACGGAGAAGAAGAGTTGCTGACGGGTATTTTTTGTTATTGCGTACAATGAGCCTGGCTGCGTTATTTTGAGCAACCTGAAGTTTGCTAATTTTGTCTTTAGCTAAATTCGCCCAAAGCGAGTTACAATAGTCCAATTTAGATAAAACCAGGGAATTAATTAAAAGTTCTGTTATATGCTTCGGTATTAAATTACGAATTTTGCTTAAACAAGTTTCCAAAGACTCATTACTTCCATTATTAATAGACTTTAAAAACATCAATCGATATTTTTCCAATAGATAGTTACTAGTTCCATGTTGACGTCACTAAGGTCTTTGTTATTGTTTTTTTGCCATCCTCCTTTGTGAGTAATTCTCACTAAACTATATTAACATGACTATTAACGTTCATGGATACACACAGTTTTGTGTGTTGGTCCGCTATACTTCCGGATGGCAATGTTATGAGCTTCTTAGCCAAGCGCATATTATCTATATGGGGCGCAAAGGCTCAAAATGGTATTATAGCAGTGTCATTATGATGCTGATAGTACAGATAAAACTCAAAATATGTGATTTATCATATCATATCATATCATATCATATCATATCATATCATATCATATCATATCATATCATATCACATCACATCACATCACATCACATACATCATCCATCACATCACATCACATCACATCACATCACATCACATCACATCACATCACATCACATCACAATCACATCACATCACATCACATCACATCACATCACATCACATCACATCACATCACATCACATCACATCACATACTATCAATTCACATACATCACATCAACATCACATCACATCACATCAATCACTATCACATCACATCACATCACATCACATCACATCACATCACATCACATCACATCACATCACATCACATCACATCACATCACATCCATCACATCACATCACATCACATCACATCACATCACATCACATCACATCACATCACATCCCCCATCACATCAAAATCACTCACATCACATCACATCACATCAATCAATCACATCACATCACATCACAATCACATCACATCACATCACATCACATCACATCACATCACATCACATCACATCACATCACTACATCACATCATCACATCACATCACATCACACATCACATCACATCACATCACATCACATCACATCACATCACATCACATCACATCACATCACATCACATCACATCACATCACATCACATCACATCACATCACATCACATCAATCACATACATCACTCACATCACATCAATCATCCATCACATCACATCACATCACATCACATCATCACATCACATACATCACATCAATCAATCACATAATCAATCAATACATCATACATCAATCAATCACATACATCACATCATCAATCACATCATATCAATCAATCACATACATCACATCATACATAATCAATCATCATATCAATCATATCATCATCACATATCATTTATCAATCCATAAACAACATCTATCAATCATATCCATATCATCATATCATATATTCATATCAATCATTCATTCATATCATATCATATCATATCATAATATATCATATCATATCATATCATATCATATCATATCATATCTTATCATGTCATATCATACAATCATTCATCTAATCTATAATCTTTTCATTCAATCCCTCATTCATACGTTTACATCATATATCATTATCATATACATCTCATTTTTCATCTATCAGTCACATCATATTCGGATGTCGATGTTGACATAAAGGCCTATGAGGCGTCACGTCCCATCCTACAAGTTAATATTGCTGTTGGTCGGGACCTTGCAAGGTACCTTCAGTGCTTGAGAGTTTAGTGATATTGTCTATATAAAGCTTATTTTTAAAAGTCTATCAGGCTACACATGGGATGCATCGCTTAGTATGCGTTTTTAAAGGTCGTGGTCATTAACTTCAGCTTGGTCCTTTTTTATTTTATTATATTATTATTATTATTATTATTATTATTATTATTATTATTATTATTATTATTATATTATATTATTATTATTATTATTATTATTATTATTATTATTTATTATTATTATTATTTTATTATTATATTATTATTTTTTTATTATTTACATAATATATTCCGAGTTGCCCTCGACCGATTTCGGCTGCATCCGTGGGGTCTGCGACAAACTAGGCGCCGCAGCGCAGCTGTTTCGGCCGCGCCTCAGGCTGGTAAGGCGGGACCAGACCCCTCCGGCATGACTTTTCAGCCTCTGGTCCACTCCAATACACAAGAACGATTTGAAGAATTGAGTGAAAATTTGATCGTTTTTGAGCTTAAAAAAAAATATATATATATAACGCAATATCCACTAAACGTGCTCAAGGGGTTTTACAAATTGTCCCAGACCATAACAGCAACACGTAACAAATAGAACGAGACATTACGCCTGTTAGGTGGTATTATAATTTAAAAAATTTTCGACATGGACTACGTACTAAATTTACACCTGATTACGGTAAGAGAATGTGAGTAAAGAGCCTTTTCCAAGGATTCAACTATGGGCCGAGCGAGGCTCGAACCCAGGACCTTCCGATCCGACAACGCGTGTCATAACACAAGACCACAAAGCCTCATGATCAAAATGCCGGCTAGAGATGACAAATTAATTTCTCACTTCAAAAAAATTATACCCATTCCCCAATTAAAAAAAAGAAATAAATAAACGAATATTTATATAGCGCAATCATATCAACTAAACGTGCTCAAAGCGCTTTACTAGCTGCCCCGCCTTGTCATTAGTAACTTTTAACTTTTATGGCGAGACATGATACTTGTTAGGCAATATTTATTACATTTCAAACGTAAGAGAGTAAGCTTATGCAAGAAGTTTACGCAAGAATTTTGATAAAAACATGGCAATAAAACATGACAAATATTAGAAAGAACCATGGGGGTCGGGGTAGCTGCGGGAGATTGCATTTATTCTCTGTTGTGTCCACAAAACACTGTCGTTGCAACCCCAGGGATGCGTATAAAACTCAGGGGATATCAACAACAGATTGATGCTATTTTTGGTTGATATACATAAAATGCGGTCATTTATCAAAGTACTTTAATGTCATAAGAGGAGGAGTTTGATAGTAATATTCGAGAAAATTTTTGTTGTTTTTAATATACAAGTTGTGTATGATTCGCTCTTGCTTTAAGAGGTAGGTTTTTAATATCAATGTGGGAGGTCAAAATCAATAGGAAGAGTGGTTTGAAAGAATTATGGGAATGGTTACAATAGGAGATATAACAGAGTGTTTCTATTCTACCTTTTCATATTATTCTAGTCTACTTCACTATGAGCTGCACTTTCCTAGTATGCTGCAAGTTCTAACATCCTACTAAGAATCTTTATTTTACGGACTTAGAAATATTCCACGTATATTGAGAATGGTTACATAGGCAAAATAACTTTACATTTGGACTGATTTTACGGATTTGGAATTTATGAAACGGATTGAATTATGACCTTGCTATTTGATTTGGATTTGGAATTTATCACAACAAATAAAGCTGTAATAAATGAAACTTGGAATCTGAACTTTTATTTGAATGTCTTGATGTTGTACATTCAATTATCATCACTGGCTCTTAAACTCTTTCGTCATTATTAACATCTCAACACAACGCAAAGGAATATCATTATTATCTATCAAAAGCCACTATACGATCATAAGCCATAACATATGTGTGCAACTACGCCACACAAAACTGTATCCTAGATTCGTATTTTATTCTATCATAGATTAAATTAATGTCGAGCATCTAAACCCCTTTAAAAAAAACAGTTTGGGGGCGGTGGGAAACATATATCTAATATGTGACCCTCCGTCTCAAAACGGTATTATGTCGGGATGATTCAGACCCTAGAAGGTGAATTTAGAGATGGAATGATGAGAAATTGGACCTTAAAAGTTTTTGTAAAGCAAGAAATAGTATTTATACTCCAGCATGACGTAGAGAAAGTAAACCCAAGTTTTATATTTGTGGCGATGAATTCAATTCCCCTAACCGAGTGTATCCCGACATAATACCGCTTTGAGACGGCGGGTCACATATATTATGTATTTCGCCAACTTATCGTCGAATTAGTTGCCAAAGATGCGAGCGGAAAAAGTATCATAAAACTTTAAAAGAACTCGATTGAATTCAAAATAATGAGCGGAACCACTACTTGACCAGTATCGATTCTAGGCAAGTACCCCCACCTCATTGTCATACTCTCCGATGGATCATATGACCTTGTCGCGGTCGGAGGGCTTGCGTGTCTCGATGATCGTAAGTGAGAGGACAGACCAAGAATGATCTACAACGGTCAGCATCGTCAACAAGGAAGGAAGAAGGGAGGAAATCAACCGTCGAGTTCAGCTTCCCCTAGTCCACACCCTTGGGTGTGGGTGTTGTCCACGACGTGTGGGAGGGGTGAAAAGGGACTGACTCTCTACAGGACATCCTCCCGGATTCCCAACTTAGACCATCTGATCACGGGTAGATGGAGCTCGTCATCGGGGGACCGACATCCATCTAAGAGAAGGACACTCTGAGCAAAAACCCGGACAGATCGAGTTCGCTAACAGGGGACCGCAATCGATCTAGGAGAAGGACACTCTGAAGCAAAACCGCCACTGCCTTGTGGACAGACCTTGGATGGTCAAAGGGTAAGGAAGCAAATCCTGAAAAACAGCACGCCGAAGACAGAGCAGCGGGGCCGGAAGGCGCAAATATCACAGGAAACTGGAAACTGCCGCTGCATGCTTAAATCCCAATATGACATACTCGTTAACCAGACCAGAAGGTTGACACACAACTAACTCACGTGCTAAAAATGATAGCGTCTGTTCTCGATGGGATTTGACGAAAAAGATTGATCTTTCTACAAAATACTCACGATGTCTAATCAATTTCATAATACACGCATACAATCTTCACGTCAATGGTAAACGCCATGTGAAATTTTGGTGACGATTGGTCCAATGGTTTCGAAGACTTAGTGTTACAAACAATTGAATAATATGCCAAATGTATTATAAGATATTATATCGGGTGTGAGAATAAAAAAACCCGGAAGAAAAAACTATCCAGACTATACAAGTCTGAAATTTTACCACAGTCAAACCTAGTTATTCAAATTTGCTTAAACAATTTTCTCAAAAAAAATGTATTGAAATATTTTAATTCTGTGATTGTTTTTAATAAATACACCGCCAAAAAATGCCAAATCTCAAATTTTGATGTGATATTTCAATCCTTCATTTTGCTTTATTTCTGATCCGTAAGCATTTTT
>NC_088368.1:5602333-5612333 GCF_034508935.2 Berghia stephanieae | reverse complement strand
CGAGTGTCTCTACTAGACCACACAGCCGCTTTTCCGTAGTAATAGTCAAGTCTACGAAAAGGGATTGAAAGTGTAATTGACTAGAAATTTATGCAATGATTACTTTTACTCACTTGAAAAAAATATATTTCTTCATTGTCAATAAACATTTTTTAAAAATGTCACCCGGGCCCATACATTTTAAACTACAGATTCAATTTTCAGTCTCTAATCGTAGCCATCTTTGACATATTATAGCCTGACACAAGAACCCTCTAGGACTGGCAGTTTGACGTCATTTTTTAGGTTTGTGTAGCGTCTAGTGAGTTGTCGTTAGTAGAGCTCAAGGACACAAGTTATTTCATTGGTTGAACGATTGAATACAACTCACAATTTGTTGTTCTTTTGTGTGGCAAAAAACTGGCATTTTAACGTCATTTTTTGGTCAGTGTCAGGTTTTAAGTTACCGATGGCTCGATCTAATCCACCCCGATCAGTGTACCCTTATACAGGTCTGGTAACCCAAATAATTGTTATGGGCTCATCATTGTTGTAATGGAAATACTGTTATCAGATCGATGCAAAATAAAAATAAAAACCCATAAATACGTTCGGTTATCACACTTGCTAATAGATAGAACGAAATTGACGCCACTCAAGTCTTTGTTATTGTTTTTTTTTGCCATCCATGTTTATGAGTAATTCTCATTACACTGTATTAAACAGACTATAAAAGTTTAAGGTTACACATAGTTTTGTGTGTTGGTCCGTTATACTTCCGGATGGCAATGTTGTGAGTTTTTTTAACCAACGCATACTATCTATATGTGCACGTCGATCCCGACATTATACCGTTTTGAGGCGATGGGTCACATATTATTATAACAGTTTATTACATTATAATTAAATGGCAGCCAATTTTTAACACACAGCATCAGATTCAAAGATGTGTAGTTACAAATTATTTAATGTCATTGACTGACACGAATCGGAAGGATAAAACAGACAATAAAATGATGACTTCGAGACAAGAAACTTATAGATAGTATGAAGTTGACGTCACTCAGGTCTTTGTTATTGCTTTTTGCCATCCGCGTTTATGAGTAATTCTCACTAAACTGTATTAACCAGATTACAAACGTTCAATGTTACAACACAGAGTTTTGTGGGTCATGGTCAGGACAAGACTAAGTAATCTCATTCCAAGACAAAGACAGAATTTAAAAACAGATACAGGTAACTGAGCTGTCAGATCTGGCGAACGTATTTGTTATAGACTAGCGTCCTATCCAAAGGTTAGCAAGTAATTGTTCTTGTCCGTTTCACGCTATATTATACACTTGAATAATCAGTGGTCTCCTTGGCTTAATGGCTCAGATAGAAGGACTACTTTTTTATCACAATGTTTGGCACAGATATAGATAGAATGAAGATAACGTTACTCAGGTCTTTGTTATTGTTTTTTTTTTTGCCATCCGCGTTTATGAGTAATGCTCACTAAACTGTAATAACCAGACCATAAACGACCAAGATTACATATAGTTTTGTGTGTTGGTCCGTAATATTTCAGGATGGCAATATTGTGAGCTTCTTAGCCAAACGCATACTATCTATTATAGATGGAATTGAACTGTAACACCCAACAATGCTGGGTACTATTTTCACTCGATTGTGACGTAAACTAAGTAATAAGTCAGAAACTGGTGGGCCTACAATTAATTTAGGCTGTACGGCATGTATTCAAAACAACTCTGGATGGAAAGATTGTGCGTAAGAATCCGTTCACACACGTGACCTGTTTATGTGATCATTTGAATAACAATTAACCAAAACCTCAATCGTGTTAGTCGAAAGAAATTAATAACAATGTGAAATTGAATGTAAGCTTCAGTCTAATATACGGAAACAGATAAAATGGACGTTTCGGGTTTCCCCCTTTTTCAACAAAATAGGACGAATGAAACACTACATACAGACGAATGAGATAATGAGAAAATGATACCACATTATCTCATTCGTCAGTAGTGTTTCATTCATCCTGTTTGTTGAAAAAGGGGGAAACCCGAAACGTCTATTTTATCCGTTTTCGTATATTAAATTGAAGCTTAGATTCAATTTCACATTGTTATTAATTTCGTTTTTTTCGAGCATCGAGCAGCAACATTTACATAATGTTTGTCAAAAGGACACACGAAAATATTATCATGGTAAATCTAAAATATATCATATTAATATAGATAAAAAATATATAGCGTAATATCAAATGTCATCAAAAGTGCTCAAAGCGCTTTGCAAGGGGTCCCTAGCTAATAGCAACGTTTACCATGTAGGGCGGGACATGACGCCATCTTAGCAATATGTATTACAATTTTTTTTCCGACAGAGAAAACGCTATTAGCGTACATGTAGGTACTTATTTTACACCTGAGTAGGGCGAGAGAATGTGAGTATAGTAAAGAGCCTTTTTCAAGGACTCAATGGGCCTCTCACAGCGGTACTTTCCGATCCAAAGGCGAGTGTCATACCACTAAACCGCTTAGTCGCACCAAAATTTGACTCGTGTTAGTTAAACGGACACACAGAATTATCAAAGTTAAAGTAAAATATATTATATTAATGTACTGCCCTACTCAGGAAAAACCTTTGTTTAAATTTTGGCCAGAAAACTCGTCCTTCAAATATCGATCGATTTAAATGACACTAATCTTGGCAAAAACTCTCAAACCTGGGACTTCGATCTATATTTGAAGGACGAGTATTCTGACCAAATTTTTAGATACGTGTTTCTCCGGAGTAGTGAATCGTGTTAGTTAAAAGGACACAAGAGAATATCATTGTAAATGTAAAATATACGATATTGATATATATCTAGTGATCGTGTGACAAAACTGATTGGCGTTGTCGATTGTGAACATTTTCATATTATTATTACGGCATGATATCGTTCTATCAATTAAACGAATTCCGTTTACACGACTTTGTGATGGTTATGATGACGTAAAGAAGGAAACGATTGATTGTTGTTTGTTGTCATGGGAATTCGTTATTTCAGAAAGGCGATATAAATGGCAAATGGATATGGAAGAAAAGGTGTTGGTGGTGATGGTGACGGTGACGGTGATGGTGGTGGTGGTGATGATGGTGATGGTGATGATGAGGTTGATGATGATGATGATGATGATGATGATGATGATGTTGATGATGAAGCTAGTTATGATGATGATGATGATGATGATGGTTATGATGATGATGATGATGATGATGATGATGATGATGATGATGATGATGATGATGATGATGATGATGATGCTGATGATGATGATGATGATGATGATGATGATGATGATGATGATGATGATTGTAGTGATGATGATAATGAAAAATATTGATGATAATGATGATGATAAAAATGGATTGCTAATACATTTTAGTGCAGATGATTATTTCAGCAATGACGATGATTTAAAAAAAAATTGACAATTCATCATAAACACATTATTTTGTTTTAAATGCACCTCATATAATTCAATATCAAAAATCCAAAACTAATAAAACGTCACAGCAATCATACTTTAGCAAAGTAGAGAGATCATAATTTCAAAAGAAGGAACAAACAGAGAAATCCTCTTGTGTAACTTGTTGAGTCGTATAATATACAATCAGTTCTTAATAAGAATTTTAATTATGATTAGTAATTTTTTAAACATATGATTTGTAAATATTTGAGTATATCCCTCTCAGTGGAATCTTGTGCTGGTGACCGGGTGGGACGTTTAGCTGATCCCAAATTAAGTACACTGATAAAGTGCTCTTGGAATCTACATCTGTTCCCTATTTGAACCATTTCTCTGTGTATTACTTTTTCCTCAAGTCCTTATAATTGTACATCTAGAATGTGTAACCAAAAGCATAGAAATGTGTCGTTTGAGACAAAAATGTGTAACCAAAATCAGAAAAATGTGTCGTTTGTAACAACAATGTGTAACCAAAATCAGAAAAATGTGTCGTTTGTAACAACAATGTGTAACCAAAATCAGAAAAATGTGTCGTTTGTATCAACAATGTGTAACCAAAATCAGAATAATGTGTTGTTGAAACAACAATGTGTAATCCTTAAATTGACCAGTAAATCACAAACACATTATTAAAATTTAAAGTCTGCAATCCAATTTACTCACCAAGTCTTGTTAGTACTAGTGAAAAAGTACTCATTTTTTTAAAGATACGGATGTAATGTAAGTACCCATTCGACTGCTTAGTTGAATGAAATTTTCGACAATTTACATTTTCATGTAAAAAAAAATAATTATAATTATAAATAAATAACACCAATCGCGAAAATGTGAAATGTGTTAAGTCAATTTCGTACACGCGTAATGGGAATAATCTATTTTACCTTTCCATGTGCTCCAGGTCATTGGCCACATTGCAAAATGTGCTCAAACTGACCCACAAAGTGAAAAATGCTCACAGCTTTTGAAATATATAGCATCACGATTGGTGATTTTGTTCAGCTTGACACAAGGATATGTTTACAACTTTCATAAACAAAGCAGTGTGTTTATATTTGTTTAGAAATATCCAATCGTTGAAAAGCATCAAATCATGTTACTGACGCCTCGGTTGGACGAAAACTTGAAAATAGATCGCTCCCCATGAGACACAAAATACGTAATTTTATGGAATTTGCGTAATGGCTGCCTCTATTCTCACCTCCCCGGCCGATTGGATTACCGAAAAAAACGTCGCCGGCTTTTTGCGATTTGGATTTGATTGATTTTTTTATTAATTGTGCAACTTGTGACAAGAAACTTAACAAATTACTGCATTAAAACCTTTGGATTAAACATACAACAATTGTGGACTACTATTACGAAGACTAGCATCCGTGGGGTGTACTATTATGAAGACTAGCATCCGTGGGGTGAGAATAGTCACTTCGTTGCGTAATACCTACTATCTAGCACTTTTAGAAAACGGGTCTCATGTGTAAATAATTTAAATTCTTATTAAAAACTGACTAGACTAGTTCGTCATAATGAGCTAATGGTATTGTATAATAATTTAATAAATAAGGGTAGATATAGGATAATTCATTGCACGTAGACTGTAAAATTATATATTTTAAAATCGTATTGCACATTGTCCAGTAAAATAATATAATAAAACATTATAATGTGCAGACGTCTAGTTATATTTCGTGAGCTGACTGAGAGGACTAACTGTAAAATTATATATTTTAAAATCGTATTGCACATTGTCCAGTAAAATAATATAATAAAACATTATAATGTGTAGTTATATTTCGTGAGTTGAGAGAACTAACTGGTTTATAGCTCCAGATTTCTCTAAATCGAGAAAAAATGTTATAAAATGTATATGTGTGTAATTAATACTATAATAAATGAGTGGATCCAGACAGTTAAGTTGTAAGAGCGGTCAAAGGGACCGAGATAGATCCCGGGTGCAGTCAAAATATTTATTTTTTCTGACCCTTCTGGTCGCCGAGCAGTCTGGCGGAAAGTACTTTGCGATTGACTAGCTCCCTATCTTAAGATTAACAAAGAATTGCTATTGTCCTGTTTCACGCTATAAAAACCGGTAGAAACTCCGGTTCTATGAGCCCAATTGCTCTGGAGGACTATCTAAAATTAAAAATAATAAATTTCGGCCAATATTTTGTACAAAACTTTATAAATAAATAAATAAAAATAATAAAATTGCCTTTATTCATCCCATCGGGAACCTTTTTCTCTAGGGTCTACTCCAAGGGAACACTGGAATAACCCAGGCGTCAGCTGCAGTGCAGCACCGCAAATTGAGCTAGAGCGAGGTGATCGAACTCAGTACCTTTTTCGGATACGAAGCAAAGACCAAAACCGCTGAGCTAGGCTGATCCCTAATACCCCAATTTTTGTCAAATGAAGCAATTGTAATTGCCCTATAGCTGACTGCCATCGAGCACAATGGGCATAATCTATGTAAGCAATCATTAAAAACTCGATTGTATTGCATGTATTATCTCAAAATAACCCAAGAATGGCCAAATGTGACTTAAAAAGCAACACATATTTCATGTGCACCGCAGAGGATCGTGATTCGCGGAGACAGCTGACCGAAAACGTGCTCAAGAGCACAAGCCACAATGGATGATTATGATCTCAAAAGATAGGGCCACTTACTCCTCAGCTGACGATTTCTAAACATCTAAATAGAACAAAAATAGTAATTGTAACTTAGGTTTGAAACAATAAGTGTATCGACACAATTGTGTGAATATTGATATAGGTACTGTGACATACGTTTACCAATTAAACGAATTCCGTTTTCACGACTTTAATGTCATCAAATTTTAGTTTCTAGGCTGAAATCCGCTATGCATGAACAGAATAGTTTGTGTTATTTTGCTCAATAAACTTTACTATATATATATATATATATATATATATATATATATATATAATATATATATATATATATATATATATATATATATATATACCTATTGCTTCCAATATTTTTTGAAGCCTCTGATTCAATACGTTGGAAAGTGAGGGGGGGGGGTATCTTCATCTATAAATATATTAAACTTCATTATAGCCCATTATCTAATAAATGCGCTCAAAGCGCTTTATAAGGAGTCCCAAGTCAACAATACCACTGTAATATATATAGGAAGAGACATCGTTAATGTCGGTGTTATTACGAGTACAATTATTATTTTGCAGCAGAGACAACGCCCTTACGGCCAGAAACTTGAACTCATTTTCACCCCAGCGCGGTGATAGTATGTGAATATAATAATAAAGGCGCCTTTTCCAAGATCGCAACTCTCTCTACCAGTCCTAAGTCGAGTATTATACCTCGAGAACAGCAGCAAAGCCGTAACCAATGAATATCTGAACTACAATGTTATAAACAACCCCCCCCCCCCAAAAAAAAAATAAATAGATAAAATGAATTAACAAAACAAACAAATCCAAAAAAAAAAAAAAAAGAAAAGAAAAGAAAAAAAAAGAAAGGAATAAAGAAGAAAAAAGAAAAGAAAAAAAAAGAGTTTTCTTGTCAACTTTGACATGATTGATTGAAACACAGGTGAATTAATCTCATTGGAATACTATCTACTATGATGTCATTTTAGATGAGGTGATTTTGTACACAAACATTCGAGCAAGACTTGAATCTCCAGAGTGAAAAAAAAAACGTATAGTAGGGGGAATTAGGTCCAAAAAACCCTTGAATTGTGCAAACAAGGTTGAAAGCATGAAAATTACATATGTTGTAGAATATGAAAAACCCTATAATTTATGATATAGAACCACTCTGAGAGATCAGAATTAGTTGAGATACAAGGTTTTTAAAATTAGAAAATTTTGAAATGGAGGACAATAATTTCTTCATTTTTATTGTGTAAACATTTGAGGCAAGCCGACCAATCCTTTGGATTCCCATTGGTGACTATTTTTAGCGTCGAAGCGGATGTTTTCCTTTCCCTTTACTTTCGATTCACGAACCATACAAATTATTTAATCGTAAATATTATTCAATTTCACGTCTAGCGAGCAATATTCTATATCTAATATGAGATTTCTTCTGCATCTGATTTAATAAGTATAATCAATTGCTCTAAAACGGACGGGCAGACGGGAAGACGAGCAGAGGGATAGACAAAAACAGACTAGCAGAACACAGCTCAATAAATGTCGATAACCGGTGTTGACAAAGGACAGGGCTCCTTCTCCCCTCCTCCTGTTTTCTTTTCTTTCCAAAAATACTGCTATAATCATTTTATGTGAGTTAAAACCTATTTCAGTCAAACTTGATGACAGTAAAGAGTCAGCATACCACTTACATTGCTATAATTATCATCATTATCATCATCATCAACCACCATACTGTATTGTGGCAAGTTATTTACTTTACGTTATTTACCTCAAAGGGACAATTGGAGAATGTTCTATTTGTACTGTTGTGTCCTTATGTAAGGCACTGCACACATTTTGCCTGCTGATGATGTGTCTTTAACAGAAAGAACGAAAAGAGAGAGAGAGAGAGAGAGAGAGAGAGAGAGAGAGAGAGAGAGAGAGAGAGAGAGGGAGTTATGAAAGAATATTGCATATGCCTAATAAAGGAATGCGTTTGCATGATTTCAGATACACATACAATAGCAAAAAGAATTGCTCCCAGAGACTGGGACAAGTGTTTGATATGCCAACAAGATAACACAGACCGTTTATAATGTCCCTCTAAATGAGATTATTGAAAGTTTAAAACAAAATGATGCTAAGTGGCATAAGCATTGTCGTGTAAAATTTAATGCCAACAAATAGGCGGTTAGAATTAAAGAAATCTAAAAGAATTGCTCTACAAGAATTCCAAACTTCGTCATTTGACTTGGAGGAGTCACCGAATGAATATATTTAGCAACCCACGAGAATAATGAGACAACGTTTAAAATTAGAGATTGACTATAATAAACAAACGTGCTTAAAAAAACAAAACATGGAATCCATTCTGTAATGACAACAGATATGGAAGAAAATATTCGTGAAATAGAGTTATCTATAAAAGATTCTGATATGTTGTCATCTATTGCCGGAGGAGATTTAGTCGCTCAGGAGGCACACTGCCGCCCTATACCATAAAACGTGTCATGCACGATACTTAAAAAAAAAAAAAAACAAGCTTTAAAAGATGTCACTGCTGATGATAATCATGATGTCACAGTTCTTGAAAGCAGTCGAGCTTTTGCTAACATTATATCTTTTATAGAAGAGAACCCTGCAACAAATGTGACGATCGACATGAACCACTGTGGAGCTTATTTCCAGAATTGTCAAAAGTGTCCCAAAAACTCATCACATGTTCATGTAAGAGAGAATGTATCGGCACCCGATGCAAGTATTTAAGGTCCGGTTTGCCTTGCACGGACTTATGTAGATGCGGGTGTGTGTGTGTGTGTGGGGGGGGGGGGGGGGGTCTTAGGTCAGTACAGTAATGAGTAAAATTCTCTCTCTCTCTCTCTCTCTCTCTCTCTCTCCCTCTCTCTCTCTCTCTCTGCTCTCTCTCTCTCTCTCTCTCTCTCTCTCTCTCTCCGTCGCTCCCACTCACTCCTCTCCCAACTCTCCCGCTTTTATCTACAAGTTACAACAGGAAATAACCAGCAGTTAGCTACCGTAAATGGTTACCGGTGTATTTAAAGTTTTAGAACGCACATTGTATTGTCGTGGTTATTTCCTCGGATAAGCAATGCTATATAGGAAAAAATAAAAGTGCTAAAAACGCACTGTTATGATAAATTGCCAGAGTGATTCTATATCAGGTGTTATTTATACGGGTCATAGCTACCTATATGCCAATTTTCAGGATTAAAACCCCAATGTGCACGGTTTTAGCCTAATTTTCCCTAATACAATGAATATGAAGAAAATATAAATTTTTACGCAGTTATTTCCCTTGTTTAATATAGCTGTAATAGGTAAAATCTAAGGCCTTAAACCGATACGTTATAATTGATTGCCAGAGTGGTTCTATATCAGATGTTTTTTCTATGGGTCTCAGCAACCTGTATGCAAATTTCCATGCTTTCAACCCGAATTTGCACGGTTTTAGCCTAATTCCCCCTACTAGTAATGGAAAAGGCAGATGTCTATTATGGAAATGGAACTTGTCATCGTTCTATGTACAAGGCAAGGTCATAGGTCATAGCTTATATTAAAAACAACACAAGTGGTGCCTGTCTGAGATTTCTTTTTCTCATAATGTTAAATAACATATCAAAACTCGCTCCATTTCAAATGGAAATTTACTTTAAGAATTTGTAATTTTTCCATCCCCAGTTTATTTGAATTCCGGAGCGTGACTTAACATCTTAAATAATCAAGTAATTAAAATCAACCCTTAAACATGAAAAGGTATCTCTTGATTTTTAAAAATATTACTACAAAACAATATCCTTTGTTTCGTATCCTTATTAGTTTCAGAAAAGAAAATAACAGGTATTCTGAAGCGTCAAGGCCAA
>NC_088368.1:5572333-5597333 GCF_034508935.2 Berghia stephanieae | reverse complement strand
TAGAAAGAAAGATAGATAGATAGATAGATAGATAGATAGATAGATAGATAGATAGATAGATAGATAGATAGATGGATAGATATATGGATGGATAGATAGATAGATATTTTCTCTTGTGATTAAGCCTACAACGTAGTTACTCCGTTGGGGTCGTCAGGGCGACACTAACAGAGTAACAACGATGTAGGTTTAAACACATAAGAAGTGAGAGAATGAAAATTGTCTAGCTTTCTATGGTATTCAAGCTCATATCTTACAAACATATATAGATAGATAAGTTTATAGGTTTTCACAATGTTTCATTTATTCCCCCAGTAGGCCACATGGAGCCATATTTCTATTCCATACAATAGCATTCGCCTGCTAGGCGTCTTTCTCTTTTCTTTTTTAACTAACACTCATAACATCCGTCACTGTCTAGACTAGCGTCCTATCCGAAGGGCAGCAAGTATTTGTTATTTTCCATTTCACGCCATAGAAATCGTGCGGGATAAACTCCGACTCAAAGGACCTAATGGCTCCAAAGGACAATATATAACGTGTTAACGTTGTGCGGCTATGTGGTCTAGTGGTATGACACTCGCTTTCGGATCGGAAGGTCCTCTCACCGTACTCAGGTGTAAAATGAGTACCTGGCAGTTAACAGCGTTGTCGTTGTCTGAAAATTGTATTATCGCCTAACAGGCGTCATGTTCCGTCCTACATGTTAAATATTGATGTTGATCAGGAACCCCTTGTAAAGCGCTTTGAGCACATTTAGTGGATATTGCGCTATATAAAGCTCAATTTATTATTATTATTATTTTAAAAAATAATATAATTGTCAGTATAGATAGTTCGAAGATGACGTCACTCAGGTCTTTGTTATTGTTTTTTGCCATCCGCGTTTATGAGTAATGCTTACTGAACTGTATTAACCCAACTATAAACGTTCATGGATACACACAGTTTTGTGTGTTGGTCCGTGATACTTCCGGATGGCAATGTTATGAGCTTCTTCGCCAAGCGCATACTATCTATAAGGTTCATTCCAACTCAAGTTAAGTTAAAGAGAGAATTAACAAAGAGGATTTAGTGAGTCAACATTCATATAGATAGTATGCAGATGACGTCACTCAGGCCTTTGATATTGTTTTTGCCATCCGCGTTTGTGAGTTGTTCTCACTAAACTGTATTAACCAGACTATGAAAGTTCATGGTTACACACAGTTTTGTGTGTTGGTCCGTTATACTTCCGGATGGCAATGTTGTGAACTCCTTGGCCAAGCGCATACTATCTATAGACTCTATTTTCAATAAAGACGGAGCCAAATTTACATCACTCCGATCTTTGTTATTGTTTTTAGACAGCCATTTAAATGATTAGTTCTCACTAAATTCTATCAACCAGACTATAAACGTTCAAGGTTACACATAGTTTTGTGTGTTGGTAGGCGTTATATCCGGCTGACGGATATTGTGAGTATTTTAGCTAAACTCACAGCATCAATAAAAAAATGGAGTTAACCCTACTAAAACAAGAGTTAAAACTATTTGTTTTTGACAGTTAATTAGCGCATGAATCACTTCAAAGGGAATGGGAAAAGGGGAGGCTAGGGGGGGGGGGGGGGGGGTTAAGAGGAATGTTCATTTTAAATTTTCGCCAAAGGAAATTTCACTTCACATATTTATTAGGGGAATGCGTTTGTCAGAGATTATGTCCCTTAGCTGTGTCCAAAACAGTGAATAATACTATTATAAGGACAAAACCAAAGCTAGAGGTGCCTAAATGAGCCAATAAAATGGAGAGAAAAAATATAAAGTGAGTAGATGTGACTCATATATAAGGGAACAACACAAAACAAACAACGTTTCGGCCCTTGGCCTTCGTCAGGAGACAGAAAACACAAAAAACACATACACAAATATGTAAATTTACAAAATATCAAATTTATTTTACAAAAATTTACATATTTGTGTTTGTGTTTTCTGTCTCCTGACGAAGGCCAAGGGCCGAAACGTTGTTTTGTGTTGTTCCCTTATATATGAGTCACATCTACTCACTTTATTTTTTCTCTCTCTATAGAAAGTATGCGTTTGGCTAAGAATCTCATAACATTGCCATCCGGAAGTATAACGGACCAACACACAAAAATGTGTGTATCCATTAACGTTTATAGTCTGGTTAATACAGTTTGGTGAGAAGTACTCATAAACGCGGATGGCAAAAAACAATAACAAAGACCTGAGTGACGTCATCTTCGAACTATCTATATTATAAGGACATTCGATGTGAACAACGCATTTCAAGGTTGATGGTTTCTAGTACAGGAGTGAACGAAAATCACAACTCGCACCAAGTCATGCGCACAGGCTACAACGCTATTATTATTAAAGAGCGGTCACATTTTCACCTTTTTGTTAGTATTTTTAGAAAACGGTTGGGGCTGCCTGAAGCCGGTGGTCGTAAAATACTAACGAAAGAGTGAAAATGGAAAGGCTTCGTATGGGAACAAAACAGACATTGGACGTTTCGGGTACAAACCCTTCGTCAAATAAACGTGGAAAACAAATAAAATATAATGAAAAATAACTTGTATCGTCTGTACATACGATATTGTTGTGTATTGTTGTGCTGACGAAGGGTTTGTACCCGAAACGTCCATTGTCTGTTTTGTTCCCATACGAAACCTTTCCATTTTCAATCTTTCGTTAGTATTTTTACAATTCAAGGCGTCAGCACCTCCTAATGCTCTCTACTAAGCAAAAAAAAGTCAACAAGTTTAGCCTTTCCTTAGCAACAAAAGTCAACAAGTTTAGCCTCTCCTTAGCAACAAAAGTCAACAAGTTCAGCCTCGCCTTAGCAACAAAAGAAACAAAAACCCAAAGAGCATATCTCAATGTGACCCTCCCCTTCAAAAACGTATATGTCAGGCTATTAGATGCGAAAATAAACTTTATAGCGAAATTATCAACATTGCGTAGTTTTATGCTCTCTTGAGTGAACAAAAGTCAATTATATATTAATCATATTTTATTGTGCCATATTACGATCATTCCAATTTTTGACCAGTTTAAATTTTAATTTGACTTTATAACATCGTTTACATCCCACATAATTACTTATTGAGTCTTATTTTGTTTTTTTTTAAAGATCATCACATTTGACGTAAAGTCTATATGATTGCTAGAATCAATTGAGTGCGATTGAAAGTCAATTTTGAGTTTTTTCCTATCTGTTTTTTTAATATCACTACCAAATCAATATCTATGATAATTGTTAATGTATTTTTAAAGCGCTTAGAGCTCGTATTGCTTGAGGTTTGACCTATAAAATTTATGATTATTATTATTATTATTATTATTATTTATTATTATTATTATTATTATATTATTATTATTAATATTATTATTATTTATTATTATTATTATTATTATATATTATTATTATTATTATTATTATTATTATATATTATCATATCATATTATTATACTATTATATACTATCATCATCATCATCATCATCATCATTATTATTATCTTAAAAAGAACATTATACTACTTTGTAAAGCCTTTTTTCTGCACAGAATTATCTATGTCCTAATTATTGCTTTTGAGTTTGAATGTAAAAACAAACAAACAAACAAACAAACAAATAAATTTTTTGTTAGATTGGCCGGTAAGGAAAAAAATTAACAAGAGCAACTCTTTTTATCAATGCAAGTCGTTAGAGTTAGAGTAAAGCCGGGGCACTCAATGGATTGATTTACTTACTGAACAGGCATTCCGCGTCTGTGAAAATATTGATTTAAAAACAATAATTTGATTGAATTAGCCAGGAACAATGACAGTACAATACTGTTAAATTATAACGTAATAAAAGGGTGTGATAAAAAATAAAAACAACCCAAAGAACCCCCCCCCCCAAAAAAAAAACCCCAAAAATACAAAAAACAAAAAAAAACCCAACAAAAACAAAACTCCCAAGGAACTGAAGAACAAGACTCAAATCACAACAACAAAAAAAAAGATAAAACCGATCAGGACAAAAACAAAAAGGTAATAATTGAGCAAGACTAACAAAAAGCAAACAAACAAACAAACAAACAAACAAACAAACACTAAACAAAAATAACACAAATCGAAACAGAAAACCAAAAAAACAACAACAAACAAACAAAAAATAGACAAGGCAAAAAAAAAAACACAGAGATGAGAACAAGTAAACAAACAAACAGAAACAAGCAAAATAAACAACAATAGAAGATTAATAACAAAATATACGGACCCCCCCCCCCCCCTCCCCAAAAAAAAAATAGAGAACAAAAGTAAAATTAAAAGAAAATAAACAAAATAACAAGACAAATACATAACAACAATAAAAAAAAAACACGATAGAAACAAAATAAACAGACAAACAAAACAACAGCAACAGCCACAAAAATCCCAATAAAAGACACACAAAAGAACAATAAAAACCCCCAAAAAATAGACAAAAAAAACAAAAACAAAACAAAACAAAAACAAAACCCCACAAAACCCTCCCAACAAAATGGGAACACAACCCAAAAGACAAGAAAAGAATAACAAAGCCGCCATAACATAACATAAAAAAAATATGATTTATTTCTTACTGTCTCTATAGTCTTCTGTCGGAATATTCAGACACTGCATGCGACATTTGACCATCTGAATGATTTCTTGTCTCTCTGGGGTCAGGTTGGCCGAACCTGGGAAGTCATCGTCATGAACGGCTAGCGACATCTGGAGTAAGACATGAGATTGCAATTTGAATACGTGGTTTGAATACATCTACGAACCGGAAGTAATGGCAATTGACCGCCAATGAAGCTGAAGTAAGATAAAGGGGTAGATCGAGCTAGTAAAATCTAAAGATTATAATTAAGGTTTACATAGGGTAATTATATCCATGCAAGCCGACGTGTACATATATGCAGGTCTGACATCGTAAATCCACTTATGGGTTTAATTTAACATTGTTGTAATGGACAATAATTTGCGCCTTTTATTTTTGAATTTCCATTACAACAATGATAACAATGTGAAATTGAATGTAAGCTTCAAAAACAGATCAAATGAACGTCTCGGGTTTCCCCTTTATCAACAAAACAGGATGAATGAAACACCACAGATGGATGAGATAATGTGGTAGCGTCATCTGTGGTGTTTCATTCATCATGTTTTGTTGATAAATAGGAAACCCGAAACGTTCGTTTGATCTGTTTTTGTAATTAAATTGAAGCTTGCATTCAATTTCACAATATTATTATTTCTTCGAGCTTTGAGCAGCAACATTTCCATTACATCAAGGAGCTCATATCAGACCTACCAATAAGTGGACGCAGATGCAAACAGATGTGTACCATATTTGCAGGTCTGATAACCAAATACGATCATTTTAGGGCTTGTTTTAACAATGTTGCACTAATGGAAAATATTTTGCGTTGGAAGAAAAATATTTCCATTACAACAATGAGCCTGTAACAATTTGGATTACAAGACCTACAAAAAAGTACACTTTGATGCACGCCATTCCTCGCTTTCCAACTCGTGTATTCAAATTAATTTCACTCAACATTATAACAACGATAGCCTCAATAACTTATACGTTTAACATATTTTTTTTGGAATTATTTATAGATTTTTTTACGACGCGGTTCCCAATATTAAGATTTAATTTGTCAATTAAAAAAAAATAATCTAAAAAGTATTTTCAACATTGAGCTCTTTCGTCTATTCTTTTCAACATTGAGCTCTTACGTCTATTCTTTTCAACATTGAGCTCTTACGTCTATTCTTTTCAACATTGAGCTCTTTCGTCTATTCTTAATTTTGATAAATGAATAAAATAAATGAAATTCCCTATATTAATCCCATAGGGGAAAATTAGTCTCTAAGGTCTATTCCAAGGGAATACCTGAATAACCCAGACGTCAGCCGCAGTGCAGCGCCTCAAATTGAATAGAGCGAGGTGACTTACTCCAGGCCACACAGCGCAGCGGCGGGCGATCGAACTCTGTACCTTTCGGGTACGAAGCAAAGGCCGTACCGCTGAGCCACGCTGCCCCTATAACGACCTAATGTTTTTTTCTATGTGCTAACTAAAGCGTTCTTTAAGCTTTTTTTGTTTAACAGTCACGTGATGCTAACTTCATTGCAAGAGATCTAAAAATGTGTATGATACAGTACAAGAGCAGGCAAAAAAAAAATCCAAGAAAAAAAAAGATATTAAAAAAAATCAGACAGCCTCGACTTGGGATCGAACCTGAAATCTCTTCTGATTACTGGTAAGACGTGCTAACAGTACACCACAGAGATTATGAAGTTTTTAAAAAAATTTCATCTTGTTCTTGTTTTTGTACTTTTCCCACTTGCTTTGTCGGGCACTGATTCATATTTGTATTTAATTGAGCTTTTGTATAGAGCAATATCCACTAAATTATGTGCCCAAGGCGCTTTACAATGGGGCCTAGCCAACAGCAACAATTAACATAGGACGCCCTGTTAGACGATTTTACAATTTTTTCGGACTGAGACACGCTGTAATCGGTCAGGTACTCATTTTACACCTGAGTACGGTGAGAGAATGTGAGTAAAGAGTCTTTTTTCAAGGACTCAACTATGCACCAAGCGAGGGTCGAACCCAGGACCTTCCGATCCGAAAGCAAGTGTCATACCACTAGACCACATAGCCGCATATACATTTTTTCAGGTCTTTATCCTACACCAGTGCCTGCTCCATAATTTGTCACTACAGTGCTATATGGATGATACTCTCATAAAAGGCCATACGCCTCAACTCGTACAAGAAGTTGTAAAGCGCCCTGAGTAGATATTGGCCTATATAAAAGCTCAGTTAAAAAAAAAAAAAGAAATGATCACATTTTATTTTACAAGTCTTTGATGAAATATTTATAAAAAACTTCTTGAGTAGAGGTAGACTGGGATTTTTTTTTTTGGGATGTTTTTTTTATTTAACTTGTCATTTTTTTCTTTCTTGCTTTGTCTGGTACCTTTCATACACACTTGTTCAGATCTTTAAAAAACTGGAGGGCATATTTGAGGCAAAACTAAGGTGACCATTCCACCCCCCCTCCCCCCTGCCTCCAAATTATATACTGAAATGGCAGCGTTGTTGTGTGTTCATGGTGTGTACATTTACAGTGAAGCAAGCAACTTTCAACACACCAGATACAAATCACCAATGCTTTTCTGTCAAAATTCATGGCTAAAGATCTCCATATCATCATTGCCTTTTTCACCCTGGGTCAGGGTATAGGCCACAGACAAACAGTTTCCATCCTTCTCTATCCTGAGCCAACTTTTTTATCTCATTCCAGGTCTTACCACTTCTCTGTATATCAGCTTCTTTAATTCTTCTCCATGTTCCTCGTGGCCTTCCCCTTGATCTTCTGCCCTGAGGGTTCCAGTCCAATACTTTCTTTGTTATAGTTGAGTCATTCTTTCTAAGCGTGTGTCCAATCCACCTCCATCGTCTTCTTCCTATATCCTCTCCCACTGGTTTCTGCTGTGTTCTTTTCCATACTTCTTCATTTTTTATTCTATCCATCCATTTTATTCTGAGTAGCTTACGCATGCACCTGTTTACGAAAATCTGTACCCTCCTTATACATGCCTGTGATGCGTTCCAAGTTTCACATCCATACAGTAGGACAGACTTCACGTTTGAATTGAAAAGTCTTAGCTTTAGTTGAAGGGAGATATCTTTAGTTCTCCAAACTCTGTTCAAAGATGTGAATGCAGCCTGTGCCTTTCCTATTCGTGCTTTCACCTCTGCTTCCGTGCCTCCATCCTTGTCAATTATACTTCCGAGATAGCAGAAAGTGTCTATATCTTCGAGTTCCTGATCTTTTACTTTGATCTGCTCCCTTTGACGCGTACCTATCCTCAAGACCTTTGACTTTGCAGGGTGAATTCTTAGACCAATTGATTCCGAGAGGCTGTTTATAATTGTGGTTTTTGCTTGCATCTGGTCCTGGGTGTGGGACAAAAGAGCCAGATCATCTGCAAAATCCAGATCATCCAACTGTGTCCAGGGGGTCCACTGTATCCCATTTCTTCTCCCTTTGGAGGTTTCCTTCATTAGCCAATCAATGGCAAGGATGAACAGGAATGGAGAGAGCAAGCATCCCTGCTTGACACCAGTCTTAATTTCAAAGCTGTCAGTAAGCTGATCTTCATGTACAACCCTGCAACTTGATCCTTCATACATTTCCTTAATGAGGTTTACTATCTTTTCAGGGAGTCCATAATGTGCCAGAATTTTCCACAATGTTGCTCTGTCAATACTGTCAAAAGCCTTCTCGTAATCCAGAAAGTTGACAATAAGAGGAGAGTTCCATTCTATAGACTGTTCCACTATGACTCGCAGAGAGGCAATCTGGTCGGTGGTTGAACGGTTTTTCCGAAAACCTGCCTGTTCGTCCCGCAGTTTAGCATCTGTTGCATTCTTAATTCTCTCTAAAATAATACGGTTGAAAACCTTTCCTGGGATAGAAAGAAGAGTGATGCCTCCATAATTATTACAATTACTGAGGTCCCCTTTCTTTGGAAGCTTGATAAGATGTCCTTCCTTCCAATCCTTTGGGAATATCCCGTCATTCCAGATTCTCTCAAATAGTGGGTGCAGGGCCTCAGCATTTCTTTCCGCATCAACTTTTAGAGCCTCCGGTGGAATCTGGTCTGGTCCAGCAGCTTTCCCCCTTTTCATCTTGTTAATGGCACCCACAATCTCTGCTATCGATGGTGGATCACAGCTAATTGGTATCTCATTCCTTGCAGGCAAAATTTCTGGCTGGTTGTCTGGTGGTGGTCTGTTCAGAAGGCAGTTGAAATGTTCCCTCCATCGTTCAGATTGAGCCTCTTTTCCAAAAATAGTTTTCCCATCTTTGTCTTTGACTGGTACCTTTGGTTTCCCATATTTTCCAGCAAGTGCCTTGGTAGTTTGATAAAGGATCCTCATGTGTCCTCCAGTCGCTGCTGCTTCTGCTTTCTCTGCAAGTCTGTTCATGAATGCTTCCTTGTCTTTCTTCACAGATCTTTTGACTTCCTTAGCTATGGCTCGATACTGCTCTTGTGCATCCAGTCTTGTAGCCCTTGTTCGGCTTGCATTCACTTGTTCCTTCCTTGTTCTCCTCTTTTCAATAAGGTCCAAGGTGGTTGGACTTATCCATTCTTTATGTTCCGATTTCTTTACCCCCAATACCTCGTGGCAAGTTGTTATGTAGACTTCCTTGATCTTTGCCCAATGTGACTCTACATCTATGTCCTCCTCGAGCTCAGTAAGAGGTTGGAATCTGTTACTCAATCGTAGTTTGAATTCCTCGTTCTTTTCCCCATCAAGTGCATTCACCTCGAATTTTCTTCTTGTATGTGATCTGGCCCCGTGTTTTCTGAGTCGGAGCTTAAGCTTTGCCAATAGCAGGTGGTGGTCTGATCCAACATCTGCCCCTCTCCGTACTGTCACATCTTCCAATGAACGTCTGAATCTACGAGAGATACAAAAATGATCAATCTGATTCTCTGTCACACCATCTGGTGAGACTCAAGTTGCTTTGTGGATCCTCTTATGGGGGAACACTGATCCTCCAATCACCAAACTGTTGAATGCACAGAAATTTGCAAATCTCTTACCATTATCTTTCATTTCTCCCATGCCATGACGTCCCATGATACCTTCATAGCCTACGTTATCCTGTCCCACTTTGCATTAGCATCTCCCATCAATATGTTGATGTCTTTCCTTGGCAACTTGTCAATGACTTGTTGTAGCAGACCATAAAATGTATCTTTGTCCTCATCTGTTGCATCATTTGTTGGGGCATAGATCTGTACAATGTTCATGCTGATCTTCTGACTCCGTGTTGTAAAGGACGCCATGATGATCCTTTCTCCGCATTGTTCCCATCCTCTCAGTGACTTCTGGGCGAACTTGCTTAGAATTATTCCTACTCCCTGTGTATGAATCCCGTCCCCTCTCTCTGAATATAAAATTTTCTCCCCAGACTTGAGGTGTTTCTGTCCGGATTGTATCCAGTGGTTTTCGCTTACTCCAAGTATATGCAGCCTGTATCTTCTCATCTCAGTCACAACTTGAGAGCTTTTTCCTGCTTCATACATGGTGCGAACGTTCCACGACGCAATTCGAAGCTGCTTGTTTGGCGAAGACGTCATCGGGTCAGCAGAGTCCTTTCGGCTTTGTCTGTTGTCCTTCATAAATTCTGTAATTCCAGAAACTCTTCGGTCGCCCAAGCTAAAAAAAGGATTTGTTTTGTCTGTCTGTGTTTCTGTAACGGTTTGAGTTTAACGGAAAGGGGTGTTAACCCTTTGCCAACCCCCAACCTGGAGGACCAGGTGACTCAAAGATGGGGGAATCACACACCATTAGTCGCCTTTTACGACACGCTGGCTTGACGTTGGGCTATTCTTGACCCTCTCAGTTGAGGGACCCCGGACACCACACGGGGTAAAGATCTCCATATATCCTGAACAAAATATCATTCAATGAGAACAAACTTTGACCAATTGTTTGGAAATACTGAGTTCGAGTCCAATTAAGAAAAAGATTCTTTGTATTTTTATTTATCCTATTTTAAATGGTCATATTCTGAAACCATTTGATTGAGGGTTTTATAATGACTCATCTAGACATGATACAGTTAATTCTTCCACGGTCGGATGGATAGGTATCCTGAAACCGTAGACAAAATGACAACTGAGGATAATTGATCGTGTAAACGAAGTGATACGAGGCTGCTAGAAGCTGTGGACTGTAAAAAGTCATAAACAAGAACGAATAAAACAGCTTCAAAAAAGAACAAAACACCAAACACGGAACGTTTCGGGCTCAAAACACTTCTTCAGCCAACAACAACAAATAGTAAAGACATAAATACATTACTAAATTCAAGACAGACGACAGAGATAAATATTTTAGGTCCTCTCTGTCGAAAAATCTTGAAAAGATTTAGTAGATAGTATTTTTGTCTTTATTGTTTTTTTGTTGTTGGCTGAAGAAGGGTTTTAGGCCCGAAACGTTCGATGTTTGTTATTTTCTTCTTTTTTTTTTTTGAAGCTGTTGTAAATCATTTTCGTGTAAACGAGGAATCTAACTAACAGTTGTCTGACTGAAAGCCGTCAGATATCATCAGTTAATTTCTTCTTCAACTCATGAGTTGTCATTTCACCTAGAGTTTCTGAAAATCCGTCGGACCGTGGGTGGATTACCTGAACGTCTAGATGGACCATTAGATAACAGGTTAAATTTTGTCAGATGAAACAAGTAATGTTAGAGCGACAGACAAAAAAAAACACACACATTGGAAAGAGATTTGGATTATTATCAAGAGTACAACGGGAGTTCAGAGGAGCAAGGGAATAGATGGGCAGATTAACACATAAAATGAGGAGAGTAGATACACACATATATATATATATATATATATATATATATATATATATATATAGAGAGAGAGAGAGAGAGAGAGAGAGAGTGAGAGAGAGAGAGAGAGAGGAAGAGCAGGGAGGGAATAGAAAGAGATAGATACATTGATAGATAAAGTGACAGATGTGTATAGATAGATACATTGAACGATTCATTAATAGATAGAATGATAGATAGATACATCGATGGATAATGAGAGATATATGTGTAGATAGATATAGAGAAACAAGAACGAATTGATAGATAGAGAGATAGAAAGTTAGATATATAACATATAGAACGATGGATAGATAGATAAATAGAGGACTGATAAATAGATAGATAGATAGATAGATAGATAGATAGATAGATAGATAGATAGATAGAGGGAGGAATACACGGGAAACAGGAGGAAAAAAATGTACATCTACAAAATAGACTGTTGAACAACCTTTTTATTATATTATTTGAACTCGAGTTAAGGGTAGAGAAAGATGGGCGGGAACAATTGAGTTTACAGGAGGAGGAAGAAGAAGAAGAAGAAGAAGAAGAAGAAGAAGAAGAAGAAGAAGAAGAAGAAGAAGAAGAAGAAGAAGAAGAAGAAGAAGAAGAAGAAGAAGAAGAAGAAGAAGAAGAAGAAGAAGAAGAAGAAGAAGAAGAAGAAGAAGAAGAAGAAGAAGAAGAAGAAGAAGAAGAAGAACACGATTATATACCGTGCAACTTGGGAATTACACGTATCGTGAAAGCGTTCTGAGCATATTTTTAATTATATACTGGGAGGCCTATTTCCTCTTTGAAATAACATGTGACCCACCGTCTCTAAACGGTATTAGGTCAGGATGAATATTAACTCCAAAAACGTAAAATTAGGAGAAATACGAATTAACTAATTTTTTTTTCATCTCGACATCCTACCGTTTTGAGGCGATGGGTCACTCACTAATAATGAATTCGTTTTCATAAATTTATTTAACATCATGACGTCAAACCATGTCGGATATATTTATTTTGGCTAGCTATAAATAAACTTTTCAAGACCTAAACACTTATGACGTCATACCAATTAGTCACAATGCGAATATTAAAAAAAAAAAGTTGGAGCTCTTTTTGACAATAAGTTAACTTAACTTGATCTTAATCTTCAGCAGTTTGTGTTCCAAGACTGCTGTTTCTTATCATATAACTCAATTTATACTCAATTAATTTATCAGTTCAAAGGAATTCATATTATAGTTCTTAAAAATAAAATTACGTTAAAATGATAAGTACAAAATCAAAGCTAAAAGCTGAAAGCTGAAAGCTGAAAGCAAACTCTCATGCAAAGCTTTCTGAGCAAACCATCACCATTGTGTTAGTAAAAGAGCCAAAGAGATGGAAAGTGGGGGGAGGGGGGGGGGGGACGCTACATACAGGTCATTCCAGCATGCATAATAATACAGGGTACAGCAAGATGCACAAAATGGTGATAATAACTATACTACTATTGTGTACAATTCGCGAAAATAGAAAGAGGTGGGGTGGAAGGGGAGGGGATATAAAGACGTATTTATTGATCAAATTGGTGAGAAAAGATAAGATTTTGTACTGAGAGACATTACCAGAATCTCGACAGCGTTGTCACGGCAACCAATATTATACAAATGAAAGGTTATATAAATATATACATATATATATATATATATATATATATATATATATATATATATATATATATGTATATAGTAGGTCTAGGGGCTCTTCTTTTTATTCTTAATATTTTGTCCATGCCCGACATCTTTATCCGGAAGACGGCAGAGGACGGCAGTGCCGGGTCGTCGGAGTCAGTCTCCGGTGTGGGTTAGCCCTAATTCATACAAGGCCTCTTACATAGACTCGATTTTAATATTTTAGAATTTAAACTTTAGACAGTCCCATTTTGGTTTAGGTTTGTTCATAATATGATATCTCCCTACATTTTAAGTGTTGCTGTTGGATTGGATTATTTAAAAATAAGTAAATAAATAAATTCCCAAGGAGAAATTTGTCTTAAGGGTCTATTCCAAGGGAAGACTTGAATAACCCAGGCGTCCACCGCAGTGCATAGCCACAAATTGAGCTATGGCGAGGTGACTTGCTCGCCACACAACAAGGCGCGTAGCGAACTTGGTACTAGCCATGCTGCCCCCTATTTTATTATTTTTTTAAAAAAGACCTTGAGCGCATCTTTGATAACAAAAAAAATTACGCTTTATAAAAGAACTCAATTGATCTCTCTTGTTTTTAAAGCAACAACTTAGCATACCTACATATAACCTTGAATTACTTCCTCAGACTTTACCATTAAAGTTTGATTTTTAAAAGATTTGGAAAAAAAAAGAAAAGAATTGTGTTGAAAATTAAGAATTACAAAGACAACAACTCGAGAAAAATCAAAAGAACAACAACAACAACAGAAAAACGTTATTCAAAAACATTAATAACAATTTAAAAAAAAGAAATAAGAAAGAAAAAAACAATTAAAAGTTTTAAAAGTCCAACGCAGTTATTGATGAGATTGGAAGAGACATACGTGTGCTTATTCGCAGGTCTGATAATCAAAAGCAATACAACATTATGGACTTGATTTAGCATTGTTGTATTCAAATACTTATTTCATTATCCAAATGTTTGAGAGAACTCTTCTTTTCTTCAAGTACCAAGTCTGTCCCAGACATCGGTGATCATGGTACGCCATTCGTCTCTCTGATCACATAACTTTTAAAAAAACTAGTATTACTCTTCTCTTTCTTTGTCATCCAGCTGTTCAAACTATTCAAATTTATTTTTCTTGGTCTACCTTTACTCTTTTTATATTTATCTTTCCTCTGAGAGTAGGATGTTCAATACATTTATGTCGATTTTAAAGAACTAATAAGAAGAAAGAAAAATCAAATGAATAGTAAGGAACGATAATAGAATAGAGATGACCAGAGTTTGAACCTGAGACACAACTGTTATAGGTAGCCTTAGTCAGGATGGCCACCAGAAAGCAAGATGCTCTAAAATAATTGTACATCTCCAATACAACAATGAGGCCATCATAAGAATTCGGGTTATCAGACCTGTAAATAAGTACACGCAGGTAAAGAAGACACATTTAAATGCAAGAGATAAAACACGGATAAAAAGTGACCACCATCATCATCATCGTCGTTGTCATCATCATAGTTAGTTATCAATATAATAATATCATCTATTCCGTTGAGCTGGGAGCAGTAGTTGCTGTCGATAATATACTCACAATGGAGTTTCTAAAGGCTAAGTTCAAGGCCGACTGGTCACGTGACATCATTGAAGGATTCTGGGGTTAAAATGGGGTTAGAACAACAGCGTAGCCGTGTGTGAGAATAAAACAGAAAATTAAAAAAAAAAATTAAAATGTGAGTATTCAAACAAAATATATGTTTTTGGGCGTGTGTGGTGTGTGTGTGTAAGTTAATGAAATTATGAATAAGCGAGTGAATGAGTGAGGTAATGAAGTCAATTGATAGATGAACAGGGAAGAAAATGTAAGCGTTTGACTTCCATAAAAAAAGAAGATTGGTTTTTAAGAGAAGATAAAAGCTTAAAAATATAAAAAAGATAAAATCATATATTAGAAGCAACGTGCACTTATTTGCAGATCTGATGACCCAATTTTTTTATGGGCTCATTGTTGTAATGGAAATCTTCTTTCTTTAAATGACGCAAAATATTATTGTTCATTACAACAATGTTATAGTAGGTCCATAGGGGGGTTCGGATATCAGACCTGCATATATGTGTACACGTCGGTTTGAAGCTATAAAATGACATTCTTCGAGTGATATGATATAAAAAAGTAATGCAATAAGTTAACATGTGACCCATCACCTTAATCTAGTTTTATTCGTAATGAACAAGCTGCAGAAAAGTGAGTTAAAGTTCAACTGTAGATTGAATGAAGTTGACGCCACTCAAGTCTTTGTTATTGTTTTTTTTGCCATCCACGTTTATGAATAATTCACACTAAATGGTATTAAACGACCAAGATGACATGCTGCTTTATTTACAAATGTTATAAACATACCCATGTGTCAAGCTGAATCAAATGACCAATCGTGATGTTAGAGATTTCAAAAACTGTGAACACTTTTTACTAAGTGGGTCACTTTGAGCACATTTTGCAATGTGACCAATGACCTCGAGCACATGTTAAGTTAATATAGATAGTATGCGCTTGGCTAAGAAGCTCATAACATTGCAATCCGGAAGTATAACGGACCAACACACAAAACTATGTGTATCCATGAACGTTTATAGTCGGGTTAATACAGTTCAGTGAGCATTACTCATAAACGCGGATGGCAAAAACAATAACAAAGACCTGAGTGACGTCATCTTCGAACTATCTATAGATCGCTCCCATTCTTTGTAGTATCAAATCATCACGAAATAATATAATCTTTTTGAGGCGATGAGTCACGTATAACAACCATGCTGATCCCGGTATCCACTATAATACATGCATAATATATAATGTGACGGCTGCTGCTGCCACGGTTATCGTCATTGTTATCATTGCAATAATTCGCTTCAACAATCTTAACGTCACTTCCCTCGTAATGACGAATAGTAACTTAGTAACTGGTTCTAAACTAAAGAATAAAGAGAAGAGCCGCGAGACTTACTCATACCAACCACCCGAAAATAAAAAACAAAAAACGGCAGAGGAAGTCGGGTGCTTGGTATGGGTTGGTCAAGCGGCTCTTCTCTTTATTCTTAGTATTTTGTCCTAGCCCGACGTCTTTATCCGGAAGACGGCAGAGGACGACAGTGCCGGGTCGTCGGAGTCAGTTTCTGCTGTGGGTTAGCCCTTATTCATTTTGGGTGCGTGTCTTCGTGTATTGAACAAGCGCCCCCACTATTCATTTTGGGTGCGTGTTTTGAACAAACGCTCCCACTATTCAGTTTGGGTGCGTGTATTGAACAAACGCTCCCACTATTCAGTTTGGGTGCGTGTATTGAACAAACGCTCCCACTATTCATTTTGGGTGCGTGTATTGAACAAGCGCCCCCACTATTCATTTTGGGTGCGTGTATTGAACAAGCGCCCCCACTATTCATTTTGGGTGCGTGTTTTGAACAAACGCTCCCACTATTCAGTTTGGGTGCGTGTATTGAACAAACGCTCCCACTATTCAGTTTGGGTGCGTGTATTGAACAAACGCTCCCACTATTCAGTTTGGGTGCGTGTATTGAACAAACGTTTCCACTATTCAGTTTGGGTGCGTGTATTGAACAAACGCTCCCACTATTCAGTTTGGGTGCGTATATTGAACAAACGCTCCCACTATTCAATTTGGGTGCGTGTATTGAACAAACGTTCCCACTATTCAGTTTGGGTGCGTGTATTGAACAAGCGCTCCCACTATTCAGTTTGGGTGCGTGTATTGAACAAACGCTCCCACTATTCAGTTTGGGTGCGTGTATAGATAGTTCGAAGATGACGTCACTCAGGTCTTGGTTATTGTTTTTTTTTTTTGCCATCCGCGTTTATGAGTAATGCTCACTGAACTGTATTAAGCTGACTATAATCGTTCATGGATACACACCGATTTGTGTGTTGGTCCGTTATACTTCCGGATGGCAATGTTATGAGCTTCTTAGCCAAGCGCATACTATCTATTGAACAAACGTTTCCACTATCCATTTGGGTGCTTGTGTACATGTATTGAACACACGCTCCAAAGTGCAGACTTAAGTGGGGTTCTTAAAAATATGTATCTATGTAACAGCTTAATTAATTGTATGTGTGTTAGTAGTGGAGTGGATCAACACATGCAATTGGAAAAAAAAAACATGTATTTTAATGGGAGCGATCTATATTCATGTTTAGTCCAACCAGGTTATCAACCACATGATTTGTTGATGTCCAACAACTGGATATTTCTTAACAAATGTAAATACGCTGATTAATAGTTAGAAACATACCAATGTGTCAAACTGAATAAAATGACTGATAGTGATGTTAGATATTTAAAAAGCTGTGAACACTTCCCTATGTGCGTCACTTTGAACACATTTTGTAAAGTGACAAATGACCTCGAGCACATGGAAAATGAATATAGATCATCCCCATTGTAATGGTAGCAGCAACATAATAAGTTAGGGGGGGGGGGACATAACAAATATTCATGCCATTCCAAGAAAGAGCTAAAGAAAATTAAATATGTAAAAAAATGACTAGAACATCCGCCATGGTACCATTAGATATCGTCGCCAAGACATTCCATGAAGGAATATAGATAATTATTATTATCATAATTATTATTTGATATAGCGCCAATATCCACAAATAGTGCTCAGATGTGCTTTACAATAGTTTTTTAAAAGTATCACCCATGTTCATTCATTCGGCTACAAAATCGCTACAACAGTCACCTACATCCTGTTCGAAATTCACATAGAATCACGATAAGCAGAATGAAAAAGATCGGTTTTTTAATGCCGTTTGAAGACTGGTAGACTTTCACATTGTCGGGTTTTAGGTGGTAAAGAATTCTATACGATTGGAGCCGAAAATGGAAAACTATAAATATAGAACATCCATCAAACATGTTGTCTAAAGTGAGCAACAGGCGTCATGTTTCGTCCTACATGTTCAGTGTTGCTGTTGGTCAGGGACACCCTGTAAAGCGCTTTGAGCACATTTAATGGATGCTACTCTATATAAAAGCGCAACTTTAAATTGGAGGGTTAATATGTAATCTTGCCCAAAGGGGAAAAAAGCGAAGTGCCTGAAGCGGGGCTCGAACCAGGGACTGTCTGGGTCACAGTGCAATGCGTTAACCGCTCGGTAAACTTCGCCCCTTAAATATGTACAACTCACATCAATTCACGTGGATAAATGAATTCCTTTATCCTATCCTATCTTCATTTTTTGTTTTTTTTGCTCCCACTTCCCAGTTCTTTCACCACTCTTCCATTCATTTCCCTAACTCCCTCCTCTCTTTCTCCATCATTTACTATACGCTTCAACAGTCGTAACGTCACTTCCCTCGTAATGACACATGTCACTTAGCAACAGGCTCTAAACTATCGGAACAATGGCGGATGGCCTTATGAAATATTTTTCCGACGAGCATAAAAGCGTATCCAGATGGAAAAAAAAACACATTATAAATCTGATCATGTTTTGACTTTTACACATTCGGATCACAAGATATATGAAAAGTTCTAGCCAGCATGAAGAATATAAAGTGCCAATTTTCTTTGTTTAGAGCAAAGCTGCTCGTTGCTGGGCGGACGTGACATCAGACTATTAAATACAATTATTTTTATATCCTAAAAATTATGAATTTCTAAATGTTCAAGTAGGCAGGTCTGCTAGGTGTTAAAATGTTGTGAGTGTGTGTGAGTGTGTTTGTGTGTGTGTGTGTGTGTGTGTAACTGTGTGCAAGGTCGAAATATCAAAACAAAGAACAAATTCAGATGGCATGATAATCAGGGTTAGTGTTTTAGTCTAAGATGTATAATTATTATTCGTTTTGTCACTCTTGAGAATATCCAAACAATGGGGTTTTTTTCCAAGGGTGGTTTATAGTGAGTGATATGGTTATGGTGTTATCACACTTTTGGGAAAATAAAACAACCAGGGGGATTTATTTATAGGGATATGGTTATGGTATTAGAGCTGTTGGAGTGCAGATGTTTGTGTATGTGTGTATGTGTGTGTGTGTGCATGTGTATATATATATATATATATATATATATATATATATATATATATATGTGTGTGTGTGTGTGTGTGTGTGTGCAAAATCAAATTATTAAAACAAAAGTGAAATTATAGGAACTTAGTGTAACATTTATTAATTTGTTAGTGTAAAATACGTTGTTATATCATAACAAATTTCAATCAAACTCTTAGGAATAACAAAACGGGTTTAGATAGTTTTCGTTGTAAAAATCATATCAAAATATGTGACCCTTCGTTTCAAATCGGTATTAAGTCGGGATGATTAAGATGCTGAAAATGGAATTTGTAGCCAGAAATATCAGACTTAAGTTGAGTATATATGCTTTATAGACGAGAAGGAATACCATATTTTACTGTGCTAAATACCAATGTTTCATATTTTTGACCAGTTTAACTATAATTTGACTTTTTATCATCTGGTCCATCCCGACTTAATACCTTTGTGAGACGATGGGTCACATATGAACACAAAAGTAAAATTGAAATTTATTTTCACTATTAGTATTTGGTCACACTATTAGAGGATAGGGTCTAATCAAAACAAGGTGTTTTTTTTTTAAATTGTCAAATAATAATAGAGGGAGAGGTTTTATGGATAAAATGAAGATGACGTCACTCAAGCCTTTGTTATTGTATTTTGCCATCCGCGTTTGTCAGTGATTCTTACTAAACTGTATTAACCAGACTATAAAAGTTCATGGTTACGCATAGTTTTGTGTGTTGGTCTGTTATACTTCCGGATGGCAATGTTGTGAACTTCTTAGCCAAGTGCATACTGTCAATAGTGGTGTGCCAATGGTGGAAACGGCAGAGAGGGGCTGCCTGAATCCGGCGGTGATCATGGAAATACTAACGAAAGAGTGAAAATGGAGAGGCTTCGTATGGGAACAATACAGACAATGAACGTTTCGGGTACAAACCTTTTGTCAGCACAACAATACACATAAATTGACGTGGAAGACAAATAGAATAAAGTGAAAAAATGATGAAATACTCCAACCATCATTGAGTACAGACGATACATGTTATTTTAGCATTTTATTTTATTTGTTTTCCACGTTTATTTGAGTATTGTTGTGCTGACGATTGGTTTGTACCCGAAACGTCCATTGTCTGTTTTGTTCCCAATACGAAGCCTCTCCATTTTCACTCTTTCGCTAGCATAATTATGGTCAACGTGCACGGATTAGCAGGTCTGATAACCGAACGCAATTATGGGCCCGATTAAAATTGTTGTAATGGATAATATTATTTTGCGTCGGGTTGAGACTTATCTATTTCCATTACAGCAATGAGCCTATAACGATTTGGATTATCAGACCTGCAAATAGGCCGGTAATGATGTAATTAATAAAATTCTGCGCAGGTTTGTGCAAAGTGAGAAAAAAATTTCAAAATATAAAGTCGTAAAAATATGTGTTGAAAAAAAAAACAATGGGGAAAAATATTATGACAATTTGTAAAAGATAAAATATAACCTTAAGTGATTTGAGCATTAAAAAAAAAGTGTAAATTTTGATTAAGATGATAAAAAGTGATTCCATTTTTTGAATAGAAAATAAAATTTCTATTGAAAAGGGGTAGAAAAATTTGGATGTGAAGTAACTTGTTATGAAGAGATAAATAAATCAGCAATGCTTTAAAATGCAGTAAATAAAATTTGTTCCTGTATAGAGTGAATATTTGTTAAATTCAATGCAAAATATAAAATGGTAAAACTGACGTGCACTTATTTGCAGGTCTTTTAATCCAAATCCATATGGGCTTATTGTAGTAATTGAAATATTTTTAAAATGACGGAAAATATTGTCCATTACAACAATGTTAAACAAGTTCCATTAGTGGGTTCGGATGTCAGACCTGTATATATGAACACATCGGGTAAAACACACCACTCCCATTAATTGTGACAATGAAAATTGAACCAAAAAATGAAAATTGAACCAAAAAAGAAATATGTGTAGAACTTGGGTTAAAATAGAAGGTTCAGGAGTAGGAGTTTGGTTGATAAATAAAATGGTAGATGTTATTTGTAGATGTTGATAGTCGGGGTATTAGTTTATGTTGATATTTGGGGTGTTGATGTATGTTGAAAATTAGAGTGTTAATTTATGTTGATATTTGGGGTGTTGATTTATGTTGTAACTTAGAGTGTTAATTTATGTTGATATTTGGGGTCTTGATTTATGTTGTAACTTAGAGTGTTAATTTATGTTGTAACTTAGAGTGTTAATTTTTGTTGATACTTGGATTGTTAATTTATGTTGATACGTGGAGTGTTAATTCATGTTGATACGTGGTGTGTTAATTCATAGTGATACTTGGAGTGTTAATTCATGTTGATACGTGGTGTGTTAATTCATGTTGATACTTGGATTGTTAATTCATGTTGATACGTGGAGTGTTAATTTATGTTGATATTTGGGGTGTTAATTTATGTTGAAACTTAGTGTTAATTCATGTTGATACGTGGAGTGTTAATTTATGTTGATACGTGGAGTGTTAATTCATGTTGATACTTGGAGTGTTAAATTATGTTGATACTTGGAGTGTTAATTTATAATGATATTTGGGGTGTTAATTTATGTTGATATGTTGATAACCGAGGTGTTAATTTATGTTGATATGTTGATAACTGGAGTGTTAATTTATGTCTTGTTGTTTGAGGTTTGAGTCTTGGTGTGAATTTTAATTTAATGTTTTTAATGAAAGAAATCAAATTATTCTACCCCTCTCTATAAATAGTAACGCGTAATGATATCAAGTTTACAATAATAATTTGTGAAGTAAGCATATTGTCAATCTTCAAATTTCACTAAAATCAAAGTCTCAAAAAAGAAGTGGATTAAAGTATCATAAACCATTTTTTTGAAAATGTCTTTTATTCAAATACTGATGAAATCGGAATCGACTGAAGGTGTAGAATAAAACATTTCTTACACTCTTGCGTTTTGGAATTCGAACTTTGTTCCCAGTAGGCACTCGCAAGCTCGTGCAACAATTGAAAACGCGTCCAAATTCCGCCTCGCTCCCCCACACCAAATAAATAAATAAATAAATAGATAAAACCAACCAAAAAAACAAAAACAAACAAACAACCCCCCCCCCCCAAAAAAAAAAACAACAAAAACAACAACAACAAAAACAAAAAAATCAAATAAAAAAACAAACCAAAAAAAACCCCCAAGACATTAAAAAAAAACAACAAAACAAAAACAAACAAGAGTGTAAGAATCGTATACAATTCTACCCCTGTCATAAAGAGCAATAAAGGGTAATATTAGAATATATTAACAAAAACATTAGGACGGTAGATGGAATAATGGGATATATTTCTAGCTAGTTTTTGAGAGATTTTCCCATGAGCTCTAGAATCATGGCTATTATCAGATCAAAAGATAAACAAGAACAATTAGGCCCTAGTCCGTCCGTTGATTATGAGGAAAGTATTCGGGTCAGCTACTTGACTGGATAAACTTTACAGGAAAACTGTGCGTCAATGTAGCCGACGCGTCGCAATCAGATGACTGAAAAGCGAAAGGCCCATTAGTCAACTAGGGCTTGAGGTGTTTGTTATGATGTTTTGTTTTATTTAAACTTGATTTTGATGTTTGTCTTTTTTTTAATGATTTTTTTTCTTGTATTTTTATTTATTGGGTACTGATGCATACACAAGTTTTTTCAGATCTTTATTTATGTTTGGTTATTTGTTTGTTTGTTTGTTTGTGATTTTTTAACGATGCAAGGTGTAAAAGATGCTGGTTGGGGTCAAGCTGTCTGGGAATGGAACGTGTGTTACTCACTAACTTCTGTTTTGGGGCACGACCTCGTTGGGACGAATACTGACAAAGACGAAGACGATAGAAATAATGAAAAGAAAGATGATAGTGATAATAATAATAATAATAATAATAATAAAATAATAATAATAATAATAATAATAATAATAAATAATAATAAAATAATAATGATAATGAATAATAATAATATAATAATAATAATAAATAATAATAATAATAATAATAAATAAATAATAATAATAATATAATAATAATAATAATAATAATAAATAATAATAATAATAATAATAATAATAATAATAATAATAATAATAATAATAATAATAATAATAATAATAATAATAATAATAATAATAATAATATATAAATAATAATGATGATGATGATGATGATGATGATGATGATGATGATGATGATGATGATGATGATGATGATGATGACAATGATGACGATGATGATTTTTGTGTTAGCAAAAGCGACATTAGTGATAGCTTTGACTTTGTTTTTTGAGGTGATTGCGATGTTGGTGGTGGTTGTGGTGGTTGTGGTGGTGTAGATGCTGGTGGTGAGGACATGATCATGTTGGTAATACATAATAATATTTACGATATGGTTGTTGTGGTGACAGTAATTACAGAACCAAATGTATAATAAATATAATAAATATGATTTTGATGATGATAATAATAATAATAATAATAATAATAATAATAATAATAATAATAATAATAATAATAATAATAATAATAATAATAATAATTAATAATAATAATAAAATAAATAATAATATAGTAATAATAATAATGAAATAATAATAATAATATAATAAAATAATAATAATAAATAATAATAATAATAATAATAATAATAATAATAATAATAATAATAATAATAATAATAATAATAATTAAACATGAATAATATAATATGTAAATGTGACCAATTGCCTCAAAACGATATTGTGTCGAAATGAACAAACTGTCTAAAATGAAATTATGAGATAATGCGGTAGTGTCGTTGATAAGATTCATGTCAACAACGCCAATCCGACAAAATCTCATTCGTCTCTAGTTTATTATTCATCCCGTTTTGTTGATAAATGGGAAACCCGAAACGTCCTTTTTATCTGTTTTCGTATATTAAATTGAATCTTATATTCAATATTTCAGATTGTTATTTCTTCGAGCTTCGAGCAGCAAAATTTACATTACTCAATAAAACATGGAAACTCAACCCAAGTCTGATTGTTCTTGGGCTAGAAAATCTATTTTTAAACATCATAATCACCCCGGATTATATCATACCGTTGTGAGGCCCTGGGTCACATAATATTTACATTGTTATGAATGCGAATAGTCATAGAAAGCAAAGCTCAACACACACATATTATATATTTTCCATTCAATCTAAAACTAACACATCCCATTCCATTCCTTTAGATATAAAAACACACACCATTCTCCTATGTATAACACACACCTCATTCTCCAACGGATAAAACTCTTATTTTCTTTTATTTTAAACCGATAACAATTCATGCAGCCGGCTCAGCCAAAATTTAAAAAAAAAACAAAAAAACAAAAAAAAAAAAAACAAACTACTACATCAAAATGTCAAGATATTAAAAAAAAACAACAACACACGAAACAATTAGATATAATATATATATATATATATATATATATATATATATATATATATATATATATATATATATATATATAAAACGGCTTCTATTTGAAACCTCCGGATTGCCAATTAATAACATTTTGGTGTGTCTTTTGATAGCTTAATTAAGGTTGAATATAGAATATATTCTTATCCAATCACAGATAAACATATTATATTAACCCCCTATTTTATGGTTTATTTGTTATGTAGGACGTATACCCCATTACCATAGGTACATGCATAAATGATGAATAAATATCACATCCCAAATGTTTAGACAGCAAAAAGTAAAAAAAATCATTGATTTCTCTTCCCCAAAACCCACACCTATAATAATAATGATAGATA
>NC_088368.1:5547333-5567333 GCF_034508935.2 Berghia stephanieae | reverse complement strand
ATAAAACAAAAACAAAAATATACAACACCCCCCCCCCCCCCCCCCCCTCCCCCACAAAAAAGAAGAAAAAAAAAACAAACCAAAAAAAACAACAAAAACAATAAACAAACAGAAAAATAATCCCACAAGCTTTAGAGTTCTTCACGGTATTCACGACTTATAGACAGAACGAAGATGACGTCACTCGGGTCTTTGTTATTATTTTTTGCCATCCATGCTTATGAATAATTCTCACTTAACAGTATTATCCAGACTATAAAAGTTCATGGTTACACAGAGTTCTGTGTGTTGGTCCGTTATACGTCCGGATGGCAATGTTGTGAACTTCTTTGGCAAGCGCATACTATCTATACTTATAGATAGAATGCGCTTGGCCAAGGAGCTCACAACATTGCCATCCGGAAGTATAACGGACCAACACACAAACTCTGTGTAACCATGAACTTTTATAGTCTGGTTAATACAGTTTAGTGAGAACAACTCACAAACGCGGATGGCAAAAACAATAACAAAGGCCTGAGTGACGTCATCTGCATACTATCTATAAACAGTAATCGTCAACTTACAGCGGAGAGATGCCCGGATCCAACAGCCATATCGATACCAAGTAGTAATCGGACAAAGGTTATCAAGTAATCCTTCACGAATGCCTGGGAAGAAGAAACAACAAGACATTTTATGTGCATTTTTAATATGTAATGGTTTTATTTATTGGGGGGGGGGGGGGGGGATGGGGTTGTTGTTGCTTTAACTGCATTTCTGGAAAAAGAGTAATGATGACTGACTATAGCATTATAAATGAATAAATACTTGAATGAATGAATGAATGAATAAATAAATAGATATAAAAATAAATTAATGAAAATGTATATATGAACAAATAATAAAAGATTAAATGAATAATGCTGTGCTATGATATGATAATATATACATTATTGAATGGCCATATGAATAAATGAATGAATTTTGAATAAATAAGTAAATAAATATATAAAAATATATTGATAAAACCCCTCATTTATTCTAAGGGTTTTTTAAAATGAGAATATGCTGATAGAGTCCAAGCGCCAATCAAAAGCTAATGTCGGTAAGTGTAGTCTACTTTAAATGTTAAGGTGGTAAACTTTTTTCACTCAAGCGAGGCTTGAACCGTAGCCATCGTTAACTTATAGCCTGACACAAGAACACTGCAGGACTTATAGTTTGAAGCCATGTTTTAGGTTTTTGCACCGTTTAGTGAGTTGTCGTTAGTAGAGCTCAAGGAAACAAGTGATTCCATTGATTGAGCTATTGAATATAACTCACGATTTGTTTTCTTTTGTGGCCAAAGACTTGTCTTTTGACGTCATTTTTTTGGTCAGTGTCAAGCTGAAGCCATCGTTAACTTATAACCTGACACTAAAACCCAAAAAGACTGGCATTTTGACGTCATTATTTGGTTTTTGCACCGCCTAGTGAGTTGTCGTTAGTAGAGCTCATGGAAACAAGTTATTTCATTGGTTGAACTATTGAATACAACTCACGATTTGTTTTCTTTTGTGGCAAAAGACTGGCATTTTGACGTCATTATTTGGTCAGTGTCAGCGTAGCCATCGTAAAGTTATAAACCTGACACTGACAAAAAAAATGACGTCAAAATGCCAGTCTTTTTCCACAAAAGAAAACAAATCATGAGTTGTATTCAATAGTTCAACCAATGAATAATTTGTTTCCTTGAGCTCTACTAACGACAACTCACTAGACGCTACACAAACCTAAAAAAAATGACGTCAAACCGCCAGTCCAAGAGGGTTCTAGTGTCAGGCCGTATCCATCGTTATGTTATAGCCTGATAATGAAATCCAAAAGGACTGGCATTTTGACGTCATTATTTGGTTTTTGCACCGCCTAGTGAGTTGTCGTTAGTAGAGCTCATGGAAACAAGTTATTTCATTGGTTGAACTATTGAATACAACTCACGATTTGTTTTCTTTTGTGGCAAAAGACTGGCATTTTGACGTCATTATTTGGTCAGTGTCAGCGTAGCCATCGTAAAGTTATAGCCTGACACTGACAAAAAAAAATGACGTCAAAATGCCAGTCTTTTTCCACAAAAGAAAACAAATCATGAGTTGTATTCAATAGTTCAACCAATGAATAATTTGTTTCCTTGAGCTCTACTAACGACAACTCACTAGACGCTACACAAACCTAAAAAAATGACGTCAAACCGCCAGTCCAAGAGGGTTCTAGTGTCAGGCCGTATCCATCGTTATGTTATAGCCTGATAATGAAATCCAAAAGGACTGGCATTTTGACGTCATTATTTGGTTTTTGCACCGCCTAGTGAGTTGTCGTTAGTAGAGCTCATGGAAACAAGTTATTTCATTGGTTGAACTATTGAATACAACTCACGATTTGTTTTATTTTGCGACCAAAGACTTGTCTTTTGACGTCATTTTTTGGTCAGTGTCAGGCTGTAGCCATCGTTTACATAGGGCCTGACCGTAGCCATCGTTAACATATAGCCCAACCGTAGCCATCGTTATGTTATAGCCTGATAATGAAATCCAAAAGGACTGGCATTTTGACGTCATTATTTGGTTTTTGCACCGCCTAGTGAGTTGTCGTTAGTAGAGCTCATGGAAACAAGTTATTTCATTGGTTGAACTATTGAATACAACTCACGATTTGTTTTATTTTGCGACCAAAGACTTGTCTTTTGACGTCATTTTTTGGTCAGTGTCAGGCTGTAGCCATCGTTTACATAGGGCCTGACCGTAGCCATCGTTAACATATAGCCCAACCGTAGCCATCGTTAACATATAGCCCAACCTAGCCATCGTTAACATATAGCCCAATCGTAGCCATCGTTAACTTATAGCCTGACACTGCCCAAAAAATGACGTCAAAATGCCAGTCTTTGGCCACAAAAGAAAACAAATCGTGAGTTGTATTCAATAGTTCAACCAATGGGACCACTTGTTTCCATGAGCTCTACTAACGACAACTCACTAGGCGGTGCAATAACCAAATAATGACGTCAAAATGCCAGTCTTTTTGGGTTTCATTGTCAGGCTATAACTTAACGATGGCTACGGCCTGACACTAGAACCCTCTAGGACTGGCAGTTTGACGTCATTTTTTAGGTTTGTGTAGCGTCTAGAGAGTTGTCGTTAGTAGAGCTCATGTTATTTCATTGGTTGAACAAAAACACACACAAAAAAAAACCCCAAACAAAATGACAACATTAAAGTTCTTACTTGATAAAGCAAGGCATCCAACATGCTGGCACTGAAGACGTTGCCGGCAGCGAATGGTAGACGGAACATGTAGTAAATGTTGGAACCTCTCTCTCGTTCTTTCTGGAAAGGTGAGAAAGTAATTAATTATAATGATATATATGTATATACACATACAGATATAAATGAAGGATCTCACCAGGGGCGTGGCTATATTGGTTGATTTGGTACTTGGCAACTAAAATGGATTACAGCATTTAAAACACAAACTGAGACATGGTATATAGATAGTTCGAAGATGACGTCACTTAGGTCTTTGTTATTGTATTTTGCCATCCGCGTTTATGAGTAATGCTCACTAAACTGTATTAACCCGACTATAAAAGTTCATGGATACACACAGTTTTGTGTGTTGGTCCGTTATACTTCCGGATGGCAATGTTATGAGCTTCTTAGCCAAGCGCATACTATCTATACCGCCTCTTACTTATTTGAGTAAGTCTTTCTTTAATATTTTTTTTTCTTTCTTTTGTTTTTACACATATATCACGTGTAAGTCGTTTTATTCTGGTTCTGGCACCACCTTATACTGTAAGCATGCCACGCCACTGAATCTCACACATACAACAGCTGGTTGTTTTTTAAATAAAATTTGCTAGGTGATTTGCACGACATAGTGCTCTGGAGTTACTGTAAAGAAGAATAATGTAAATGTTGCTGCTCGAAGCTCGAAGAAATAAACAACATTTTGAAATTGAATGTAAGCTTCAATTTAATATACGAAAACAGATAAAATGGAAGTTTTGAGTTTCCCCTTTATCAACAAAACAGGATGAATGAAAGAAAATGTTTTTGTTTATTCATCTTAACAACGCCACTACCACATTATCTCATTCGTCTGTAGTGTTTCATTCATCCAGTTTTGTTGATAAAGGGGAAACCCGAAACGTCCATTTTATCTGTTTTCGTATATTAAATTGAAGCTTACATTCAATTTCACATTGTTATTTATATCTGTAAAGAAGAGTTACTTCCTGTTGTTTCCAGATTTTTGACTTAAGCTAAAATGAGTATTTATATTGCGCAATAATATTCTCAAAGCGTGGAACAAAAGGTCCCTAATCAAACAACAACTTTTGACATGTCGCACGATTCATGACCCATGCTAGTGATATTACAATATTTTATTTTCTGACAGAGACGTTGTTAATGGCCAGGGAGTCATTTTACACCTGAGTACGGTGAGAAAATTATTATTTTTCATACAACCTATTTGTGATTAGTTCTATCTAAATTATATCAATCACACTAATGGCATGTTTAATTTGGCTGACGCATGTTGTGGGTGGAATACGTTCCATTTCTCATTTTGGTCCGTCTGTATGGAACCCCATTCCATAGAACATCCGGGAATCCAAATCATTGTCTGTTTTCAAGAAATACTTGAAAACATTTCCTTTTTGCTGTCATGTACTTTCTATATTGTTTTGTGATGATGTAATTTAAAGCGCCAAGAGCCTCATTGTTGAAGATATCGTGCGCTATATAAGAGTCTATTATTATTATTATTATTATTATTATTATTATTATTATTATTATTATTATTATTTTATATAAACGTTAAAATGGTCGTTTTGAATAGGGAAGAAAAGCATAGCATCAATATTTTCAAATAGTCCAGGTTCCTGTACTTGCCTTTTCCTGCTTGGATATGGACAAGGCGTAGAGGTCGTCGGGACGGAATTGCATAAATCTCATGTTTGGGGAGTGGGAAATCTCTGTGATGATGTTGGCTTTGGGGAACAGTCTGGAAAAACACAACATGAGGAATTGATAATGAATTATATACGTGTCAGTGCATGACATAATCAGTCGGAAGGTGAACATTTTTGGATTTGCTTTTTCTGAAATAAAAGCTCCCCTGAGCATTTTAAACTTTATTTGAAGTAAATCTGGTGATTTTTCATGAAGTTATGGTCAAATATACGGGAAAGGTATCCAGCAACTTTTCTCAAATTTCATACTTTTTCAACTTGACTAGCTGTAAAAAATATTTAGAAGTGAAATCAGCTTTGATATTTCCCGAAAACGTATGAAACAGAGTTGCTTTAATCATTTATGACAAGAACTCATTTTTTATAAAAATTGACCTTCTAACTAAACTTGGCAATATGTCTTGTTCAAACCTTTTCACCATCCGACTGATTTTGTTACTCCCTGTAGCATACACTCTATAGAGACGACAGTGTTACAATCGGCCAATGTGTCATTTTTCCTTAGGGTTTGAGTAGTTTTGTTCAACACAGGATAATATTACTTCATTAATTACAACACAACACTAAACACACCACACACAACACACTTTACAATTCTAACATCGTGATACTGAATATACTTATAAACATTGTGTACACGGCAATTTTCTTTACAAACACACACACAAACACACACGCACACACACACACACAGATAACCACACACTTACACATATTCTATACATTCGTGATACCTGAATATACTCTGTATAGAGACGATTGTGTTACAATCGGCCAATGTATCTTCTTCCTTTGAATTGGACGATTCCTTGTTGACAACAACTACGTTTTCAGTCAAGGTAATTCCCGCTCTCAACAGGTCCTCTATACTGTAAACATAGAAAGACATAAAAATATACTTCACCAAAGCCAACCATAATTGGATTCAATGTCTGATGTCAGTCTCCCTAGCAAGGGACAGCTTGTTTAACAAGAAAATCGTACTTTTTCATCATGCGCTAAACTTTTCACATATGTATGATCATGTAATAAAAGTCACTTACTAAGTTACTCTGCATCATTACAGAGGAAGTGACGTCACGACTGTTGAAGCGTATTGTATAGGAGCCTACTTGGATTCAACAGTGGTGATGTCACTTCCCTCGTAATGACGCGTAGTAACTCTTAGTAACTGGTTCTTAACTATCGGAGCAAATGGTGGGCGCCCTTATGACATACTTCTCCGACGAGCATAAAAATGTATCCAGAGGAGAAACACGTTATAAATCTGATCACGTTTTGACTTTTATACATTCTGATCACTCATTACATGTGAAAAAGTTCTAGCCAGTATGAAGACTAAAAAGTACCGATTTTCTTTGTTTAGAACCAAGCTCCTGGTTGCTGGGCGGACGTGACTATTGAATCCTATTTGCCAGCATCACAGTTTGTAAGTATTTATCACAATATTTCGATACATTTCTATATATTTTTCAATCTTCGCGAAGTCCCAGGTTTGAGAGTTTTTGCCAAGATGAGGGTCATTTAAATCGATAGATATTTTAAGGACGAGTTTTCTGGCCAAATTTTTAAATATGTTTTTTTCCAGAGTACGGCAATATTGTTGTATATTTTTTTGAGATTTAAGAAGAAAAACATTCTCATTATGATATCTAAAGAAATTTGGATTAAAATTATTGATGCTGTGCGTTTAGCCAAAAAGCTCAAAACATTCACCTGCCGGAAATAACGATCCAACACACAAAACTGTGGAACCTGAGACGTTTATACTCTACTTGATGGAATTTAGTGAGAATTAATCTTAAAAATGGCTGCCTAAAAACAATAACAAAAGCTTATTGGCTTCAATGTCGTTCTATAAATAGAATCCGGAGTTGACTTGCACCGTATGACGCCCAATCGTGTAAATGAATTTATAGTCTGTTACAATGAAAACCACAAAAGGACACATAGCAATTATGACGTGCATTATTTCGGTTATGCACAGCCTCGTGAGTTATGTCAGTAGAGTGACTCTATTGGAAACAAGTTATTTCATTGGTTGAACTATTGAATACAACTCACGATTTGTTTTCTTTTGTGTCGATAGACTGGTCTTTTGACGTCATTTTTTGGTCAGTGTCAGGCTATAAGTTAAAGATGGCAACGATGTCACTCAGGTCTTTGTTATTGTTTTTTACCATCCATGTTTATGAGTAATTCACACTAAACTGTGCTATATATGAGCCATTCTACAAGCGTTCAAAGTAACACATAGTTTTGTTTTTTGTTTGGCCCGTTATATCTCAGGATGGCAATGTTGATGAATAGCTCAAGCTCAATGGGCACGGTCTATATTACATTTCAATGTGCTCGAGGTCATTGGTCACATTGCAAAATGTGCTCAAAATGACCCACATTGTGAAAAGTATTCACAGTTTGAGAAATATTCAACTTTACAATTGGCAATTTCGCTCAGCATGACACATGGGTATGTTTATAACTTTCATAAACAAAGCAGCGTGTTTACATTTATTGAGAAATGTCCAATCGTTGTACAGCAACAAATCATGTGATCGATGACTCGGTTGGATGAAAATATGAATATAGATCGGCTCCATTCTAGCTCTAGATAATAATAATAGGTGCAAACCGAACGTCACCAAAACAATAAACAAAGAAACTTTGCAAATAAATTTTAAAAAGTGTTGTGAGAATGTAATTCTCACGCATGCGGTGTGTTGTTTTTGTCGCTGAATAAGAATGAAATTTTATGTTAAATAAAATTTAAAAAAAAAAAAGATTTCAAAAGGGTCCAAAAAAAAAATAAATATGGACGTGCACATTTTTGTAAGGTCTGAAATCCGGATGAGATAATGGGCTTGAATAAAAGTAGTTGTAATTGTAAAATATTGTGTTGGTTTGAGAGTATTTCCATTACAATAACGGGCCCATAACAATCTGGGTTATCAGACCTGCAAAGAAGTGCACGTTGGTCAAAATATATATAAAAAAAGAATGGCTCCACGTCTAGAAAATATCAAGGGGTGGTCAGATTAGAGAGGGAAAAAAGAAAACTGTTTCTTGTGACCAAGGTGTATATACAAGCAGGTCTGATAACCGGACGTAATTATGGGCTTGATTCAACATTGCTGTAATGAACTTTTTTTTTGCGTTGGTTTGAGGTAATAATTTATTCCATTACAACATTGAATCCATAACAATGTGGGTTATCAGACCTGTCTATAAGTACACGTTTGCTTGTGACCCATCGCGTCAATCTGGTATTATTTCGGGGAAATCTAGATGCCAAAAAACTTGGGTTATCAGAACTGTATATAAGTACACGTCGCTTGTGGTGAGCCATCGCGTCAATCTAGTAATATTTCGTTGAAAACTGAATTTGAAGTTGGAAATAGTACTTACATTCATAAAATATCATCAGTAATAGTCAGTTTTATAAAAATGATAATAATATAAATTCCCTTTATTTATCCCATAAGGGAAATTTGTCTTTAGGGTATATCTAAAGGGAAAATTGGAAAAAAACCCGGAAGTTAGTATTGGTATGTTTACAGCTTTCTTAAACACAGCAGCGTGTTTACATTTATTGAGAAATGTCCAATCGTTGAACAGCAACAAAGAATGTGAGCGGTGACTATGTTGGACGAAAACATGAATATAGATCGGCCCCGTAGAGCGGTACCTACCTTTCGGGTACAAAGGAAAGACCGTACCGGTGCGCCTAGCTTTTTAGAGCCTTTTATTTTAGAGATTATACTATTCGTTGACTTTAATAGCATGTATAAATTGAACCCAAATCCAATGTTGTTTTTTAAAAAAGGTTTTCTATATAATCGACGGTATGATCTTGTGGTATACCATTTGCTTTCGGGCCAAAAGGCTCAGGGTTCGAGCCCAACTCGGAGCAGAGATAGTTGAGTCCTTGTAAAAAGGCTTAACCCCCCCCCCCCAAAAAAAAAAAAAAAAAAAAAAAAAAAAAACTCATTACAATGTGTAAAATGAAAATCTGACATAAACAGCGTTGTCTTTGTCGGAAAAAATTTCTAATGTCGCCTAAGGGGCGTCATCCTATCCAAATGGCTGTTGCAGGCGATTAAAGCTGTAGAACCGGGATACACTCTGTGGACGTAATGTACGTCTGTTTACTTAACTAACATAATAAGAAATTTTTAAAATAAAGGGGAAAACAAAACAAAAACAAAGACAAAAACAGTGACCAAAAAAACAAAACAAACCCACGAAACAATGCGAGGAACTTTCTGGTTTTGGATGTGGTAGGGGAACACACACATACACACACGTATATATATATATATATATATATATATATATATATATATATATATATATATATATATATATATATATATATCCAGTATATTTAGGATCAACTTTAACAACAAATTGTTTCGAGCGTTGGCTATTATCAGGAAGTGGAAACCAACGCTTAAAACAATATTGTAGAAGTTGATCATAATTATACTGGAAATGTTTTATAAATAGTTCCTTTTATCAAAAAGTTGAGCACTATTAATTCATGGTTTTTTCATTGTATATCTATATAGAATACATAGAAAATGAGTTTCCGTCGTACGTTTATTAATATATCAATAAACACAAACGAATACATTTCCAAGTTGACAACCCCTACCGAATGAATTGTTCAATATCTAAGACATAAAATGATAACGTTTTAGAACATCCGTCTTTGATTTGAATTAATCAAACTTTTAAAATATCATTTGCAATAAGTTTATCTCTATTTCAATATAAGAGTTTAAATTTTCTATTATCTGGCGGGATATAATAAATCACACAGTGATGGTAGGTCATTTAAAAAAAAGCAATTGTAATTTAAATTATTGAATTGTGCTGGGGGGTAGAAGAGGTGATTGTGGCTGCTAACTTACAGATTTTTGTGTTTGCTGAAGCAGAAGAACAACGAATATTTTCATTAGAGCGTTCAAGGACAAGACAGATTCAATTTTTGAAGACTCTCTTATCAAATATTATCTGCCCTCATACATTTTAAATAATTAAAAATTACACAAAAAGTAAAATTATTTTTTCATGAAAAATACCTTACAACCTGATCTGTAGCAGAGATGCCAACCTCAAGAATCAGAAAGTGTAATTTTGGATTAAAAGATGGGTGGTCCGTATTCAGGTGTAAAATGAGTACCTGACCGTTTACAACATGTTCTCTGACAAAAGAAAGTCATCATCAAGTGCCAGGCCTGTTGCAGACATCGGCTATTATGTCCCTCCAACCATATCTGTCCTCAGATCTTCCCAACAGCTCGATTCCTGTTCCTCCTCCACCAATCCATCCGTTCCGATTGTCAATGTAATCTATCCTCTGTCTCCCTCTACTTTTCTTCCCAGCAACTTTACCCGTAAGTACAATCTTTTCAATATTTCTGTATTTACAGAAAACAAAAGTAATATCGCCTAAAAAGCGGCATGTCCATTTTACATGTTGTTATGTTTTGGTCTCAACTAGGGTCCCCTTTTAAAGCGTTTTGAACCCGTTTATATATAAAAGTTTGTTAAATACATTATTTTTAAAGAAAGTTTCTTTTTGCATCAAATCTTTATATTACTCGAGTCATATTATTTACTTCTTCTACTTACTCGTATTTGTTGCCTTTACCTAACATTGAATATCTGCTTTACATTTGATTTCTTCATTACTTTTTCGTCATGACCAGGTATTCTATAGAGAATAATAATAATAATAATAATAATAATAATAATAATAATAATAATAATAATAATAATAATAATAATAATAATAATAATAATAATATAATAATAATAATAATAATATAATAATAATAAATAATAATATCATACTGACCTGTCGATGGAGCCAACCATCCAATAAACTAAAGGGAAATAACTCAACATGTTCTGGAATCCAATCTCGGGGCTGTGTAAGAAAAATAAAAGGAATGAATGAGTATTTTACAATTCAATTTAAAGCATATTAACTCCTCTCCTCCCCAACCCGCCCCCCCGAATTTTAAGTTTTTATTATAACAGAGCAATGTTAGTCTATGTAATCGTATTAAACAGGAGCTTACATTCCATTTGGCTGTTGTTAGAGCGGCTTTGTGGTCTTGTCGTATGACATTCGCTTTCGGATCGGAAGGTTATGGGTTTGAGCCTCGTTCGGCGCATAGTTGAGTCCTTGGAAAAGGCTCTGTACTCACATTCTCTCACCCCACTCAGATGTAAAAGGATGTACCTAGCCGTTAACAGCGTTGTCTCTGTCCCCAAAAAAATTATAACATTGCCTAAAAGGCGTCATGTCCCGTCCTAAATGATAAATGTTGCTGTTGGGCTCCTTGTAAAGCGCTTTGAGCACATTTAGTGGATACTGCTCTATATAAAAGCTCAATCTTTTTTTTACTCATTTCTTCCAGCTTCAAGCAGCAACATTTCAGGGGTAAGTCTTACACATACAAAAAAGCTCAATTAACCCTCTCATTACCACCAACAGCAAAATCGTCACATTTGTTAGGACATAATATACATTTCTTCTTATTCAGATTTGTTTTGTACATCACAAACTTTGAAGATTAATTCAGAAAAGTGAGTGGAGCAGGCACTTATGTTGGTAACAAAAAGATATGAAGTGAGTAGAAAAGTGCCAGAAGACAATAGAGAATAAAAAAATTTTTTCTTTTTTTTTTAAATTTTTATTCTCTATTGTCTTCTGGCACTTTTCTACTCACTTCATAAACTTTGAAGAATGATCTTTGTTTAATTCCTTAGAACATAAAATTATTGTGTAGATATCTAGCTTGTTTGAGATTTTTAAAAAAAACCCTGGCATTTTGGGAAGATGCTGAAAATGATCGGCAAGGAAAGGGTTAAATTTTTTAATTTTTTTTTTTAATGTACACCAATAACTTACGGGCAAGTAAGGAGTAAAATAATGGGGTTGAGAGACTTTTTGGGTCTGGCGTGGGAACGTAAAGGCACGATAAAGTTATGAAGGCCAGAGGCGGCGTAATCAGCAGCGACGAGGATGGCGGGGTTTGACCAGTTGTAGTCTCTGGCGGTTTTGCAGGAAGTGTGGTTGCACTCCTGGAAGGAGTTAGAGGTTAACAGTGAAAAAATGAATGAATGAATGAATGAATGAATGAATGAATGAATGAATGAATGAATGAATGCATCGTTAAATGGATGAATTAATTAATCAATCAGTCAGTTAGTCACTCAATCAATCAAGCAATCAATTAATCATTCTTTCAATCAGTCAACCATTTAATCGGTCAGCCAATCAATTAATCAGTCAGTCAGTAAATCAGTCAATGAGTCAGTCAGTCAGTCAATCAATTAATGAGTCAGTAAATCAGTCAATGAGTCAGTCAGTCAGTCAATCAATTAATGAGTCAGTAAATCAGTCAATGAGTCAGTCAGTCAGTCAATCAATTAATCAGTAAATCAATCAATCAGTCAATTAATCAGTCAGTTAGTCAGTCAATCAGTTAATCAGTCAATCAATCAACTAATCAATCAATCAATCAATCAATCAATCAGGCAGTCAATCAATTAATCAGTAAATCAATCAATCAGTTAGTTACTTTATTACCCATTCATTCGATTAATCAGTCAGTAAGTTAAGTCTACTCAATCAATCAATAAATAAGTAAATCAGTCAGTCAGTCTATCAATCAATCAGTCAGCCAACCAGTCAGTTAGGTAATCACTCAATCAATAATTCAGTCAATCAGTCAGTCAAACAAATCAATCAATAAAGCAAACAATCAAGAAATGTAAAAGATGAATAAATGAATGAATGAGCCAGTAAATCAGTCAATTGGTGAGTCAATCAATCTATCTGTCACCGACATCTACATGGCAACAATGTCCACAGAAAATACACAACAAAAACACACAAAAAATAAAAAAACTACAACAAAGACAACTACTGCCACAACAAAAACAATAACTACAAAGGTAGCAACAATAACAGGAAAAAACAATCTACAACCAGAACATTAACGCTACCACCGACACCACCACCACCACCACCACCACCACCACCAACAACAACAACAGCAAAAGCAATAACAACAATGAAAACAACGAAGACGTATATTACATATCGATAGTAGGCGCTTGGCTAAGAAACTCACAACATTGCCATCCGGAACACACAACACACAAAACACTGTGTAACCTTGACCGTTTACAGTCTGGCGAATACAGTTTAGTGAGAATTACTCACAAACACGGATGGATGGCAAAAAAAAAAACAATAACAAAGACCTGAATGAAGTCATCTTCGTTTCATCTATACCTGATCGAGTCTGAGACAACACAGAGGACGTTTTTCTCTCATCAAATGGCAGAGGGTAGGACTTGTTCCGACGTATGGTGTAATTGGCGGAAACCCTCGAACATATCTGGCAATGAGAAACATGTCAGTTACAGTTAATGACATACATAATCAATCGGATAGTGAAAAGGTTTGAACTGAGATGTTGCCAAGTTTAGTTATTAGAAGATCAATTTTTATCCAAAATGAGTTCTTGCCATAAATTAATAAATCAACTCTTTTTGTACATCTTCGGAAAATATCAAAGCTTAATTTCACTTATAAATTTTTACAGCTAGTCAAGTTGAAAAAGTATGAAATTTGAGAAAAGTTGCTGGATACCTTTCCCATACATCTGACCATAAATTCACCAAAAATAACCCGATTTACTTCAAATAAAGATTAAAATACTCTAAGGAGCATATTCTTTCAGAAAATGCAAATTCAAAAGTTTCACCTTCTAACTGATTACTTTCCATTGCACACATTGCAAAATATGTTAAAAGTGACCTACATATGAAAAGTGTTCACAGTTTTCGAAACATCTGACATTACGATTACTAGTTGGATATGTTTACAATTTTCATAAACAAAGCGGTGTGTTTACATCTAGGTGGACCAAAACTTGACTACAGATCGCTCCTTTTGAAACAAAAGTGCGATGTCAAAAAACTGGTCATCATCATCATCATCATCATCATCATCATCATCATCATCATCATCATCATCATCATCATTATCATCATCATCATCATCATCATCATCATCATCATCATCATCATCATCATCATCATCATCATCATCATCATTATCATCATCAGAACCTCCATCACTACCACTCTCAATATCATGATCACCACCAACTTCATCATCATCATCATCATCATAATCATCATCATCATCATCATAATCGTCATCATCATCATCATCATCATTATTATTATCATCATCACAACCTCCATCACCACTACTCTCAACATCATCATCACCACCATCATCACCACATCATCCCCACCACCACGAATACCTACAACAACAACAACCACCACTATCACTTACTCGGGGTGAGCATCATCCCTCTCCACATGTCCTCCCGTCCCCTCCTCATCCTCTTCTTCCTCCTCCTCATCCTCCGAATCACTGCCTGTAACATTGATATGAATATTACTAGCGTCCAACACAGCCGGAACAGGGGCGATGCTTGGTCTTTTCTGAAGGCTGGCGATGGTCAAACCCTTGAAATGACACACACAAATGGATATCAATCAATTCAAATTAACCAGCAGATTTTTGACCAATCAAAACATGGAATTTGTGACACACTTCGCAAGCTTGTTGTGTTATTGGGCAGGGTAAAAATAACTCGTTCAATAAATACAAAGAGATGAAAGAATCGTATAGATAGTATGCGCTTGGCTAAGAAGCTCATAACATTGCCATCCGGAAGTATAACGGACCAACACACAAAACTGTGTGTATCCATGAACGTTTAAAGTCGGGTTAATACATTTCAGTGAGCATTACTCATAATCGCGAATAGCAAAAAACAATAACAAAGACCTGAGTGACGTCATCTGCATACTATCTATAGATAGAATAATATAGTTGACGTCACTCAGGCCTTTGTTATTGTTGTTTTTTGCCATCTGCGTTTATGAGTAATTCTCACAATACTGTATTAACCAGACTATAAACGTTTAAGGTTGCACATAGTTTTGTGTGTTGGTCCGTTATACTTCCGGATGGCAATGTTGTGAGCTTCTTAGCCAAGCGCGCACTATCTATAAAGTCCGGTTGATATGATTTAGTGTGAACTAATCACCGAAAAAAGGCTGTTTTAAAACAATTACAACAATTTATTTTCTTCGATAAAAATAAGAATTCAATTGATTAAAAGAGAGATTAAGGCTTCGTATAACATGGGGTTCAAACACCATGGAGCCATCTGAATTTTACATTGAGTAAGACATCGTGCCCCTCTTTGCTCGATTCATGGTTTTAAACTAAGGGCTGACACTGGATTATCGTTGGGGTTTTTTTCTCAAGAAAGATTACCTCCCTCAAAAAAAGAAGATAAACATATCTCCTCGGGATGCATAAATGGACATCTATTTATTCATTTTTCCATTTATTTGTCTGTTTATTTACTTAAGAATCTATTTGTTTATTTATTTATCAATTTACTGTTAGATTGGTTGATTGATTTATCTATTTATTTATATATCTTTTTATTTGTTTATTCATTTATATATTTATTTGGTTATTTATTTATTCAAATATATATATATATATATATATATATATATATATATATATATATATATATATATATATATATTATATATATCTTTTCTGTTTTACCTTGGGTAGGCTGAGATTCCTTCGTTTGCTGCTAGACCTGTTCATAAGACACGGATCGGAATGGTTTAGCCCAGGAACCCTCGTGTGCTGGAGATCCAATGCTACAGAACCTGTAAAATGAAAGATTAGTCATCCAAACATAATAAAATTCTTCTTCTTCTTCTTCCTTTTCTTCTTTTCCTCCTCCTCCTCCTCCTCCTCCTCCTTCTTCTTCTTCTTCTTCTTCTTCTTCTTCTTCTTCTTCTTCTTCTTCTTCTTCTTCTTCTTCTTCTTCTTCTTCTTCTTCTTCTTCTTCTTCTTCGTCTTATTCTTCTTCTTCTTTCCCCTCATATTGTCTTCATGCTGGAATGTCTAGTTGGTGAAGGAACGCCATGCTCTTGTCTTTCTCGCTTAGTAGATATTGCTCTCTATATAAGTACACAAGGTTAGGGGTAGCAAGGCTCAGCGGCACGTCTTTGTTTCGTACCCACAAAGTACCGTGTTCGATGACCCGCCGCTGCGCTGTGTGGCCCTGCGCAAGTCACCTCGCGCGCCCTAGCACAATTTACGGCGCTGCACTCCGGCTGACGCCTAGGTTATTCCAGTCTTCCCTTGGAATGGACCCTAGAGACAAATTTTACCTATGGGATGAATAAAGAGAGTTTTTTATTTAATGTTGCTGTTAACTAGGGACCCCTTGTGGAGGTTTTTGAGCACGATTAGTAGATATTGCTCTATATAAGTACACAAACAAGCAAACAAACACAATAGAGCATTTATATAGCGCAATATCCACTAAAATGTGCTCAAACCGCTTTACAAAGGTTCCATGACCAAAAACAACACGTAACATCTAGAACGAGACATGACACCTGTTAGGCGATATTACAATTTCTCCGACAGAGACAACACTGTTGACGGCCACATACTCATTTTAAACCTGAGTACGGTGAGAGAATGTAAGTAAAGAGTCTTTTCCAAGGACTCAACTATGCACCGAGCGAGGCGAGGCTCGAACTCAGGAACTTCCGATCCGAAAGCGAGTGTCATACCACAAGACTATACATACTAACGAAAGAGTGAAAATGGAAAGGCTTCGTATGGGAACAAAACAGACAATGGCCGTTTCGGGTACAAACCCTTCGTCAGCACAACAATACACAAATAAACGTGGAAAACAAATAAAATATAATGAAAAATAACTTGTATCGTCTGTACTCAATGGTGGTTGCAGTATGAATGAAATGTTAGCGTGGCGTGGGTAGAGGATAGGGTGCCCCAGGGGGGTGATCTAATTGATAAGCAAAGGTCAGCGTCAGGGAACAGAACTTTCCAGACTATAATGGAAGATAAAAGACATATTGGTAGTAGTAGTAGTAGTAGTAGTAGTAGTAGTAGTAGTAGTAGTAGTAGTAGTAGTAGTAGTAGTAGTAGTAGTAGTTGTAGTAGTAGTAGTAGTAGTAGTAGTAGTAGTAGTAGTGGTAGTAGTAGTAGTAGTAGTAGTAGAACGCTGTAGTGGAACAGTAGGGGGGGGGGGGGGGAGGGGGCGAGGTGAAAGGGTCACGGCGGAGGTTGGGGGGGGGGGGTTTTGTTAACAACACCAGAGTCCACCAGACAATCCAGTCTTTGATATCGCAGGGAGAATTACCTAGTAGAGCAGAGGTCCTTAAACACGACCCCAGCGACCTAGGTAATCCATGTTTTTACATGCTCCCTAAGATACACAAGATCCGGGAATTGTCTGACACTCCACCTGGAAGGCCGATTGTGTCGGCTATCTCGTGCCCCACTGAGAAGGTATCGCAGTTCCTCGATGCGGTATTTCAACGTATAGTTCCCACCCTGCCATCGTATATCAAGGACACTAACCATGCTCTTGGTGTCATTGACGAAATTCGATTCCAGGATGAACGTCCACGGCTAATTTTCACCATGGATGTGAAGGCACTGTACACATCCATACCGCATCCTGACGGACTGCGTGCCATCAGGCATTTCGTCGACCGCCATCCATTACCAGGGATTTCCAGCAACAGCATTGTGAGGCTCACCGAACTTGTGCTCACACTCAACACTTTTGAGTTCAATGATGTATTTTTCCATCAGATCTCAGGTGTTGCGATGGGCACCAAGATGGGTCCCTCATATGCTAACCTCTTCATGGGCTACCTTGAGGAAACCTTCTTCCATCAGTACAGTGGACCTGCCCCCGAGCTGTTCAAAAGGTACATTGACGACTGTTTCGGCATTACGTCATTGACCCACAGCCAGTTGAAAGGGTTCATCCTAGCGATGGACTCCTTCCACCCGTCCATAGAGTACACTTATGAGATTTCAACCTCTGAGGTGAACTTTTTGGACATCAAGGCTGTATTGACCAGCACGGGAGTACGGACCACTGTACACTACAAGGAAACGGACAGTCACAGCTACCTGCTCTATCGGTCATCCCATCCGGTGAAGTGCAAAGACTCCATCCCATTCAGTCAGATACTCCGCTTGCGGAGACTCTGTCTGGAAGATGATGAATTTGCGCTTCAACGTGATCGCATGCTCGATTTTTTTAGGGCACGGGAATATCCCGAAAGGGTTTTGCTTAAGGCTGTCCGGAAAGCCAGCCTCGTGTCGAGAGAAGCAGCAATGAGGCCCCGCAATGCCAGGAAGCAGGAGACACAGCGTCCCATTTTAGTCCTCACGCATCACCCCCATGCCGATCAAGTGAGGAACATCCTATTGCAGAACTATGGGATCCTCCAGGCGGGTGAAGACACCCACAGAGTTTTCCCAGAACCCCCGTTGGTAGCATATCGACGGGATCGTAACCTGAGGGATCTCCTTGTCAGAAGCCGCCTGGAACCCATACCTAGGGATGGACCTAAAGCCAGATCGTGTATGCGACTCCGATGCAAGACTTGTGGGCACCTGTGGGAGTATGACAGAGTCAGCTTTCCAGACAAGATTTGGGACATCAGGCGGCCGTTTACTTGCACTGACCGTATTCTAGTCTATGCGATTACGTGCTCCCTGTGTGGGATTGCTTACGTTGGCGAGACCGGAAAGAGGCTGGGTGACAGATTCGTGCAGCACTTGCGTGGCATATCGAACTGTGCAGACACAGCAGTGGCCAGACACTTCAATCTGCCAGACCACTGCGATGTACAGTGTGTGCGTGTGTGTGTGCTCAGTTTTTGCCATTCGGACACTTCCGCCCGTCGACGTAGGGAAACTCACCTGATCAAGTTGTTGGGAACGCTGACTCCACGCGGACTCAACACCAGGATTGACCACCACTAGATGTCAACGTCACCCATATTCATCACCACTGCTGCTCTCACTTCTGCCACTACAGCTACTGCTGCTGCTACTACTACTACTTCTACTACTTCTACTACTACTACTACTACTACTTCTACTACTACTGTACTACTACTACTACTACTACTACTACTACTACTACTACTACTTACTACTACTACTAACTACTATTACTACTACTGCTACTACTACTACTACTACTACTGCTACTACTACTACTACTACTACTACTACTACTACTACTACTACTACTACTACTACTACTACTACCACTACTACTACTACGACTACTACTACTACTGTTCATACTACTAAAAGTACAACTCTACCTACCTACCTATCTATCTATCTATCTATCTATCTATCTATCTATCTATCTATCTATCTATCTATCTATCTATCTATCTAGCTAGCTAGCTAGCTATCTATCTACTGATTATCCACCGATTCATAGTCATCTACCTTCCTAGCTCTCTCTCATTGTGTCCAATCATCCACTTTTTCATCCATTAATATACATATAGACCCAGCTATCACTCGGCTGTTTACTCGCCCTCTCTCACCTCCCCTCCACCCTTTCTCTCTCTCTCTCTCTCTCTCCTCTCTCTCTCTCTTTCTTTTTTTCTTTCTTTCTTTCTTTGTCCCCCCCTCCCTCTTTCTCCCCTCCCCCCCCCTCTCTCTCTCTCTGATTCCCCCTCTCTACCGGTCCGCCTCAAACCAACCCCCCCCCCCGCCCCCTTTTTTTTAATTTAAAAAAAAATTATTTTTTTTAATTTTTATTTTAATTTTTTTTTCTTTTATTAATTTCTCTCTCTCTCTCTCTCTCTCTCTCTCTCTCTCTCTCTCTCTCTCCTCTCTCTCTCTCTCTCCTCTCTCTCTCTGTCCCTTCTCTCCCCTCTTTTCTGACCATCTACCTATCTATCTGCCTATCCATCTATCTATTTATTGGTGTATTCCACTTTACTATCGCATCGTTCCTTCGCGAAGATTCGACCTTCGCTCATCCAACAACCC
>NC_088368.1:5539833-5542333 GCF_034508935.2 Berghia stephanieae | reverse complement strand
TAATAATAATATGTTTTGAAAAACATTGACTCCTTCGATATGAGACGTTAGAGAAAACGAACACAAATACACCAAAAACAAAATTACTTTTAAAAATATCAAAGAAATAGATCAAATAAACCAGAGTGAGGAAAATCAACAACAACAATAAATTAAAAAATATATATATAAAGGTGAAATAAATCTTCAATAAACGTCGAACCTGACCTATTATTTCTCTTTTAAGACGTTGATTTTATGTAAAAAAAACTATCGACAAAATAAAGCTTACATAAGCTGCTTTGTGGAAATGTTTATTATGGTGTTTGAATATGTTCTTAAAATAAATTGTTGTTATAATATAAAATATTATAATGTTGACAATACACACAAATATGTGACCCACCGTTTCAAAGCGGTAAACTAAGTCGGAATGGGCAAAGAACATAAAAAACAACAAATTAGATTTATAACTAAGACTATGAAAAAACTTGTGTTAGATTTCTATACGTTATGGTGAGGAATAAATACAATTTCTTACATTGGAGAAATAGCAACCTCATCGTTTTTCTGATCATTTAAATTCTAAATTTATCTTAAAGGATCCAACGTCGTCCTGACTTAATACCGTTTGGACACGGTGGGACACAAAATTGTCTTTGTTTTCTTTAAAGATTGTATTCTTAATCTATTGTTACAAGTCCGTATAATTTTAATTACACCTAAAACAAAATAAGTGTTAAAATAAAATAATGGCAAAGTTTCATATTTTTCGGTTGCGGCTTTAATTTCCAGCATCTAATTCAAAGCCACATAATACCGTTTTGAGACGGTGGGACACGATATTAAAATTGAATTTGGTTGAATAAAGAGGATTTAACCCCAAAGTGTTACTGATTATCTCCCCTTGTCCTCAAAATAAAAAATAAAAAATAAAAAAAGATAAGAACTAAGAAGCATTATCTTCACTATTTTTACCTTTTGTGTTAATTCAATCATTGCTGACGCAAAGTTAGCCTCAGGGGTTTCACCTTAACCATCGGGTTCGAACGGATTTGCTTACATAATAACTCAGAGGTCAACTTGCTAACGGTCTCAGTGCTTATTTAATTTTAGTTTTATTTTATACGGCCTCGATTTTCAGACCACAGTTCGTGACTCAACTACTCAAAACGGTTTTGATTTTGGGTGGTTAAATGTGATACATCGTCTGAAAACGGTATTATGTTGGGATGAACACGATGTTGTTAAGTCAAATTGAATTAAAACTGGTCAAAAACTGGAATGATCGCTAATTGGCACAATAAAATATGGTATTCACTCTCATTCAATAAAACATAAAAACTCAACGCAAGTCTGATATTTCTGGTTATAAATTCAATTTTCAGCATCATAATCATCCCGACATAATACCGTTTTGAGGCGAGATGTCACTAAATACTAAAACATTAATTTATAATAAAAATCTAGAAATTGGAATGATTTTATATTATAATTGTTTAGGGCAATGGTTAAAAAAAATTCAAAACAAAAATTAGCAATAATCTCGAGCAATATCAACTAAATGAAGCGATTGAAACACTTTACAAGGATTTCCTACCCCACAGCAACACTTAACATGTACGACGAGACATGGCGTCACAATATGAAATGATACAAGAAGTAATAGATAGAAACTGCACACACATACACAATGTCTACTATTGGATGTGAGAAAACGCAGTATGACTGTGAGACTAATCAGTGGCGTGGCGTGCTTACAGTATAGAGTGGTGCCAGAGAATCAGAAGAAAATGACTAAAAACATGCTATATTTGTAAATACAAAAGAAAGAAAAAATATTAAAGAAAAGACTCGAATAAGTAATATGCGGTAATACCATTTCACAGTTTTATTAATCTTTTTTTTTAAATGCTGTAATCCATTTTTAAAAGAGGGAGCGGTGTCAGGCACCAAATCAACCCATATAGCCACGCCCCTGAGAGTAACTAAAACATAGAATAGTTTACCAGATTCTGTTATGAACGGAAAAAAAATCAATCAACTAAATACTAGAAAGAACAGAGTTCCTAGACAACGTGACATATAATACATCTTACTGTCCACGTGATGTGTGCAGTAACAACGTCAAAAAGGTAGATATACCAGGACACATACATTTTTTAGAACTGTTACACAATACCATACAGATGACACATCATATAATACATCTTACTGTCCAGGTGGTGTGTGCAGTAACACCGTCAAAAAGGTAGATATACCAGGAGACACAGACATTTTTAGAACCGTTAAACAATACCAGACAAAAAACATATATACCTACTTACTGTCCATGTGAAGTGTTACAATAACAACGTCACACACATAGAAAAACCAGGAGACACAGACATTTATAGAGCCGTTCCACACTACCAGTCTACAAAACACATACATCAACTTACTATCAAAGAGTGTGTAGGGTAACGTAGATACCAAGAGCTCTCACTTCTCTTAACCGCAATGCTATTGTCGCGTGCCAGGC
>NC_088368.1:5524833-5534833 GCF_034508935.2 Berghia stephanieae | reverse complement strand
TCATAATAATATGTAATAATGCGAAATTGAATGTAAGCTTAAATTTAATTACAAACAATGATCAAATGAATGTTTCGGGTTTCCCCTTTATCAACAAAACAAGATCCTGTTTTTTTTATAAAAGGGGGAAACCCGAAATCCTGTTTTGTTAATAAAGGGGAAACCCGAAACGTTTATTTGATCTTTTTTTAAAATTAAATTGAAGCTTACATTCAATTTCACATTATTATTTATTTCTTCGATCTGTGAGCAGCAACATTGACATTTTAATAATATTATGTACACTCTGTGGAAGATTCACGACGTGAAGGTAAAGTCAGATTCTAACTTCGCGGGCCATCGATGGTAATACCGTGTATGTAGTTTATCACTGACTGTCATTTTTTAAAAACATTCGGACAACTGTCCGAGGGACGCGGTTATGTTCCCTTCAATAGTCTGATGTCACGTCGCCTAGCAACGGCGGCCATCGTGGTTCTAAACAAAGGAAATCGGTACTGTTTATTTTTCATGCTGGCTAGAACTTTTCAATTGTCTTGTGATCAGAATGTGTAAAAGTCAAAACATGATCAGATTTATATTATTTTTATCCTCTGGATACACTTTTATGCCCGTCGGAGAAATATTTCATAAGGGCGTCCATCATTGTTCTGATAGTTTAGAGCCAGTTACTAAGTTACCATACGTCATTACGACTGTTGAAAGTATTATGGTGGTGATGATGATGATGATGATGATGATGATGATGATGATGATGATGATGATGATGATGATGATGATGATAGAAAGGATGGCAATAATTGCTACGGTGGTGGCAGTGGTGGTATTGTTGTTATCGCTGCTGCTGCTGATGCTGGTGATGTTGATGATGATGATGATGATGTTGATGATGATGATGATGATGATGATGACGATGATTATGATAATGATAATAAATATGATACTGATAAGGATGATAAGATTATACATACCATAGCGTCCTTATCTACATAGTTGTTGACGCTGTTTGCTGACAATATAAAACAGGTCTCAGCGTCTTGCATTCTGTGGAAAGTTCAAGTCAAGGTATAAAGTGAATTTCTTTTTCATCACGAGCGACGTGTCCATACATGCAGGTCTGACATCCGGATTTAATTATAGGCCTAGTTTAACATTGTTGTTATGGGCCATATTTTATGCGTCATATTTTGAGATTTCCCTTATAACACTGAACTCATAATGAATTGGGTTATCAGACCTGCAAATAAGTGAACGTCGATCAGGAGCAATCCAATCCGATCATCTCAACAACATTTTCTGACAATTTAAGATGCCAAAACCTCTTTATGAATGAATAAATTATTAAATATAGCTGCGTCGTCTCGTAGCGTAACCATCGTAAAGTTATGGCCTGACACTGACCAAAAAATGACGTCAAAATGCCAGTCTTTTGCCACAAAAGAAAACAAATCGTGAGTTGTATTCAATAGTTCAAACCAATGGGATCACTTGTTTCCATGAGCACTACTAACAACAACTCACTAGCCGGTGCAAAAACCAAATAATGACGTCAAAATGCCAGTCTTGTTGGATTTCAGTGTCAGGCTATAACTTAACGATGGCTACGCTACGACTATAATAAATTATTTTCCTTTAAAAATAGTGATGTACAAAAGAAATCAGAATGAGAATATCGTTGGTTGCATCATAATAAATGACCAGAACTGAAGTTAACAGAAAAGTCTTCTCGCCTTAGTCCTCATCCCACAGTGACTATGGACCACCGATAAAACTTTTCCATCCTCTTCAGTCGCTGACCAATCTTTCCATCTATTGCCAGCGCATGCCAAACCTTTTCAGCTCTACCAGAAGGTCTCTCCTCCATGTTGACGTTAGCTTGGTCTTCCTTCCTTTCCTCCTTCCCGATGGATTCCCTTGAAGGTCTGTCCTTGCGCAGTTGAAATGTGCCAGAAGACAATTCTTGCTTTGCCTAGCACTGTTTCACACTTACATTTTTCAGATCTTTATTTTAGTTTAACACCCTCCTTACCACTCATAGGAAAATCGTCACATTTGTTACGATGCAGCCAACATTTTTAGTCATTCTCAATTCTTTTGTAAATCATTTGAACAAAAATGTTTGCTATAGTTCATGCTATAGTTAAAGTATATTAACTCTGTGTTGAACATGAAGAGCTCGCTTAGCAAATAAAATGTATAGCAAGAACGAACAGATTTTGTGTTTGAGTGAAATAAATCTATTTTTGGATAGGTTGGGTGTGAAGTTTTGGGGAAAATCCTGAAAATGGTTGGTAAGAGAGTTAACAGGATACGTTACTCACCTGCACCTGGTGAGATCCGAGTCCTTGAGAGCAGATCCTTGTACATAGATGACTCTCTGTGCCCATAAAGGAACTTGAAGCAACATCTTCATGGTAGAATCCAGCTCACATGGAGACAGCAACACGACAAAGTAATCCTTAGGAAGAGAGAAAGTGAGGATAATTATTGTGTTTTGTTTTATTTTCTGTTTTGCAGAGGGAATCAATTAATTAGGCATTGCAAAACGCATTGAACAATGTGAATCGTTGGAAATCTTCTATAGATTGAATATGAAAACTTGATCACTGACTTCAGTAATAGTTAAAAAACTCATACATACGGGATTTGTAACCCAATTTTGAGGCTTATTCTTATCGAGGGAACAAAATTGACGGAACTCATTTCTTTGTTATTGTTTTATACCGCCATCTGGGTGAATCATTTTCACTAAATGGAGTCAATCGTATTACGATTAACATTAAAGGTTAAATAAAGCTATCAATGGTGGTATGCTTCATATGAAGGCGGATTTCTCTGTCAGAAAAAAAAATTGTTATATCGCCTTACATGCTTTATGTTTCGTCCTTCGTGTTACATGTTTCTGTATGCTAGGAACCCTTTGTAAAACGCGATGAGCACGTTTATTAGTGGATATTACTCTATATAAAAGCTTAAAATATATACGTTTTATCTCATATTTTAACTTATTGGTGTATGTAAGATGGATAGAATAAAAAATGAAGAAGTATGGAAAAAAACACAGCAGAAACCAGTGGGAGAGGAAATAGGAAGAAGACGATGGAGGTGGATTGGACACACGCTTAGAAAGCATCACTCCACTAAAGCAAAGAAAGTATTGGACTGGAACCCTCAGGACAGAAGATCAAGGGGAAGGCCACGAGGAACATGGAGAAGAATTAAAGAAGCTGATATACAGAGAAGTGATAAGACATGGAATGAGATAAAAAAAAAAGTTATCCCAGGATAGAGAAGAACGTAAACTGTTTGTCTGTGGCCCATACCCTGACCCAGGGTGAAAAAGGCAATGATGATGATGAAGGTGGAATTCTCTTAGCCATACCTGCAATTTTGGATGAGCGTAGAATTCATTGAGGAAGTCCATAACCGCATCGGCGACAAGGGTGGTCATACAGACAACTACGTGTTTCTCTGTTTGGGCTCGATGACTACTGTAGGAACCGCCAAGTTTTTGTCTCTCCAACCACGTCAGGGCAAGCTGTTCTAACTGTTAAAAAAGTAGAGTAGGGAGTTAAGGATTATAATTATACTGATTTACTTACTAACTGCCCATTATGACTGTTGGCATGCAGGGCAGAAACGAAGGACCTCCATCTTCCTTTTGTCATTGGTCGTCATCTTCAGGTAGCTCTACTTGTTCCCCCGCTTTCTCATCTCTCCCTCCAGTCATCTCCTCCAAAAGCGATCTATATTCATGTTTTTGTCCCAACCAATTCATCCATCACACGATTTGTTGCTGTACAACGACTGCGCATTTCTTAATAAATGTTAACACGCTGCTTTGTTAATGAATGTTGTAAACATACTCATGTGCCATGCTGAGCAAAATGACCAATTGTGACGTTAGATATTTCTCAAACTGCGAACACTTTTCATTATGTGGGTCATTTTGAGCCAACTTTGCAATGTGACCAATGACCTTGAGCACAAGGAAAGGTAATATAGATCATCCCCATTGCTAGGGGCCTTCCTCTTCTTCGCTTTCCTTCTGGTGTCCAGTTTAGGGAAGTTTCACTTATGTTTTCCTTCTCCTTTCACATAACTTGTCCTATCCATCTCTCCATCTTCTTCTCTTCAAGATGGTGTCCTCCATGTCTTTCATTCCACATTGATCGAGCTGACTTTAAAAAATCTAATACTTAGGCACTTTGTATGTATGAAAGATTTAAAATATGATTTTGTGGAAATACTAGCAAACCAAGATATCATTGCCAGGGTATCATTTCGCGTCAAAATCTTTTTATAGTAAAACCAGATGAGTGGCGCGAAAAGATAGAAAAGTGATTGGACCGATACGTAATGTCATACAAAGAATTATACTTTTGATACTCCGCTATAGTAAAATTGGGATTTCCCCAAGAACAAAGGGGTATCATACTATAATGTTAAATCAGGGCCATCATTGCTTTCAATTATCAGATCTGACAAAAAAGTGCACGTAAATATCTAATGATCTGTTTAAGCTCACCTGCGTAGGCAAAATGACCAGAGCGAAGCATATCATGACCAGCATGAACAATTGACTTGGCCAGATGTCCGGACACACGTCACCAAATCCCACAGTGGAGAAAGTGACCACAACAAACCATAGGGACTCGAACACACCAAAATGACGGTTATCACTAGCTCTCTGGAGATGGTTTACTCCACACGCACTGAAAAGAAATAACCAAATATGCGACTCATCAGCTTCAACTAGTCTATAATTATATAATTTCTGAACGACCTTGGGAATTATATTGACCCAAGAGCCGAAATACCGAGTCTTTCTTCAAGGAGTATTCTCAAGCGTTTGCGGGGGGGGGGGGGGGGCAGCAATCCTGTTAATTTCCTTTTCAATGAGCGCCTGGTTCTATATACTAGAACGGGCAAAACAATAGTATTTTACAACCTTATTCGTCCACTATCTCTGCTTTTATAAATAGTCTGTTACATTTTTTGAAAGATAGCGATGCTAGTTTCTTTTTCCTATTGACGTCATTGGAATCGCCAAGTGAGGATCTAAATTTGCAAGTTGACTTGAATCTTGTTGGTTTTATTTTATCCGAGTGTAGTTCATTTTCGCATTCACCTGGAGATATTCATTTACAAACTGACAATGGTATCAATGAATTTGATTTATTTTGCTTCATTTGTTGTTCTGAATCTGGAGTCCTAATTGTTTAGGTTAATTAGTTCTTTAGGTGATGCTGACAGAGACAAAAGTGGTCACAGGTCTCGTAGAGCATCCTCCATATAAATTATGAATAGAACCGGGGAAAACCGTCTCCTTGTGGTGTGCCAATTACTATATCTATTAAGCATGAGATATTCCTTGTGTTTGCAGTTAGTGCACTGCTTCTCAGCAGAAGACGTAATAGTTTTAGCTCGTCTAGGGTAAGGAATGTTGTTAGTATGGTCAATAGTTTTCGTTTTCTCCCTGTTGATGGTATCGAACGCTGACGTCATGTTTATGTCCTTATATTATGTAAATTCGTCTAAACCATTACTCTTTAATGCTTGTAATTTTTGCTCTTCTATAAATAGAAGGAATGTTTAGACCTCTGACATCACTCAATAAGACAGCCATAAAAATCTCAAAGAGTGGACATCAGTGCTTTTTCCCCTGTGCTATTCTTATGCTTTCTAAATTGATGCTCATACACCAAACCATCTTTCAAAACTGGAACTACATACACACGTTTAGCTAGTAAGGATTTGAGAGGGGAAAAAATAACTTTAATGCTGACATAAACAAGCATTTTCCCCCTCTATTATACGTACAACTGGATTAGCACAACGTTTTCACCCGACAACATAGATATTGGGAAAGCAATAAACTGTTGATAATGATACTGGTATCATGACATGCTAAGAGAGGTTTTGAGACGCTTTTGTATAGAATACCGCTATATACACAAACAATGTTACTATTGTTAAGAGACTTGTTAATGCTATTGTGATAATGACTGAAGGAACGTAATAAATATCGACAATTAATTCAATATTTATTCGGCCATTCTCTGAAAAAAAAAACGCCTTTAGATTTTGGCCAGAAAAATCGTCCTTTGAATATCAATCGATTAAAATTACTCTCACGTTGTCAAAAACTCTCAAACCCGGGACTTCATTGAAAACTTTACCGGTGTCCCATGTTTGAGAGTTTTTGACAAGATGAGGGTTCAGTCAGTTGTCATTTTAATTGATAGATGTTTGAAGGAAGATTTTTCTGGCTAAAATTCCAAAGATTTGTTGGATTTTTTTCTAGAGTACGGCGGTTTTCAAAAGAAACAGGAAAGCAATAAACGATGTCGATAAAATACTATAATAAAGGCAAGCTGACAGTTGTGATGATAATGCTGTTGATATCTGGATTTAGGGCTAGTAAACTATAGACTTGTATTTGGTAAATCATTGGAACAGCTGCTGTTAGAGTATAGATACAAATGACTAAGATAAATATTATTAATCCAAAGATAAAAAAAAATGGAAATTACATATAAAGGAACAATGGAGCGATCTTTAAGTATGTTTGGTTGATACCCAGTTATAATACGTTTACATCATGTCATGATGTGACAGCCCCTAGTAGAGTGAAGATTTAATAATAATGCTATGCGTTTAGGTAAAATACTCATAGTAGGATATAACGTGCCAACACATGAAACTATAAGTAACGTTGTACATTTATAGTCTGATAAATAGAATTTAGTGATGTCCAAATTGACTGTATAAAAAAAAACACAAAGAGCTGAGTGACGTCAATATTGTTCCTTCTATTGATAGAACGAATATGACGTCACTCAGCTTTTGTTATAGTTTTTTTTTGCCAAACATCTTTATGCATAATTCTCACTAAACTGTATTCACCAGACTATAAACCTTCAAGGTTGCACACGGTTTTGTGTGTTAGTCCGCTATATTTCCGGATGGCAATGTTGTGAGCTTCTTAGAAGAGCGCACAGCATCTATACAAATGACTAGTTTAAACTTTATTAATCCAAAAAATGGAAATTACATATTATGGAACAATGGAGCGATCTTTAAGTATGTTGTTTGATACTGTAGGTTATAATACGCTTACATCATGACGTGACCGCCCCTAGTAGTGTGAAGATATATAATAATAATGCTATGCATTTAGGTACTCACAGTCGAAAAAAGATAGTATGAAGTTGACGTCACTCAGGTCTTTGTTATTGCTTTTCCCATCCGCGTTTATGGGTAATTCTCACTAAACTGTATTAACCAAACGTTCATGGTTGCACATAGTTTTGTGTGTTGGAATGTGATACTTCCGGATGGAAATGTGTGAGCCTCTTAGCCAAGCACATACTATCTATAGTCTGACAACACCCTCGTTACCTTATTAAGTCTCTCGAGTTCATATGCATGGAAAATCGAACAAATTTGTTCGATTTTCCATGAGGGTGAACTCAAGAGAATTAAGACCAGACACATCAACGTAGCCCCTAAATCCAACACAACTACCAACACCCCCCCCCCAATCCCTTACCAGAAACAATGTAGCCCTAAAAACAATCACTAACAACACTACCAACACCACTATCACCACTAACAGCAACACCAACAACCCCCCCCCCCCCACCCCTTACCTTTTTAACATAAGACACGACAACGGAACCCAGAAATCCACCACTACTACCAAGACAACCACCACCAACATCCGCCCCCCCCCTTAACTTATAAACACAAGACGCAACAACGAAGCCTCTAAAACCACCACTACCGACAACATCCCCCTTACCTTTTTAACATAAGCCCAGAAAACCCCACTACCACCACCAACATCCGCCCCCCCCCCCCTTAACTTATAAACACAAGACGCAACAACGAAGCCTCTAAAACCACCACTACCGACAACATCCCCCTTACCTTTTTAACATAAGCCCAGAAAACCACCACTACCAACACCAACATCCGCCCCCCCCCCCTTACCTTATAAACACAAGACACAACAACGTAGCCCCTAAAACCACCACTGCCAACAACATCCCCCTTACCTTTTTAACATAAGCCCAGAAAACCACCACTACCAACACCACTATCACCACCAACAACAACACCAACAACGCACCCCCCCCCCCCCCCTTACCTTATAAACACAAGACACAACAACGTAGCCCCTAAAACCATCAACTGCTGGGCTAAGGCTGACTGTGACTTCTGCATAACTCGATGAAGATCATTCTGGAAACATAAATCAGACAATATATATATATATATATATATATATATATATATATATATATATATATATATATATATATATATATATATATATATATATTGTGCATCTTTTAGAAATCACATAATGAATTAGTAACAAATGACATTTATACAGAGCATTGGCAATTTTACATAATGTCCAATATGTTTTAACAAATTTGAGCATATTTTATTAAGCGCAATATCCATCACACGTGCTCAAAGCGCTTTACAAAGGGCAACAGCATCACTTACACGTGGGGCTGTTTGGCGATATAACTATTTTTTACGACAGAGACAATGATGTCTACAGCAAAGGTACTCATTTTACACCTGAGTACGGTGAAAGAATGCATGTGATTAAAAAAGCCTTTTCCAAGGATTCAAATATGCGCCGCTCAGAGCGGGACACGAACCAACAACTTTCCGATCCGAAGGCGAGTATCATACCACTAGACCACATAGCCCCCAAATAATGTCATTTGGTTCCTTAGCTGCTGACATTATCAAACCATATTCCCCGTGAACTCTATATTAATTCATAAATAAACCTTGAGCTTCTATATAGAGCAAGATCCACTAAACGTGCTCAAAGCGCTTTACAAGGGGTCCCTTACGAACAGCAACACTGAACATGAAGGACAAGACATGTCGCCTGTTAGCCCATATTACATTTTTTCCAGCCAGAGACAACGAAGTTCACGGTCTGGTACTCGTTTTACACCTGAGCTCGGTGAGAGAATGTGAGTAAAGAGCCTTTTCCAAGGACTCAACTATGCGCCGAGCAAGGCTGGAACCCAGGACCTTCCAATCAGAAAGCGAATGTCATACCACAAGACCACATAGCCGCACTACCTTATAATCTAATGCCTATGGTATATTCTTGTCATACATGAATGGTACGGCTTAGTCGTCTTGTGTATGACACTCGCTTTTGGGTCGGAAGGTCATGGGTTCCAGTCCCGTTCCTTGTAACAGCCTCCTAACTCAAATTCTCTCATCGCACTGAGGTGTAAAATAGGTACCTGGCGGTTAACCCTCTCCTTACCACCCATAAAAAAATCGTCAAATTCGCTACGATATAAAAACAATTTTACCATTCTAATTTCATTTGTCTATATCACAGAATTTAAAGAATACCTTTCGCCATAGCTATCAAAACGTGACACTGCGTTGTAGAGCTAATTTAGTTGAACAATATTATTATGTATAGAATGTACTTCTCACCGTACTCGATGTAAAATGAGTACCTGGCCGTCAACAGCGTTGTTGTCTCTGTCCAAAAAAAATTGGTAATATCGCCTAAAAGGCGTCATGTCCCGTCCTTCATGTTACGTGTTGCTGTTGGTCAAGGACCCTTTGTAAAGCGCTCTGAGCAATAGTGGGTATTGCGCTATGTAAAAGTTCTAGTTTTCTACTTGTTGCTTTTTAGTTTGCGTGAAGTAGGATCTATTTTTGTATTGGGTCGTGTGATGTTTCAGGGAAAATTCTGAAAACAGCTTTCTTCGTTAGGGAATAAAAGAAACCCCGTATTATTGCCAAACAGACGTCATGTCTCGTCCTACATGTTAAGTGTCGTTGCTGGCTAAGGACCGTTTGCTCAGCCAGCGCTTTGAGCACGATTAGTTGATATTACCGTAGCCATCGTTGAGTTATAGCCTGACACTGAAACCCACTGAGACCCAAAAAGACTGGCATATTGACGTCATTATATGTTGTTTTTTTTTTTTGC
>NC_088368.1:5507333-5509833 GCF_034508935.2 Berghia stephanieae | reverse complement strand
TATTATTTTGGTAAAGCTATTTGAACACATTTAGAAAATATTGCGCTCTATAGAAGCTTTTTTTCTATATATAGGAGAGGAACAACTCTATAGAAGGAACGAAATTATCTTCACTCAGTCATTGTTTTTATTTTTAGATTGCCATTTTGGTGATTAGTTCTCACTAAAGTATATCTATCAGACTATAAACGCCCAAGGTTACTCATAGTTTTGTGTCTTGGTACACTATAACCGATTGGCGAATATTGTGAGAATTTTAGCTAAACGCTTTTCATAAATAGAAGGAATAACATTGACGTCACTTATCTCTTTTTTGTTGTTTTCAAATTGTAACCAGTTCGGTGAGTAGTTCTCACTAGTTTTTCTCAATCCGACTAGAAATGCTAAGGATTACACATTGTTTTGCGTTTTGGCATTATTTGTCTGGCGGGCAGAACGGGTGAATATTTTCTTTAATCTTTCTTTCAATAAGTAAAAATTAATGGTTTACAAGTACGTAAAGAGAAAGTAGCACATACCAGTGAATTTCTGGGCTCTCGTAGGTCCGTTTTGAATCAACTTGTTGGACTGGCGTAACGTCTGTGCCATTTTTGCTGTTTTGTCTGGAGAAAAGACATAAAATTCATGTATAATTCCATATTTATTGTATTATACGACTGTTGCATTATTTTCTGTTATATTATATTATATCATATTATATTACATCATATCATAGTCATTATAACACTATTATTTGATATGTAATATATTTATAGTATCATATTATATTATATTATTATATTATATTTATTATTATTATGTTATATTATATTATATTATATTATATTATATTATATTATATTATATTATATTATATTATATTATATTTTATTATGTTATATTAGATTATATTATATTATAGTATATTACATGATATCATATTTATTATAATAGTACTATATGATATGTAATATGTGTATATATATATAATACCATACATAATTATACGAATATATTATGTTATATTATGTTATGTTACATTATATTACACTATATCATACTATATTATATTACTATATGACATATATTATATGGATATTACTTGTGGCCTATCTATTCATAACAGTAATATAGTGGGTTTATTTCATAAACTTATAAAGAAAAATATTAGAATTAGATTGAGTTTACATTACACATTTTATTGAGACCAATGCTTGCTTTTAGTTTTAGGGGGGTCTCAATGGCTCAGTTGGTAGAGCACCCACTTCATACGCAAAGGAATCAAGATCGATCCCGGGTGCAGTCGAGATTTATTCTGACCCCCCTGTCCACCCGGCATTGAATGAATGGGTAGCTGGGTCTTTTAGATTTGGCGGAAAGTACTTTGATATAGACTAGCGTCCTATCCAAAGGATAGCAAGCAATTGCAATTATCTGTTTCACGCTATAGAAAGCGGGATAAACTCCGGCTCCATGGGCCTAATGGCTAAGAAGGACTACTTAATGCTGTTAGTTTCTAACGGTAACAAAAGCTAAACTCTAAATTTCTAGTCGGTTTGACCTTCAAATCATCTTGGTGGTTTTGAATTCATTCTGAATTTTAAGTTATGATTTTAATTGTCTCTCAGAACAATTAGAATCATCATCATCAATATCGTTATTATTATTATTATTATATTATTATTATTATTATTATTATTATTATTATTATTATTATTATTATTATATTATATGTATTATATTATTAATTATATTATTATTATTATTATTATTATTATTATTATTATTATTATTATTATTATTATCATTATTATTATATCATGCATTATTAATTTCATTCATTATTATTTTATTATTATTATTACCATCATAATTGTCATCATTATATTCATATCATCATCATCATCATTATTTATCATATCATTATATATCATCATAATGAAAACTTATATAATTATATTTAAATATATTATAATAATAATTTTATATATATATTATATTATTATATATAAATAATAATATATTAATCATATATCATCATATAATTAATTATCATATATAATTATTTAATAATTGATATCAATAATAATAATAATAATAATAATAATAAATAATAATAATACTAAAATAAAATAATATAATAATAATAATAATAATAATAATAATAATGATAATAATCATCATCATCATCATCATCATCATCATCATTTTTACAACCACCACCACCATCATCACCCCAACTACACACTTACAAGTGAGACTCATCGAAACACACTCTGACCACGTAGAGAACACACGTCAGCAGCTTGATGACCAGATTGAAGATTCGAATACGGAGACCTGGGTGATAAAATTAGAAAGTAAACGATAGGCTTCAACAGTCGTGACGTCACTTCCCTCGTAATGACGCATAGTAACTTAGCAACTGGCTCAAAACTATCGGAACAATGGCGAACGCCCTTATGAAAAACTTCTCCAACGAGCATAAAAATGTGTTCAGAGGAGAAAAACATTATAAATC
>NC_088368.1:5484833-5487333 GCF_034508935.2 Berghia stephanieae | reverse complement strand
CTTTGTTATTGTTTTTGCCATCCGCGTTGGTGAGTTGTTCTCACTAAACTGTATTAACCAGACTATAAAAGTTCATGGTTACACAGAGTTTTTGTGTTGGTCCGTTATACTTCCGGATGGCAATGTTGTGAACTCCTTGGCCAAGCGCATTCTATCTATAAAAGTTCATGGTTACACAGAGTTTGTGTGTTGGTCCGTTATACTTCCGGATGGCAATGTTGTGAACTCCTTGGCCAAGCGCATTCTCTCTATATAAAAGCTCTAATTTATTATTATTTTTTTTTTATAGACCAAATTTAAATAAGGACAGGAAGTGTCGAATTTGCAAGCTATTATCTATACTATTATTCCCATTTACAAAGGTTTAACTTTTGTTTTTACGACAGAGGGAAATAAGATTGGTTACAAAGAAAGCTCCCTTGGTTTAATAAATGAAGCAGAATTGTTGTTACACCTTTAAGTAAAATACTCGCATATTCTGCCCGCCATATCAATTCTGCCAACACACAAAATTATGTGTACCATTTAGCGCTTATAGATAAAACGAAGAAGACGTCACTCAGGTCTTTGTTATTGTTTTTTGCCATCCACGTTTATGAGTAGTTCTCACTAAACTGTATGAACCAGACTGTAAAAGTTCATGGTTACACATAGTTTTGTGTGTTGGTCCGTTATACTTCCGGATGGCAATGTTGTGAGCTTCTTAGCCAAGCGCATATTATCTATAGTCTGTCAGAGGGAATATTATGTTGAACACAAATCACGCAATTGGCGGTCTAAAAATAATAACAAAGAGCCGAGTACTACAATTTTTATATAGATATTGTTTAAGGTTGAATGCTGCTGTTTTGGTGAAATGGGTTGAACATTCACAATAAGTGCAACCGGAAGTCGTTAATGAGGCATTGTGGACAATTTGATTTCTGAGGGATAGATCTGTATTTAATTGCGATGAAAGCTTCGAGATATAAAACGGTGATTCATGATTATAGCGTACGATGTAGACACACACAAACACACACACACACACACACACACACACTTGATTGACATAGAGATAAGCGTACGCAGAGGGAGCAAGAGAGAGAGAGAGAGAGAGAGAGAGAGAGAGAGAGGGAGAGAGAGGGGGAACAGAGAAAGAAAGAGAGAGAGAGAGAGAGAGAGAGAGAGAGAGGGAGAGAGAGAGGGGGAACAGAGAAAGAGAGAGAGTGAGAGAGAGAGAGAGAGAGAGAGAGAGAGAGAGAACGGGGGAAGATGAGGGAATACAGAGAGAGAAGAAGAAGAAGAAGAAGAAGAAGAAGAAGAAGAAGAAGAAGAAGAAGAAGAAGAAGAAGAAGAAGAAGAAGAAGAAGAAGAAAAATGTATACACATACAGACACACACACACACAGACACACACACACACACACACAGAGAGAGAGAGAGAGAGAGAGAGAGAGAGAGAGAACGGGGGAAGATGAGGGAATACAGAGAGAGATGAAGAAGAAGAAGAAGAAGAAGAAGAAGAAGAAGAAGAAGAAGAAGAAGAAGAAGAAGAAGAAGAAGAAGAAGAAGAAGAAGAAAAATGTATACACATACAGACACACACACACACACACACACACACACAGAGAGAGAGAGAGAGAGAGAGAGAGAGAGAGAGAGAGAGAGAGAGAGAGAGAGAGAGGATGTGACAAGATTCATCATTACATTGACGGATAATTTGGTTTTGTTATAAAATTCAATTGGGATGAAATTGGAATTTTGATGCGATTATAATTCGAAGAAAGGAAGCCGTTTCATCAGCCTAGGGCTGCAGGGATAGAGAAGTACACACACACAAACACACACACAAACACACACAATTACACACATATACTCACGGATACACAAAAAGAAGTCGCGCGCGTCACAAACTTTAACAACAACAATTTGTGCTTTTATATAGCGCAAATATTCACTAAAAGCGCTTTACAAAGGGTCCTTGACCAACAGCAACACGTAATATGTAAAACAAGACATGACGCCTGTGACTGTTAGGCGATAACATATTTTTCCCCCGACAGATACAACGCTCTTAACGGCCAGGTACTTATTTTAAACCTGAGTACGATGAGAGAAAGTGAGTAAAGTTCCTTTTCCAAGGACTCAACTATACGCCGAGCGAGGCTCGAACCCTAGACCATCCGATCCAAAAGCTAGTGTCATACCATAAGACACACATAATAGCAGCACAAAATCATTTTTTATCTACTTACTACACCACAACGACCAACAACATCACAGCTACACAAACACGCCACCCCCGCCACCAATATAACATCATCTCAACAACTAGCAACTTTTTTGGAATCGTGGATAGCTCATACGGTAGAGCTCGCACAGGCCAGGCGGAGTTGTCGTACCAGTAAGGTCGCTTGTTCAAACTCCCATCACCGCCGCGAAAATGTTTTATTCTCTATTGTCTTCTAGCACTTTCCTACTCACTTCATCTCTTATTGTTAGTAACACCACAACCACG
>NC_088368.1:5477333-5479833 GCF_034508935.2 Berghia stephanieae | reverse complement strand
AAAAAATCAAATCCAAATCGCAAAAAACCAGGCGACGTTTTTTTCGGTAATCCAATCGGCCGGGGTGGGGGGGGGGGGGGGGGGGGGGGGGGTGGGAATGAGAAAGAGGCAGCCTTTCTCAGACCTAATCAGGTATGACAGAAAATATTACCTCATTTTTTGAAACGCAGCTACATTGGTTGCCTGTAGAGAGGAGGGAGCGTCGCCATCGTTAAGTTATAGATAGTATGCACTTTGCTAAGAAGTTCACAACATTGCCATCCGGAAGTATAACCGACCAACACACAAAACTGTGTGTAATCATGATCGTTTATAGACTGGTTAATACAATTTAGTAAGAATTACTCATAAACGCGGATGGCAAAAACAATAACAAAGACCTGAGTGACGTCATCTTCGAACTATCTATAGCCTGATACTGAAACCCAAAAAGACTGGCATTTTGACGTCATTATTTGGTATTTGCACCGCCTAGTAAGTTGTCGTTAGTAGTGCTCATGGAAACAATTGGTTGAACTATTGAATACAACTCACGATTTGTGGCCAAAGACTGGCATTTTGACCTCATTTTTTGGTCAGTATCAGTCTATAGATAGTATGCGCTTGGCAAAGAAGCTCATAACATTGCCATCCGGAAGTATAACGGACCAACACACAAAACTGTGTGTATCCATGAACGTTTATAGTCAGGTTAATACAGTTCAGTGAGCATTACTCACAAACGCGGATGGCAAAAAACAATAACAAGGACCAGAGTGACGTCATCTTCGAACTATCTATAAGTTAACGATGGCGACGGAGGGAGAGCTGAGTTCAAGATGGCCTGTATAGATAATATGAAATTGGCTCTCACTTGATTCGTTGTTTTTTTTTTTTTTTTGTTTGTTTTTTTTTGCCATCCACGTTTATGACTTATTGGATTCAATAGTCTGGTGTCACGTCGCCCAGCAACAGCGGCCATCGTGGTTCTATACAAAGAAAATCGGTACTTTTTATTCTTCATGCTGGCGAGAACTTTTCATATGTCTTGTGATCAGAATGTGTAAAAGTCAAAACATTATCAGATTTATAATGGGGGGTTTTTTCCCCTTTGGATACGCTTTTACGCTCGCCGGAGAAATATTTCATTAGGGCGCCCGCCATTGTTCCGATAGTTTAGAGCCAGTTTCTAAGTTACCATGCGTCTTTACGAGGGAAGTGACGTTGCGACTGTTTAAGAGTATTCTCACTAAACTGTAAGAACCAGACTATAGATAGTATGCAGATGACGTCACTCAGGCCTTTGTTATTGTTTTTGCCATTCGCGTTTGTGAGTTGTTCTCACTAAACTGTATTAACCAGACTATAAAAGTTCATGGTTACACAGAGTTTGTGTGTTGGTCCGTTATACTTCCGGATGGCAATGTTGTGAACTCCTTGGCCAAGCGCATTCTATCTATAAAAGTTCATGGTTAGACATATTTTTGTGTGTTGGTACCTTACACAATTTTGTGAGCTTCTTAGCCAAGCGCATACTATCTATAGATAGTGACTAACATAACAGACTGTCGTGTTTCATTCATTCATCTTGTTTTGTTGATAAAGGGGAAACCCGAAATGTCCATTTGATCTGTTTTCATATAATATTGAATTAATTGAAGCTTACATTCAATTTCACATGGTTATTTATTTCTTCGAGCTTCGAGCAGCAACATTTACATTACAAATTTGTCTGCAAATTTATTTATCATTATCTCTTCATGTTGATGTGTTACATAATTATAGTTATCTACGTGAAGTAAGAGCCTTTAAGAGTCTTGGACGTATAGATAGTATGCGCTTGGCTAAGAAGCTCATAACATTGCCATCCGGAAGTATAACGGAGCAACACACAAAAACTGTGTGCATCCATGAACGTTTTATAGTCAGGTTAATACAATTCAGTGAGCATTACTCATAAACGCAGATGGCAAAAAGCAATAACAAAGACCCGAGTGACGTCATCTTCGAACTATCTATAAATCAAATTATTCTCATTCTACTTGTTGAAAACGGGAAAGTTCAATTGACCCATTTTTTTAAAAACGTTAAGAACATAAATTGCATTAATATTTGATGGGCACACTGGGAAACTAATGTCACGATTCGAGATTATTGATTTAGTCTATAGTGCCCGCATTCTTTTAACTCACTCAATCCTAGAGATTTTAGCTTTGCTATTCAAAATTGGAAAAAATGTATTAAAAATGAGCATGTACATAGATAGTTTTATTCAACTATCATTAACATGTAAAAATTAAAAACATTAGCTTTGATACTATAGATAGAATGCGCTTGGCCAAGGAGTTCACAACATTGCCATCCGGAAGTATAACGGACCAACACACAAACTCTGTGTAACCATGAACTTTTATAGTCTGGTAATACAGTTTAGTGAGAACAACTCACAAACGGGGATAGCAAAAAACAATAACAAAGGCCTGAGTGACGTCATCTGCATACTATCTATAATTTGTCTCAG
>NC_088368.1:5460505-5463005 GCF_034508935.2 Berghia stephanieae | reverse complement strand
CACATTCACTCACCGTACTCAGGTGTAAAATGAGTACCTGGCCGTCAACAGCGTTGTCTCTGTCCGAAAAAAATTGTAATATCGCCTAACAGGCGTCATGCCTTGTCTTCCATGTTAAGTCTTGCTGTTAGCCAGGGACCCCATGTAAAGCGCTTTGAGCTAGTTTAGTGGATATTGCGCTATATAGAAGCTAAATTTTATATAAAATCTCAATATTTTTTAGAAAATTGAATTTGCAGCCACAATAAATATGAAATAGTCCTTCAAAGCCATTGGGCGGGCCCGTGGAGCCGGAGTTTATCCCGGTTTCTATAGCGTGAAACGTACAATAGCAATTGCTTGCTATCCTTTGGATAGGACGTTAGTCTATCGCAAAGTAAGTACTCTCCGCCAAATCTAACGGATCCAGCTACCCAACCACTACTGGGAGGTCAGAAAAAAATTTATATCGACTTCACCCGTGATCGATCTCGGCCCCTTTGCTTGTGAATCGAGTGCTCTACCAACGCCCGTGCATAGTTGAGTCCTTGGAAAAGGCTCTTTACTCAGATTCTCTCACCGTACTCAGGTGTAAAATGAGTACCTGGCCGTCAACAGCGTTGTCTCTGTCCGAAAAAAATTATAATATCGCCTAACAGATGTTATGTCTCGTTCTACATGTTACATGTTGCTATTGGTCAAGGATACTTTGTAAAGCGCTTTGAACACATTTAATGGATACTACTCTATAGATAGTATGCAGATGACGTCACTCAGGCCTTTGTTATTGTTTTTGCCATCCGCGTTTGTGAGTGGTTCTCACTAAACTGTATTCACCAGACTATAAAAGTTCATGGTTACACAGAGTTTGTGTGTTGGTCCGTTATACTTCCGGATGGCAATGTTGTGAACTCCTTGGCCAAGCGCATTCTATCTATATAAAAGCTCTAATTTATTATTATTATTTTTGTATAGGCCACAATTTAATAAGGACAGGAAGTGTCGAATTTGCAAGCTATTATATATACTATTATTCCCATTTACAAAGATTTAACTTTGTTTTTACGACGGAACGAAATAAGATTGGTTACAAAGAAATATCCCTTGGTTTCACAAATGAAGCAGAATTGTTGTTACACCTTTAAGTAAATACTCGCATATTCTGCCCGCCATATCAATTCTGCCAACACACAAAATTATGTGTAACATTTAGCGCTTATAGATAAAATGAAGATGACGTCACTCAGGTCTTTGTTATTGTTTTTTACCATCCACGTTTATGAGTAGTTCTCACTAAACTGTATGAACCAGACTGTAAAAGTTCATGGTTACACAGAGTTTTGTGTGTTGGTCCGGATGGCAATGTTGTGAGCTTCTGTGCATATTATCTATAGATAGTATGCAGATGACGTCACTCAGGCCTTTGTTATTGTTTTTGCCATCCGCGTTTGTGAGTTGTTCTCACTAAACTGTATTAACCAGACTATAAAAGTTGATGGTTACACAGAGTTTGTGTGTTGGTCCGTTATACTTCCGGATGGCAATGTTGTGAACTCCTTGGCCAAGCGCATACTATCTATAGTCTGTCAGAGGGAACATTATGTTGAACACAAATCACGCAATTGGCGGTCTAAAAATAATAACAAAGAGCCCAGTGACGTCAACTACAATGTTTATATCGATATTGTTTAAGGTTGAATGCTGCTGTTTTGGTGAAATGGGTTGAACATTCACAATAAGTGCAACCGGAAGTCGTTAATGAGGCATTGTGGACAATTTGATTTCTGAGGGATAGATCTGTATTTAATTGCGATGAAAGCTTCGAGATATAAAACGGTGATTCATGATTATCGCGTACGATGTAGACACACACAAACACACACACACACACACACACACACACACACTTGATTGACATAGAGATAAGCGTACGCAGAGGGAGCAAGAGAGAGAGAGAGAGAGAGAGAGAGAGAGAGAGAGAGAGAGGGGGGGAGGAGAGAGGGGGGGAACAGAGAAAGAGAGAGAGAGAGAGAGAGAGAGAGAGAGAGAGAGAGAGAGAGAGAGAGAGAGAACGGGGGAAGATGAGGGAATACAGAGAGAGATGAAGAAGAAGAAGATGAAGAAGAAGAAGAAGAAGAAGAAGAAGAAGAAGAAGAAGAAGAAGAAGAAGAAGAAGAAGAAGAAAAATGTATACACATACAGACACACACACACACACACACACACACACAGAGAGAGAGAGAGAGAGAGAGAGAGAGAGGAGAGAGAGAGAGAGAGAGAGAGAGAGAGAGAGAGAGGATGTGACAAGATTCATCATTACATTGACGGATAATTTGGTTTTGTTATAAAATTCAATTGGGATGAAATTGGAATTTTGATGCGATTATAATTCGAAGAAAGGAAGCCGTTTCATCAGCCTAGGGCTGCAGGGATAGAAAGTACACACACAAACACACACACAAACACACACAATTACACACATATACTCACGGATACACAAAAAGAAGTCGCGCGCGTCACA
>NC_088368.1:5443005-5455505 GCF_034508935.2 Berghia stephanieae | reverse complement strand
TTTTAACATTATTTTTTTTCTGTTTTTGTCTTGTTTGTTTTTTTGTTTGTTTGTTTGTTTTTGTTTTGTTTTTTGCATACCATATCACCTACTCCGAATAGCCTTCAACAGTTGTGATGTCACTTCCATCGTAGTGACGCATAGTAACATAGTAACTGGTTCTAAAATATCGGAACAATGTCGGACGCCGTTATGAAATACTTCTCCGACGAGCATAAAAGTGTATCCCGAGGAGAAAAACATTATAAATCTTATTATGTTTTGACTTTTATACATTCTGATCACATGACATTAATAAAAAAAGTTCTAACCAGCATGAAGAATAACAAAGTACCGATTTTCTTTGTTTAGAACCCAGCTGCTGGTAGCTGGGCGGACGTGACATCAGACTATTGAATCCTCACGTGACTCTACTGGAATGACAATCACGACGTGGCCAGTAAACTGGCAGTGACCGGAAAAATTACTGATAACGGCAATGATAACTATCAAGGCCTATTTTCTCAGACGAAGTGACTATTCTCATCCCCCTAGTCTAGGATAGTAGTCATAATAGTAGTCCACAATTGTTGTATGTTTAATCCAAAGGTTGTAATGCAGTAATTTGTTAAGTTTCTTGTCACAAGTTGCACAATTAAAAAAAAAATCAAATCCAAATCGCAAAAAACCAGGCGACGTTTTTTTCGGTAATCCAATGGCGGGGGGGGGGGGGGGGGGGGGGGGGGGGGGGGGATGAGAATAGAGGCAGCCTTTCTCAGACCTAATCAGGTATGACAGAAAATATTACCTCATTTTTTGAAACGCAGCTACATTGGTTGCCTGTAGAGAGGAGGGAGCGTCGCCATCGTTAAGTTATAGATAGTATGCACTTTGCTAAGAAGTTCACAACATTGCCATCCGGAAGTATAACCGACCAACACACAAAACTGTGTGTAATCATGATCGTTTATAGACTGGTTAATACAATTTAGTAAGAATTACTCATAAACGCGGATGGCAAAAACAATAACAAAGACCTGAGTGACGTCATCTTCGAACTATCTATAGCCTGATACTGAAACCCAAAAAGACTGGCATTTTGACGTCATTATTTGGTATTTGCACCGCCTAGTAAGTTGTCGTTAGTAGTGCTCATGGAAACAATTGGTTGAACTATTGAATACAACTCACGATTTGTGGCCAAAGACTGGCATTTTGACCTCATTTTTTGGTCAGTATCAGTCTATAGATAGTATGCGCTTGGCAAAGAAGCTCATAACATTGCCATCCGGAAGTATAACGGACCAACACACAAAACTGTGTGTATCCATGAACGTTTATAGTCAGGTTAATACAGTTCAGTGAGCATTACTCACAAACGCGGATGGCAAAAAACAATAACAAGGACCAGAGTGACGTCATCTTCGAACTATCTATAAGTTAACGATGGCGACGGAGGGAGAGCTGAGTTCAAGATGGCCTGTATAGATAATATGAAATTGGCTCTCACTTGATTCGTTGTTTTTTTTTTTTTTTGTTTGTTTTTTTTTTGCCATCCACGTTTATGACTTATTGGATTCAATAGTCTGGTGTCACGTCGCCCAGCAACAGCGGCCATCGTGGTTCTATACAAAAAAAAATCGGTACTTTTTTATTCTTCATGCTGGCGAGAACTTTTCATATGTCTTGTGATCAGAATGTGTAAAAGTCAAAACATTATCAGATTTATAATGGGGGGTTTTTTCCCCTTTGGATACGCTTTTACGCTCGCCGGAGAAATATTTCATTAGGGCGCCCGCCATTGTTCCGATAGTTTAGAGCCAGTTTCTAAGTTACCATGCGTCTTTACGAGGGAAGTGACGTTGCGACTGTTTAAGAGTATTCTCACTAAACTGTAAGAACCAGACTATAGATAGTATGCAGATGACGTCACTCAGGCCTTTGTTATTGTTTTTGCCATCCGCGTTTGTGAGTTGTTCTCACTAAACTGTATTAACCAGACTATAAAAGTTCATGGTTACACAGAGTTTGTGTGTTGGTCCGTTATACTTCCGGATGGCAATGTTGTGAACTCCTTGGCCAAGCGCATTCTATCTATAAAAGTTCATGGTTAGACATATTTTTGTGTGTTGGTACCTTACACAATTTTGTGAGCTTCTTAGCCAAGCGCATACTATCTATAGATAGTGACTAACATAACAGACTGTCGTGTTTCATTCATTCATCTTGTTTTGTTGATAAAGGGGAAACCCGAAATGTCCATTTGATCTGTTTTCATATAATATTGAATTAATTGAAGCTTACATTCAATTTCACATGGTTATTTATTTCTTCGAGCTTCGAGCAGCAACATTTACATTACAAATTTGTCTGCAAATTTATTTATCATTATCTCTTCATGTTGATGTGTTACATAATTATAGTTATCTACGTGAAGTAAGAGCCTTTAAGAGTCTTGTACTTATAGATAGTATGCGCTTGGCTAAGAGGCTCATAACATTGCCATCCGGAAGTATAACGGAGCAACACACAAAACTGTGTGCATCCATGAACGTTTATAGTCAGGTTAATACAATTCAGTGAGCATTACTCATAAACGCAGATGGCAAAAAGCAATAACAAAGACCTGAGTGACGTCATCTTCGAACTATCTATAAATCAAATTATTCTCATTCTACTTGTTGAAAACGGGAAAGTTCAATTGACCCATTTTTTTAAAAACGTTAAGAACATAAATTGCATTAATATTTGATGGGCACACTGGGAACTAATGTCACGAATCGAGATTATTGATTTAGTCTATAGTGCCCGCATTCTTTTAACTCACTCAATCCTAGAGATTTTAGCTTTGCTATTCAAAATTGGAAAAAATGTATTAAAAATGAGCATGTACATAGATAGTTTTATTCAACTATCATTAACATGTAAAAATTAAAAACATTAGCTTTGATACTATAGATAGAATGCGCTTGGCCAAGGAGTTCACAACATTGCCATCCGGAAGTATAACGGACCAACACACAAACTCTGTGTAACCATGAACTTTTATAGTCTGGTTAATACAGTTTAGTGAGAACAACTCACAAACGGGGATAGCAAAAACAATAACAAAGGCCTGAGTGACGTCATCTGCATACTATCTATAATTTGTCTCAGAAAAAAATTAATAAATATTCATGGGGTAAAAGTAACCCGGGTAAATTACGGATATAGTCGGTGTTAGGGTTGAGTAAGTTAAAGCTACCCCCCCCCCCCCCAACCCCGAACACTCCAACCTTCCCTTCCTACATTCACTCCACTATTTATTGTTCGTGCACGAAAGGGGAGACCCGGATAGATACCGAGTGAAATCGCAATTTTTCTCTGACCTCAATCCTCTGTGATTGGGCAGCTGGTTGTGTTAGATCTACTGAAAGACCTTTTCGATAGATTCGCGTCCAATAAGGCGTAGCCTTCTTAAACTTGTAGCCTGACACTGACCAAATAAATAACGTCAAAAGACAAGTCTTTGGCCACAAAAGAAAACAAATCGCGAGTTGTATTCAATAGTTCAACCAATGGTATCACTTGTTTCCTTGAGCACTAGTAACGACAACTCATTATGCGCTGCACGAACCTTAAATATGACGTCAAAGTGAGTTCTAGTGTCAGGCTATAAGCGTGGCCTTCGTAAAGTTATGGCCTGATACTGACCAAAAAATGACGTCAAAATGCCAGTCTTTTGCCACAAAAGAAAACAAATCGTTAGTTGTATTCAATAGTTCAACCAATGAAATAACTTGTTTCCATGAGCACAACTCACTAGACGGTGCAAAAACCAAATAATGACGTCAAACTGCCAGTCCTTTTGGATTTCAGTATCAGGCTATAACATAACGATGGCTATACTTTAAGTTAGCGATGGCTACGAATAAAGACACTTAAATCTTGACATTTTCAAAAAACATTATTCAAGATAAAGAATAAAGATAACTGCTTCAATATTCTGTCACACAACTAGTTTTATCTCATCATGCTGCGAGCGAGGTTGCTTTATAATGCTTTGCGTTTATATAAATTATTCACAACACCCGTAGCCAGTTTGAACACGCCTACACACAAAACTGCGTGCGTAACTTTTAAAGTTTAAAGATAGAATGAAGTTGACGTCACTCGTGTCTTTGTTATTGTTTTTAAAATTGTTTTGCCATCCGCGTTTATGAGACATTCTCACTTAATTGTCTTAACCAGACTATAAACGTTTAAGGTTACACATAGTTTTGTGTGTTGGTCCGTTCTACTTCCGGATGGCAATTTTGTGAACTTCTTAGCCAAGCGCACCCTATCTATAATATAATATAATCGTTTCCACATCCTCAATATCTAATTTTTAAAAACACACACATTACTCAAACACACATTAAAAAAAAAAAAAAAAAAAAGAACAAACAAAAAAAAAATACAAAATAAAAATACAAAAAAAAAAAACCCCAAAAAAAAAGAACAAACAAAACAAAAAAAAAACCAAAACAAAAACAAAAACCAAACAAAGACAACTGTTTCAATATTCTGTTCCATGATTATTGTATTCGAATGGTGTGAGTGAGTTCAGCTGCCACTCCGCTTGAAAGGAGGTTTCAAGAGAGATGATAAATAATGCAGTAATTCAAGCATGGGATCTTTTTGTCTTTTAATTTGACTGTCACGGATCACGAAACCAGAATTGATTTGTCTTTTCTAGATTCCGAGGATCTGTCAAAAGGTAGTTGGAGGGGGGGGGGGGGGTTGGGGGAGGATGTGGTGGTGGTGGGGATGGAGGGTTGTGAGGGGGTTGGGACAGGGATGAGGGCTTTGTCTTAATGTTTTTTTAAATTTTTGGTTCATTTTGTTTCTTTTTTTTTTTGTTTTGTTTTCTGATTGTTTGTTTTCCTTTGTTTTTTTTTGTTTTTTAATTCTTCAATTTACGAACGTGCAAGGTATCTAAACCCTCTCCTTACAGGCCAGTGTCAGAATGTTCCCCAAAACTTCACATCCGCTCAAAACGCACACAAAAAAAGATTTTTCTTACTCAAATAGAAGATGAACAAGTATATTCAATGCATAATATTGTTCGGCAAAATGAGCTTTACAGTACAGTGTCAAGTTTTTATGGCTATAATAAACATATTTTCTTAAAGTATATTTAGATAGTATGCGCTTGGCTGAGAAGCTCATAACATTGCCAACCGGAAGTATAACGGACCAACACACAAAACTGTGTGTATCCATGAACGTTTATAGTCAGGATAATACAGTTCAGTGAGCATTACTCATAAACGCGGATGGCAAAAAACAATAACAAAGACCTGAGTGACGTCATCTTCGAACTATCTGTAGATAGTATGCAGATGACGTCACTCAGGCCTTTGTTATTGTTTTTGCCATCCGCGTTTGTGAGTTGTTCTCACTAAACTGTATTAACCAGACTATAAAAGTTCATGATTACACAGAGTTTGTTTGTTGGTCCGTTATACTTCTATAGATAGTATGCACTTGGCTAAGAAGCTCAAACATTGCCATCCGGAAGTATAACGGACCAATACACAAAACGTTGTGTATCCATGAACGTTTATAGTCGAGGTAATACAGTAAATTATCCTGCCCTAACCAACAAAAGGACAGTATCTCTCAAAAAATCATAAAATCACTTTTTTTACTAAATCGAATCTCTGGGACATAGGAAAGCTTACAAAGTTGTCAGAATGATCATAACTCAAATATTTTTGAAATTAGAGGCAATTAAAATTTGCTTGAAACAGTATCCCATTGTTCACCTTATTTTTAGCCGTGATTTACCACCATCATTATTTTAATAATTGTGAACACTTTTATTCAACATCTGATTTTTACAACAGGCCTCGAGGCGGTAAACGTAAACAACGTCACATTCCAGCTGCGATTTTTAGCTTAAGTGATCCAATTTTTTACAATAATATTAATAAGTACAGGCCTCGGGGAGGCAAACGGAAACAACATAACATCTCAATGGTAACAACTCGTCGTCCACCCCGCCCCCACACAAACCCCCGTCCACCACCAACACTTGTAACTGTACCAACCACATACAGTTTCACAAACGACAACAATAACATTGTTATTGGCCTTCTGAATGCACAGTCCTGTCGTAACAAAACCGAAGAATTAAACGATTTATTAACGGAGAAGAACTTCGATATTCTATCTATAGTAGAGACATGGCTCTCACAGTCTGGAGACGACCCAGTTGAAAAAGCTATGACACCCCCTGGGTACCAATTTAGATCGTATCCAAGGAAAGATCAGCGAGGGGGTGGCATTGGCGTATTTTATAAAACAAAATTATGTAAACATGTGGAAATCATCGAAATGCGCTGCAAAACAATGGAGGCCATTGATCTTAGATTATCCCTCCAGAATACAAGATACAACTTCAACTGCATCTACCGACCGCCAGCAAACAAGAAAAACAAAATAAAATTACCTGATGTTAGGAAGGAAATCAACGAGATGCTAACTTTGCAACACACGCGTCCTGGCCATTCAATTATACTCGGCGACTTTAATTTTCACTTCGACAACGTCACAGACACCGCCAAATTGCACGAGTCATTATCAGAGAACAACATGTGCCAGATCGTAACAACGCCAACCCACTCTGCTGGTCATATTTTAGATTGGGTAATTGTAGAAAATTCAGAGTTCCAAAAAACCAACGCCACCGTCGATTATCTCCCCTTTTCGGACCACTCCCTCATTTCTTTCAATCTTGACGTTTCAAAACCATGCCAAGAAACCACCACCACATCAACCAGAAACATTAAAGGCATTAATTTGGACAATTTCAGAGGCGATTTAGAAACAAAACTTACTAAAAATTCAATTATTTCTCCAGACCAGTGGAATAGTTGTCTCATTGAAACGCTTGACAAACATGCGCCATTCCAAACAAGGACCGTCACCAACCGCAAGTATGCTCCGTGGTATACGTCGGACGTTAAAGAAGCTAAAACGAAGTGTCGGAGAGCAGAAAGACTGCTGAAAACATCAGGCCTCATGATTCATCGTGAAATATTCAAGAGCGCATTTCGTGCCTGGAAGACAACAATAAAAAAGGCAAAGACCACGTATTTTCTTTCAAAATTTGAAACTTCTAAATCTTGTAAACAATTATTTAACATCTGCAATGATCTACTTGGACGTGAAAGATGCACTTCATTACCATCTACAACCAATCAAAGAGACTTGCCAGACACATTTGTCAACTTTTTTAAAGACAAAATCCATAACATTCGTTCAGAACTAGATCGGCATGAACCATTTATAGATACAAATACATTCTGTGGTACCCCTTTAGACAAGTTCCAACCAGTTTCACCTAGTTTCATAAACGAGTTGATAAAAAAAGCCCCATTAAATCCTGCGACCTTGATCCCCTACCAGCACAGCTTTTGGCCAGCTCCATCGATACATTATTACTATCCATTACATCAATCATAAATACATCCATACTGACTGGCGAAGTTCCATCGTGCTTTAAAAGTGCCCTCGTCAAACCACTTCTGAAGAAACCATCACTGGACCACAATATATTAAACAATTATCGTCCTGTATCAAATTTACCTTTTTTGTCAAAACTTTTGGAGAAGGTAGTTCTTACACAATTAACATCTCATCTTAAGAACAACAGTTTGGAACAACCCTTTCAGTCAGCCTACAAACATCAACACAGTACTGAAACGGCGCTTCTTAAAATCTTTAATGACTTGTTATGTAATGCTGATGCTAACAATATCAATGTATTATGCCTTTTAGATCTTTCAGCTGCCTTTGACACCATTGACCATGACATTTTGTTAAGAAGACTAGAAAATACGTTCGGCATAAAAGGAATTGCCCTTAAATGGTTTACATCATATTTACAGGATCGATGGCAGACTGTCGTGGTGAATGGTGTTCAGTCAGAACAAGTTTTACTAAATTTTGGAGTGCCACAAGGCTCTGTTCTTGGCCCTGTCCTTTTTACTGTATATATGCAGCCCCTTTCTAGTGTGATATCCAGATTCAATCTGAGTTATCATTTTTATGCAGATGATACGCAAATATATGATTCAGCACCCCTTAGTAATTTACAGTTCTTAATACAACGAATTACGAGCTGTTTTAATGAGATTAAATCTTGGATGTACCACAATAAGTTAAAATTAAATGATAGTAAAACTGAGATTTTAATGTGTGGAAGACCGAGTATCCTTAAACAGGCAAATAAATCACTAATTACTCTCGGAAATAGCACAATAGAATTTTCAAATAAAGCAAAAAACCTTGGCGTCATCATTGATAAAGATCTTTCCATGACAAGCCACGTGAATAACACCATACAATCTATGTACATAGAAATGAAAAAAATAAGCAAAATTCGTAATTTAATACCGAAGCATATAACAGAACTTTTAATTAATTCCTTGGTTTTATCTAAATTGGACTATTGTAACTCCCTTTGGGCGAATTTAACTAAAGACAAAATTAGCAAACTTCAGGTTGCTCAAAATAACGCTGCCAGGCTCATTGTACGCAATAACAAAAAATACCCGTCAGCAACTCTTCTTCTCCGTGAGTTACATTGGCTTCCTGTTGAAAAAAGAGTTGCCTATAAGATTTGTACTGTTGTCTACAAATCCCTAAGCACGAACAGTCCCTCCTATATTAAAGACCTTCTAAACATATATGTCCCCAATAGAAACTTGAGGTCAAGCAATGACCAATCAATCCTTGTCAAACCTAAGCCATTGCGTAAAATCGGTGAACAGTCTTTTCAATTTTCGGCCCCCCATTTTTGGAACTCTCTCCCGTCACACGTGAGATGCTCGGATTCGTTGACAACGTTCAAATCTCGCTTAAAGTTTTATCTTTTTACGTCATAATGTTGCAATATTATTTTCATATTTTGTTGTTGTTAAATTGAATTCGTATCACGTTTCCTTCACACTTGTCTCACTAATATGTTTTGTTTTATATCACTGTAAAGCGCTTAGAGCCTGTGACAACGGGGTAAAGCGCTATATAAATGCCATTTATTATTATTATTATTATCCTATTTCAACCCCATCGTTAACCAACAAAAGGACAGTATCTCCGACGGCCGTAGTCCGCCCCGTAAATATTGACGGTGTCCGTGAGCATGCGGTGGCGTCAACGAGTGGCGTGACGAAGATGCCGCCGTATGGCGAGCAATACCATGCGAAACTGTTGGTGACGATTTGATTGGTTGACGCATAAGTCGCCAACGCCAATGACGTCATCCGTAACATGACATCATAGAAGAGCGCTGTAACTTTCTATCGCGTTGTTGTTTACATGAGAGAGAGAGAGAGAGAGAAAGAAGAGAGAGAGAGAGAGAGAGAGAGAGAGAGAGAGAGAGAGAGAGAGAGAGAGAGAGAAAGTCAGTAACAAACAGAGAGCGAGAGAGATGGATGCGGAGAGATATATTTAGAAAATAAATAAATTAATAAATAAGAGAGAGAGAGAAAAGAGAGAGAGAGAGAGAGAGAGAGAGAGAGAGAGAGAGAGAGAGAGAGAGAGAGAGCGTTTTAACGTGTATTCATTGGGAATGGGAGGGAGGGTGGGTCTTTTGAGACAATAAACAATGTGAGTGAACCTAGGACTTCATAATAATATATAGATGTCACTGGAGTGAACCCAAAGAAAAAAGGGAGGAGAGATTAATAGCTGACATTGACCACAAGGGGTTGTGATAACGAGTGGCAGGTCCTAAATAATTCACGTTGCAGCTCAAACAAGAAGATTCAATTATATGATTTCATGTAAGTCATTACAAATTAAGCCCCACCCGCTCCTCTTCAAGCTGTCATCTGACTCAAAATGGAAACAATGCAACAAATGATTTGACCAGTCCCATTTTTTAAATTGCAATCTCATTTGTCAATACGTTTTCCATTGATTGACTTTGACTTCTTTTGAAACGAAGGGCTTTCTTATACTATCCCTACCTATTCTTTGCTCCACCCCCTCCCTCCTTTCCCCCTTTTTTATCCCTTCACATCCGATAGCAGTAGTGACATACCACAACGCGTGTGTTTGACCCAGCGACATCTAAGTTTGACCTCGTCCGTTGGATGTTAAAAGTGGAAATACCTGAACTGTTTGGATTGCAGTTCTTATATCTTTGACTAAATTATGCGCCCGTGATTAAAGACTAAATTGCTGCAGACACTGAGTTCAAAATCAATCTAATCTATGACATAAGTTGTAAATATTCACGTATTACTCATCAAGCTAGCTATTTAGTGGCTGATTGGTGGGCAGAGGGGCTTTATAAACAAGTAATAAAAAATGAAAAAAAAAACAGAAAGCAAAACCATTACAAACCTTTATACAACTGGCAATAAAAAACTGATCCCCTTGCTTGTTGGTCGGATGCTCAACCAAACGTCTAACTTAAGTATACTTATCTTTCATTCATTTCAACTAATTAGTGTGTGTGTGTGTCTGTGTGTGTGTGTGTGTGTGTGTGTGTGCGTTTGTGTCTGTGTATGGGTGTCGGTGTGACTGTCTGTCCAGTCGTTTTTTTTGTTTAGTTGTTTTTGGGGGGTTTGTGTTTTTCTTTTTCATCGTCTTCATATCTCTCACTTTCCACACATTCTTCTATTTTTTGTCCAAACTTTTGGAGAAGGTAGTACTGACACAATTATTATCTCATCTTAAGAACAACAGTTCAGTCAGCCTACAAACAGCAACACAGAACTGAAACGGCGCTTCTTAAAATCTTTTGTTATATAATGCGGATGCTAACAATATCAATTTATTATGCCTTTAAGATCTTTCAGCTGCCTTTGACACCATTGACCATTACATTTTGTTAAGAAGACTAGAAAATACGTAGGAATTGCCCTTAAAACGGTTTACATCATACAAAAAATGTATTTACAGGATCGATGGCAGACTGTCGTGGTGAATAGTATTCAGTCAGAACAAGTTTTACTGAACTTTGGAGTGCGTTCTTGGCCCTGTCCTTTTTTTTTCTGTATAAGCACCCCCTTTCTAGTGTGATATCCAGATTCAATCTGAGTTATCATTTTAATGCTGGTGATACGCAAATTTGTGATTCAGTACCCCTAAGTAATTTACAATTCTTAATACAACGAATTTCGAGCTGTTTTAATGAGATTAAATCTTGAATGTACCATAACAAGTTAAAATTAAATGATAGTTAATGATAGTAAAACTGAGATTTTAAAGTGTGGAAGGCAAATAATTCACATATTTCTCTCGGAAATAGCACAATAGAATTTTCAAATAAAGCAAAAAACCTTAGCGTCATCATTGATAAACATCTTTCCATAACAAGCTGCTACGTGAATAACACCATACAATCTATGTACATAGAAATGAATAAAATAAGCAAAATTCGTAATTTAATGTAGCAGAACTTTTAATTAATTCCCTTGTTTTATCTAAATTGTACTATTGTAACTCCCTGTGGGCGAAATTAGCTAAAGACAAAATATTTTTTCTGTTCATCTTATTAGCTCATAATTTAGGCACCTTTTAAATTTAGTAAGAATGGTGTCGCCTATTTCATTCAGTATAAATGTACCAACAGATTTCGTTCCATGTCATGCTTTTCGTTTCCTATGACAATGAAGATATTGATTTTAAAACAAAAAGGGATTTGTGTGTACGTGTTGGGGACTGGGGGGGGGGGGGGCATACCCTATTTTCCAGCTATTCTTAGGTTTAATTCACTATCACTCACTCCTCACCCCATATCGTTGTACAATGACAAAACCCTGATACACAATTAAAGTCTAATTTACAAGATAGCCAAAATCATCAATAAGCGTAAATTAAAGCTATGATGCTTAATAAAAATAGACTCATCTTGTAAAAGGAGTCAGGGTCTAAAAGATTGAGGAATAGTCTAATGTAGTAATATTATATCAGAGTTACGCCTACAAACTTGACGGAGATAATTTATTCATTCCCCTCACGCCAGGTCAAACACACTTAGCCTTGCCTCTCACTCGTCCGTGATGGCGAGTGCTCGCCCTCACTGACGTGAAACGTTTGTCGATCGAGTTATTCGTATTTTGCTATATTCTTTTAACTGAGATACTGTTCTTTTGGTGAATACGGACGAGGCATTTTGCGTTGCGGTTAACCAGGGTGAACAGTATGTGAGACGGTCGTATAAGATACTGTCCTTTTGTTGGTTACAGGTAGAGTTATTTGCTTGGCTTTAACCAAGAAAGAACAGTATCTCAAAATATTACGCAACATATTACGTCAATGAAATCGCCGATTCACAGAAAAACGCAATTTATCATCAGCTATTATTTAATGTTAGAAGACTTCCACTATGTAATAAAATTAAAGAGTTATGGATGAAAAAACTAAAAGTGTCGATTGCGGCAAAACTGGCTGGATCTGGGTCAGCCCAGATACTGTCCTTTTGTTGGTTAGAACTGTTCAGTGAGCATTACTCATGAACGCGGATGGCAAAAACA
>NC_088368.1:5433005-5438005 GCF_034508935.2 Berghia stephanieae | reverse complement strand
CGATTCGAGGTTAACATTAATTTGTACTAATTTGTGACTTCTCGTCTCAAGGCGGTATTATTATAAAAGGGCCACCTTGATGCCTCAACAAACCCGAGCTTTTATAATATTATAGCGCACTAAAAACAGCAACAGACTCACACTTTCTCTTCCTATTTCCATCAGTTATTTTTAACCCTCTCCTTGCCACCTGCAGCAAAATCGTCACATTTGATACGACACAATATACATTTTGTCTTATTCAGATTTATTTAGTACATCACAAACTTTGAAGAATGATCTTTGTTTGATTAAAAATAACATAATGTTGTTTTGTAGAGAGCTTGTTTGAGTTTGAAAAATCAATTTTTCTGCTGGATAAGCCTGCCATTTTGGGAATATACGGAAATAGATCAGTAAGGAGAAAGTTAAAAGTGACCCACCGCCGCAAACCGGTATTATGTAGGCATGAGCTAGGTACTGGAAATTGATTATATATATATATATATATATATATATATATATATATATATATATATCTACATGTATATATTTACAGAGTGTCCCAAAAAGAGTATAATACACATGAAAAAAATTATAAATATGAGAGTTAATAAAATGCGATTATTGTTTTAAAATGCATTTAAAATGTAGTGACCCCCCCCCCCCACCCCCGCCTCAATAAAAATGATACTTATAAATATTGGTAATCTTATATAAGTTAATTAAATTTAATGAACTTGAACGGTTACAATTATTCTACATGCGTATAGATAATATAACGAAGATGACGGCACTCAAACCTTTGTTATTGTATTTTGCCATCCGCGTTTGTGAGTGATTCTCATTATACTGTATTAACCAGACTATAAAAGTTCATGGTTACACATAGTTTTGTGTGTTGGCCCGTTATACTTCCGGATGGCATTGTTATGAGCTTCTTAGCCAAGCGCATACTAGACGCTATCTATAAACGAGTTTTCTGGTCAAAATTTTAAATACATGTTGTTGTTCTTTTTTTCACCCTGGGTGCGACAGTTAAGTGGTTCAAACCAATCAATTTCTCGTGAATAATTGATGCTCACAAATTGTACGACACCTCGACCAATTCATTTATGCGGCTATGATATGGTCTAGTGGTATGACGTTCGCTTTCGGATTGGAAGGTGCTGGGTTAGATCCTCGCTCGCTCGGCGCATAGTTGAGTCCTTGAAAAAGACTCTTTACTCACATTATCTCAGCGTAATCAGGTGATGAGTGAGTACCTACTTGGCCGTTAACAGCGTTGTCTCTGGCGGGAAAAAAATTGTAATATCGCCTAACAGGTGTCATGTCTCGTTCTACATGTTATGTGTTGCTGTTGGCTTGGGACCCTTTGTAAAGCAAAATAAATATGATCAGGAATAATGGCTATCTATTTTTAGAAGGAACAAAAGAGAATTATTATAATGTTTCCTAAAGTGCCAAAAAGGTATCATATCGGGGTGTTGTAAAATTATATTTTAAAAATTGAGCTCAAAGCTCTTTACAAGGGGTCCCTGGTCAACAGCAACATTTAACATGTAGGACGGGACATGACGCCAATTAGGCGATATTACAATTTTTCGGACAAAGACAACGCTGTTAACGGCCATGTACTCATTTTACACCTGAGTACGGTGAGACAGTGTGAGTAAAGAGCCTTTTCCGTAGACTCAACTATGCGCCGAGCGCTAGGCTCGAACCCGGGACCTTCCTATTCAAAAGCGAGTGTCATAGCACCAGACCACATAGCCGCACTCAGACTCAGCTCAGATTTCGTTAATTCAATTCATTTATTATCAATCATGTTGTAAATTTAAAACAAATATATTATAATACGACTTGCTTGGACGCAGTTCTTTCAGGTACTAGCCTAACACAAAACAATCGTCTTACGACGTTCCTGAGGAATAAAAATACCTACACGCAGTCAACTTTCACACTACCATGCAAAAACATGCATGCACACCACAAAGTGCGTACTTCTAGAAAGAACCCTAACATAATACGCTTCATCAGTCATGACATCACTTCCCTCGTAATGACGCATGGTAACTTAGTAACTGGCTCTAAACTATCCGAACAATGGCGGACGCCCTTATGAAATATTTCTCCGACGAGCATAAAAGTGTATTCAGAGGAGAAAAACATTATAAGTATGATCATATTTTTGACTTTTATACATTCTGATCACATGATATCTGAAAAGTTCTCGCCAGCATGAAGAATAAAAAGTACCCATTTTCTTTGTTTAGAACCAAGATGGCCGCCGTTGCTGGGCGACTGACATCCGACTATTGAATCCAATTACACACAGGCAAACAACTACATTCGCATATATATCCAAACAATTCCAATAATATATTACAATACATGTTACAGGCGTATTACGTCACTCAGCTCTTTGTTATTGTTTTTAGACAGCCATTTTAATGAAAAGTTCACACTAAATTACATCAATCAGATTATAAACGTTTAAGGGTTAACCCACACCGGAGACTGACTCCGACGACCCGGCTCTGCCGTCCTCTGCCGTCTTCCGGATAAAGACGTCGGGTACGACAAAATACTAAGAATAAAGAGAAGATCCGCTAGACCTAATCATACTTAGCACAAAAAAAAAAAAACGGCAGAGGACGTCGGATGCTTGGTATGGGTAGATCAAGCGACTCTTCTCTTTATTCTTAGTATTTTGTCAGTGCCCGACGTCTTTATCCGGAAAACGGCAGGCAGAGGACGGCAGTGTCGGGTCGTCGGAGTCAGTCTCCGGTGTGGGTTAGCCCTAACGGTCTACATGGTTTTGTGTTGATCGTACGTTATAGATAGAATGCGCTTGGCTAAGAAGTTCATAACATTGTCATCCGGAAGTATAACGGGCCAACACACAAAACTGTGTGTATCCATGAACGTGTATAGTCAGGTTAATAGAGTCCAGTGAGAATTACTCATAAACGCGGATGGCAAAAACAATAGCAAAGACCTGAGTGACGTCATCTTCGAACTATCTATACAAGATTGGCGGATGTTGTGAGTATTTTATATAAACGCATAACATCCCTTGTCTCGATCTGTTGTTTGTTATCAAGCGCCCCGCTGACCTTTGACCCGCCGTTCAGGATTTCGTCCCACCCAGTAATGGGTTAATGATGATTGCTTGGGTGGATTCCAGCAATCATGATAATAATATGTGACCCATCGTCTCAAAACCGTACTATGTCGGAACGAATCATATGCTTAGAACCCGAATTCAATGTTAAACTCGTCAAAGATTTAAATTGTTGGCATTAGCACCCTAAGATATGGTATCCATTCTCCTCAATGAAACATCCAAACTCAACACAAGTCTGATATTTCTGGCTATAAATTCAATTTTCAACATCTTAACAAAACCCGACCAAATACCGTTTACAGGGCGAAGAGTCACATATGCGACCAATCCCGTTCAATTAAGTATTAAGTCTGGAAAACATGTTTTTTTTTTTGTACGGCTATATTGTCAAGTGGCATCACACTCGCCTTCGGGTCGGAAGGTCCTGGGTTCGAGTCCCGCTCTGACCGGCGCTTAGTTGAGTCCTTGGAAAAGGAGGCTCTTCTTTACTCACATTTTTTTCTCTCACCGAACTAGAATGTAAAATGAGTAGGCCTGCCGTTAGCGGTGTTGTCTCTGTCGGGAAAAAAAAATATTGTTAAATCGCTTAACAGGCGTCATATTATGTCTTGTCTTAATCTACGTGTAAAGTGTTGCTGTTGGCTAGGGACCCCTTGTAATGCGCTTTGAGCACATTAATATATATTGCGCTATATACATGAAACCTCGGGTTTATTATAGGTTTACATAATTTATATCGTGTTTTTTTAAATGCTAAATAATATCAATCAGACAATGAACGTTTACACATAGTGTTGTGTATTTGTATGTTATATCCAGTTGATCAAGTTTATACTTGTATACATTCTGATCACATGACATGTGGAAATGTTCTAGCCAGCATGAAGAATAAAAAAGTACCGATTTTCTTTGTTTAGAACCAAGCTGCTCGTTGCTGGGCGGACGTGACATCATACTATTGAATCCTATTGACCCAACCCCATACTCAAAGAAGCTGTACGGCAGTGAGGACGACCTCAGGACCACTGTGGGCTTCATTCACCAGACCGGACTGACCATGTGACGTGACGGGAACGAAGAAGAAGAAGAAGAATCCTATTGCCAAATATTCAATATACATTTACATAGACTTTCCAATCATCACGAGTAAAATCAATACTTAACCCTGTCCATACCACCTGCAGCAAAATCGTCACATTTGTTAGGACACAATATACATTTTTCTTATTCAGATTTATTTTGTGCATCACAAACTTTGAAGAATGATCTTTGTTTAATAAATAAGAACATAAAGTTATTTTGTAGAGAGCTTGTTTGAGTTTAAAATCCATTTTTATGCTGAGTAAGCCTGTCATTTAATTTTTGGTAAAATGCTGGGAAGGATAGGTAAGGAGAGAGTTAACTAAAGGAAACTAACAAAATAATGAAATGAATAAATAAATGTAAAACCAGGGTCGTCTTATCTCACTCAATCTTAGAGATTCTTGCTAGACTTTTCAATATTGGAAAAAATGTATTAAAAATGAGCATGTACATAGATAGAGTGTTATTCAACTATCATTAATATGTAAAAACTAAAAACATGAACTTTGATACTACGCCTATAATTTGTTTCAGAAAAATGTAATAAATAGGCATGGGGTAAAAGTAACCCGGGTAGTCGGTGTTAGGGTTGTGTGAATTTATCATTTGAAGTACGTATTTTATGGCCAAATCTTTTTAAAACGTGTTATTTCAGAGTACCGCAGAGGAAATAACTAGGTTAATTGAACACACGCAGTGACATCACCAGCTCCGGGAACACACAATAATATTAACACATTCGGCTTTGATTACAATAAATGGTTTTCCTCACTCTGCCCTACTAAATACCACACGCCGCTACTTTGAT
>NC_088368.1:5411015-5425405 GCF_034508935.2 Berghia stephanieae | reverse complement strand
ATTTTTTAAAGGAAGAACCAAAAAAAGGTAAAAATATCATGAAGATATTTAGCTTTTCAAAATTTTTAAATTATATATATTTTTTATAAAATTATATATAATTTATAAATATATATATATATTTTATATATATATATATTTTAATATATTTTTTTCCAATATGTGAAAGTCATTGATTTAAATGTGTGTATTATTATTTGATAGCGTAAAAGAAAACGTTTGACTTTAACTGCCCCATTTTCTAAGCCCAAATTAAATTTTGACAAGATAGATTTGGTGTTATCTAAATAAAAAGCGAATATTAAAAAAAAAATATTCTAAGAATTTTTTAAGTGAATAAAAATGAGACATTAAAAATAGCTTAGAATATTTATAAAGTAAATAAAAATACGACATTTAAAAGAAACATTTGAAAATATTTTAAAAAGTAAATAAAATGCGACATTAAGAAATAGCTTAAATACCTTTTAAATGAATAAATAGAGTGAAATACTAACAAAAAAGACAACAAAAATACATGATCAAATAAACCGTTTCCTATTAATTCCTAAAACCCAAAACGTCCTCAGGGAAATAGGCAAAGTCGATTCGAGTTAACATTAATTTGTACAAATTTTGTGCTTCTCGTCTCAAGGCGGTATTGTTATAAAAGGGCACCTGATGCCTCAACAAACCGATTTGAAAATATTATAGCGCACAAAACACAGCAACAGACTCACACTTTCTCTTCCTATACCCATCAGTTATTTTTAACCTCTCCTTGCCACCTGCAGCAAAATCGTCACATTTGATACGACAAAAATATACATTTTGTCTTATTCAGATTTATTTAGTACTCACAAACTTTGAAGAATGATCTTTGTTTGATGAAAAATAACATAATGTTGTTTTGTAGAGAGCTTGTTTGAGTTTGAAAAATCAATTTTTCTGCTGGATAAGCCTGCCATTTTGGGAATAACGGGAAATAGATCAGTAAGGAGAGAATTAAAAGTGAACCACCGCCGCAAAGCGGTATTAGTCGGGATGGCTAGGTACGGGAAAATTGATTTTATTATATATATTATATATAAAAAATAATATATATAATAAATTTATATAAATATCTCATGTATATATTTACAGAGTGCCCCAAAAAAGAGTATATACCCATGAAAATATTTATAAATATGAGATTTAATAAAATGCGATTATTGTTTTAAAAATGCATTTAAAATGTAGTGACCCCCCCCCTCCCCACCCCCCCTCAATAAAAATGTACTTATAAATATTTTATCTTATATAAGTTAATAATTAAATTTAATGAACTTAAAACGGTTACAATTATTCTTCATGCGTATAGATATAACGAAGATGACGCATCAAACCTTTGTTATTGTATTTTGCATCCGCGGTTTGTGAGTGATTCTCATTATACTGTATTAACAGATTAAAAAGTTCATGGTTATACATATTTTGTGTGTTGGCCCGTTATACTTCCGGATGGCAATTGTTATGAGCTTCTTAGCCAAGCGATACTGGACGCTATCTATATACGAGTTTTCGGTCAAAATTTTAAAAACATGTTGTTGTTCTTTTTTTCACCTGGGTGCGACAGTTAAGTGGTTAAAACCAATCAATTTCTCGTGAATAAATTGATGCTTACAAATTGTTACGACACCTCGACCAATTCATTTATGCGGCTATGATATGGTCTAGTGGTATGACGTTCGCTTTCGGATCGGAAGGTCCTGGGTTAGAGCCTCGCTCGCTCGGCGCATAGTTGAGTCCTTGAAAAATACTCTTTACTCACATTATCTCACCGTACTCAGGTGATGAGTGAGTACCTACTTGGCCGTTAACACCGTTGTCTCTGGCGGGAAAAAAATTGTAATATCGCCTAACAGGTGTCATGTCTCGTTCTACATGTTATGTGTTGCTGTTGGCTCGGGACCCTTTGTAAAGCAAATTAAATATGATTGCGGAATAATGTTTATCTATTTTTAGAAGGAACAAAAGAGAATTATAATGTTTCCTAAAGTGCCAAAAAGGTATCATATCGGGGTGTTGTAAAATTGTATTTTAAAAATTGAGCTCAAAGCTCTTTACAAGGGGTCCTGGTCAACAGCAACATTTAACATGTAGGAACGGGACATGACGCCAATTAAGCGATATTACAATTTTTCGGACAAAGACAACGCTGTTAACGGCCATGTACTCATTTTACACCTGAGTATGGTGAGACATGTGTGAGTAAGAGCCTTTTCCGTAGACTCAACTATGCGCCGAGCGCTAGGCTCGAACCGGGACAATCCTATTCGAAAGCGAGTGTCATACCACAAGACCACATAGCCGCACTCAGACTCAGCTCAGATTTCGTTAATTCATTTATTATCAATCATGTTGTAAATTTAAAACAAATATATTATAATACGAACCTGCTTGGACGCAGTTCTTTCAGTTACTAACCTAACACAAAACAATCGTCTTACGATGTTCCTGAGGAATAAAAATACGGACACGCAGTCAACTTTCACACTACCATGCAAAAAACATGCATGCACACCACAAAATGCGTACTTCTAGAAAGAACCTTAACATAATACGCTTCATCAGTCATGACATCACTTCCCTCGTAATGACGCATGGTAACTTAGTACTGGCTCTAAACTATCCGAACAATGGCGGACGCCCTTATGAAATATTTCTCCGACGAGCATAAAAGTGTATTCAGAGGAGAAAAACATTATAAGTATGATCATATTTTTGACTTTTATACATTCTGATCACATGACATCTGAAAAGTTCTCGCCAGCATAAAGAATAAAAAGTACCCATTTTCTTTGTTTAGAACCACGATGGCCGCCGTTGCTGGGCGAATGACATCCGGCTATTGAATCCAATTACACACAGGCGAACAACTACATTCGCATATATATCCAAACAACTCCAATAATATATTACAATACATGTTACAGGCGTATTACGTCACTCAGCTCTTTGTTATTGTTTTTAGACAGCCATTTTAATGATAAGTTCACACTAAATTACATCAATCCGATTATAAACGTTTAAGGGTTAACCCACACCGGAGACTGACTCCGACGACCCGGCTCTGCCGTCCTCTGCCGTCCTCTGCTGTCTTCCGGATAAAGACGTCGGGTACGGACAAAATACTAAGAATAAAGAGAAGATCCGCTAGACCTAATCATACTTAGCACGAAAAAAAACAAAACGGCAGAGGACGTCGGGTGCTTGGTATGGGTAGATCAAGCGACTCTTCTCTTTATTCTTAGTATTTTGTCAGTGCCCGACGTCTCTATCCGGAAAACGGCAGGCAGAGGACGGCAGTGTCGGGTCGTCGGAGTCAGTCTCCGGTGTGGGTTAGCCCGAACGGTCTACATGGCTTTGTGTTGATCGTACGTTATAGATAATATGCACTTGGCTTAGAAGTTCATAACATTGCCATCCGGAAGTATAACGGGCCAACACACAAAACTGTGTGTATCCATGAACGTGTATAGTCAGGTTAAGAGAGTCCAGTGAGAATTACTCATAAACGCGGATGGCAAAAACAATAACAAAGACCTGAGTGACGTCATCTTCGAACTATCTATACAAGATTGGCGGATGTTGTGAGTATTTTATATAAACGCATAACATCCCTTGTCTCGATCTGTTGTTTGTTATTAAGCGCCCCGCTGACCTTTGACCCACCGTTCAGGATTTCGTCCCACCCAGTAATGGGTTAATGATGATTGCTCGAGTGGATTCCAGCAATCATGATGATAATATGTGACCCATCGTCTCAAAACGGTACTATGTCGGAACGAATCATATGCTTAGAACCCGAATTCAATGTTAAACTCGTCAAAAATTTAAATTGTTGGCATTAGCACCCTAAGATATGGTATCCATTCTCCTCAATAAAACATAACAAACTCAACACAAGTCTGATATTTCTGGCTATAAATTCAATTTTCAACATCTTAACAAAACCCGACCAAATACCGTTTACAGGGCGAAGAGTCACATATGCGACCCATCCCGTTCAATTTTGTATTAAGTCTGGAAAACAGGATTTTTTTTTGTACGGCTATATTGTCAAGTGGCATCACACTCGCCTTCGGGTCGGAAGGTCCTGGGTTCGAGTCCCGCTCTGACCGGCGCTTAGTTGAGTCCTTGGAAAAGGAGGCCCTTCTTTACTCACATTTTTTTCTCCCACCGAACTAGAATGTAAAATGAGTAGGCCTGCCGTTAGCGGTGTTGTCTCTGTCGGGAAAAAAAATATTGTTAAATCGCTTAACAGGCGTCATATTATGTCTTGTCTTGATCTACGTGTAAAGTGTTGCTGTTGGCTAGGGACCCCTTGTAATGCGCTTTGAGCACATTAATAGATATTGCCCTATATACATGAAACCTCGGGTTTATTATAGGTTTACATAATTTATATCGTGTTTTTTTAAAATGTTAAATAATATCAATCAGACAATGAACGTTTACACATAGTGGTGTGTGTGCATTGGTATGTTATATCTGGTAGATCAAGTTTATACTTGTATACATTCTGATCACATGACATATGGAAATGTTCTAGCCAGCATGAAGAATAAAAAAAGTACCGATTTTCTTTGTTTAGAACCATGCTGCTCGTTGCTGGGCGGACGTGACATCATACTATTGAATCCTATTGATCCAACCCCATACTCAAAGAAGCTGTACGGCAGTGAGGACGACCTCAGGACCACTGTGGGCTTCATTCACCAGACCGGACTGACCATGTGACGTGACGGGAACGAAGAAGAAGAAGAAGAATCCTATTGCCAAATATTCAATATACATTTGCATAGACTTTCCAATCATCACGAGTAAAATCAATACTTAACCCTGTCCATACCACCTGCAGCAAAATCGTCACATTTGTTACGACACAATATACATTTTTCTTATTCCCATTTATTTTGTACATCCAAAAGAATGATCTTTGTTTAATTAATAAGAACATAAAGTTGTTTTGTAGAGAGCTTGTTTGAGTTTAAAATCCATTTTTATGCTGAGTAAGCCTGTCATTTAATTTTTGGGAAAATGCTGAAAAGGATCGGTAAGGAGAGAGTTAACTAAAGGAAACTAACAAAATAATGAAATGAATAAATACATGTGAAATCAGAGTCGTCTTAACTCACTCAATCTTAGAGATTTTTGCTGGACTTTTCAATATTGGAAAAAATGTATTAAAAATGAGCATGTACACAGATAGAGTGTTATTCAACTATCATTAATATGTAAAAACTAAAAACATGAACTTTGATACTACGCCTATAATTTGTTTCAGAAAAATGTAATAAATAGGCATGGGGTAAAAGTAACCCAGGTAGTCGGTGTTAGGGTTGTGTGAATTTATCAATCCATATTTGAAGTACGTATTTTATGGCCAAATCTTTTTAAAACGTGTTATTTCAGAGTACCGCAGAGGAAATAACTAGGTTAATTGAACACACGCAGTGACATCACCAGCTCCGGGAACACACAATTATATTAACACATTCGGCTTTGATTACAATAAATGGTTTTCTGCCCTACTAAATACCACACGCTGCTACTTTGATTTCAATCTATCCTTTGTATATCCCCCGACTGACTGGCTGGCCAATGAGAGGTGGGGATCACAGTCATGTGATCAGATTTGCTGTTGCTTTCCAAACATTCATGGTAATTGATTACCATTCCCTCCTCCTCCTCCTCCTCCTCCTCTTCTCTTCTCCCTTCTTCTTCTTCTCTTCTTCTTCTTCTTCTTCTTCTTTTCTTCTTCTTCTTCTTCTTCTTCTTCTTCTTCTTCTTCTCTTCTTCTTCTTCTTCTTCTTCTTCTTCTTCTTCTTCTTCTTCTTCTTCTTCTTCTTCTTCTTCTTCTTCTTCTTCTTCTTCTTCTTCTTCTTCTTCTTCTTCTTCTTCTTCTTCTTCTTCTTCTTCTTCTTCTTCTTCTTCTTCTTCTTCTTCTTCTTCTTCTTCTTCTTCTTCTTCTTCTTCTTCTTCTTCTTCTTCTTCTTCTTCTTCTTCTTCTTCTTCTTCTTCTTCTTCTTCTTCTTCTTCTTCTTCTTCTTCTTCTTCTTCTTCTTCTTCTTCTTCTTCTTTCTTCTTCTTCTTCTTCTTCTTCTTCTTCTTCTTCTTCTTCTTCTTCTTCTTCTTCTTCTTCTTTTCTTCTTCTTCTTCTTCTTCTTCTTCTTTCTTCTTCTTCTTCTTCTTCTTCTTTTCTTCTTCTTCTTCTCTTCTTCTTCTTCTTCTTCTTCTTCTTCTTCTTCTTCTTCTTCTTCTTCTTCTTTCTTCTTCTTCTTCTTCTTCTTCTTCTTCTTCTTCTTCTTCTTCTTCTTCTTCTTCTTCTTCTTCTTCTTCTTCTTCTTCTTCTTCTTCTTCTTCTTCTTCTTCTTCTTCTTCTTCTTCTTCTTCTTCTTCTTCTTTCTTCTTCTTCTTCTTCTTCTTCTTCTTCTTCTTCTTCTTTTCTTCTTCTCTTCTTCTTCTTCTTCTTCTTCTTCTTCTTCTTCTTCTTCTTCTTCTTCTTCTTCTTCTTCTTCTTCTTCTTCTTCTTCTTCTTCTTCTTCTTCTTCTTCTTCTTCTTCTTCTTCTCTTCTTCTTCTTCTTCTTCTTCTTCTTCTTCTTCTTCTCTTCTTCTTCTTCTTCTTCTTCTTCTTCTTCTTCTTCTTCTTCTTCTTCTTCTTCTTCTTCTTCTTCTTCTTCTTCTTCTTCTTCTTTCTTCTTCTTCTTCTTCTTCTTCTTCTTCTTCTTCTCTTCTTCTTCTTCTTCTTCTTCTTCTTCTTCTTTTCTTCGTTCCCGTCACGTCACATGGCCAGTCCGGTCTGGTGAATGAAGCCCACAGTGGTCCTGAGGTCGTCCTCACTGCCGTACAGCTTCTTTGAGTATGGGGTTGGGTCAAATGTTTACATATTTATGTTCTTGCTATAGCCAAATATTACTAATAAGTATTTGACTAGGTCACACTGTATGAAAACCAAATCTACATAATCACATGCATATTAATTCATTTCCCTTCAAGCTTCGATTATTTTTATCATGCATAAAGAACAAGAGAATTTGGTATTTCTGACTTATTTTCTAGTCCTTCAGAGCCATTAGGCCGATAGATTCGCAGCTTATAGGACGCTAGTCGATCGCAAAGAACTTTCCACCAGATCTGACAGAAGCAGCTACAGTCACTGATGGGTGGACATGAAAGGGAAGGGGGGGGGGGGGGGGGGGTGGGTGTTCGGAAGAAAATAAAATCGAGACTATATATATATATATATATATATATATATATATATATATATATATATATATATATATATATATATATATATATATATATATTTGTAAAAAAAAATTCAATTTTTAGGGCACATAAATCGACATAAATGTATTGAACAGCTTGCTCTCACAGGAAAGATAGAAAGTAAAAAATAAACAGTAAAGGTAGACCAAGTAAAACATATTTGAATAGTTTGAACAGCTGGGTAACAAAGAAAGAGAAGAATAATGTTAGTTTTCTGAGGTTATCTGATCAGAGACATGAAAGGCGTACCATGATCTCCGATGTCTGGCATAGAATTGGTACTTGAAGAAGAAGAAGAAGATATATGAAATATAACACAAACGACAAAGTGTTCGAGGTAATTGTCACGCTCATCCTATGGAGTAACTGAAAGTAATAACTACTCTCTTCTGATTATTACGGTGACGTCTTGTTTTAACAGTAATGTCCTCTTCACGATATATTATATTTACTGTCCACAAACCGTCTATTCTCACGTATCCAGCACATTCTAGCTACCATTTTCATTCTTATTTCTCTTTTCTTTATTCATTTGGTCGTTGTTGATTTTTCTTCCACTGTCATTTGCAATCCCCTACTGTGTATAATAAGTATAATATTATCCAAGTCCAATTAACTTTCTTTTGCCTCATGCCGACAATTGGATTCAATAGTCTGGTGTCACGTCGCCCAGCAACGGGAGCAGCGTGGTTCTAAATAATAATAATAATAGTAATAATAATAATAATAATAATAATAATAATAATAATAATAATAACAATAATAATAATAATAAATAATAATAATAATAATAATAATAATAATAATAATAATAATAACATGCCGGACGAGGCATGACGCCAGTTAGGCGATACTGCAATAATTTCCCGCAAAAAAACATCGCGGTTAACGGCCAGGTAGGTACTCATTTTACACCCGGGTAGGCTGAGAGAATGTGAGTAAAGATACTTTTCCAAGAACACAACTAACTATGCGCCCCATTCAGAGCGGGTCTTCAAACCTGGATCTTCGGGTCCGAAGGTGTGAGTCATACTACTAGACCACCATCCATATAGGCGCACAAAACGAGTAGCATAAATTGCAAATAAAGTGTAACAGCTGGTAGACCATGCATCGACATATTATCAATGTTAACAAAACATGTGCAATATTATTAATTTACTTCTGCATAAATTAACATATAAAATTGTAATCTATGATCAGTCACAAGCAAAGGTCGCGTTTTAATATTTGATGTGGTGTTTGAATTTATTATTAATTTATCATGTAGATAAATATTTGCAGCTTGGACTATTTTTCCCCCGATAGAGTCTACGCTGTTACCCGTCAGGGACTCATTTCACACCCGAGTACGGTGAGTTACGAGTCTTTTCCAAAGATTAGCCATTCATAGTTGATTCTTTGGGAAAAGACTCCTAACTCACAATATCTCGTCATACTCAGGCTTAAAATGAGTTAACAGCGCTATCTCTATCGGGGAAAAAATTGTTATATTGCCTAACAGGCGTCATGTCTCATAGATAGATAGATAGATAGATAGATAGATAGATAGATAGATAGATAGATAGATAGATAGATAGATAGATAGATAGATAGATAGATAGATAGGTAGATAGATAGATAGATAGAGAAAGTTTGGGGAGAGAGATAAGAGAATTGCATGGAGTGAGAGATACTTTAGAAATATAATATAAATAACTATGGGATTTTTTTCTTGTAAAATTAAATATTAATCGGATCATAAAACTATGAGAGAACACGGATGGAGAAATCCCTATGGGTTTAGTTCGAAAGCGTTTGCCCCTCGGGGGCGGGGGTGGGGGGGGGATATACAATAGGAATATGGAGATAGTGTGTGTCTCATGCGCGCGCGCGCGCGTGTGTGTGTGTGTGTGTGTGTGTGTGTGTGTGAGGGAGAGACAGACACAGAGGGAGAGGGAGAGAGAGAGAGAGAGAGAGATGGAGAGAGAGAAAGAAAGAGAGAGAGAGAGAGATAGGGTAAGGGGAGAGCAAGAGAGAGAGAGTATGAGGAAAGTAGATATCAGATAGAGAGAGAGAATCATAGTTAAATGAGCGAAAGAAAGAAATAAAGATATATATATATATATATATTATATATATATATGTATTAATACCGGATAGGGAGACTTTTGGTACCCCTATTAGTTCATTTTACAGTACTTTACCAATAGGGAGACCAAAATCCGGTCCCCCTATTGATTTGACCTCTAGCACATTCACTTTTCTATTTTTAGTTTAAAGTTGTCAACCCAACCGTCAAGGATATATAATTGTAAATCATAGTATTGAAGTTATTTGTTAAACACCACAGTAAGAAGAGTTATGCCTAAATTTTCACGTTGGTCAATAAGGTGACCGCCTGAAAAAAAGTACAATAGGGGTACCAGTGTTTTCATCGATATATTTCAATAGTGAGGCAATATATCTTTCCGAAATTTTCTCTAAAATTCTAGAGCATTATATGGATTTTTATAGTAATGAAAACCTAATATAAAATTGTGTGAAAGTTGATGAACTGAGGAATGAACAAGATATACGAATTATAATCTATTTTTAGAAACAGATTTATCGAATCTTGGTCCGGATTCTTATCTTGGTGACAAGAGACAAGCAAACATAGTAACTCTTTTTTTCGTGAAACGTATGTTTAGTCAATTTCGCGCATAAAGAGGCACTCGGCACTCACTCACTCCGCAAGTCAGTAGTAGGTAGGTGGTTATCAGTTATCAGCTTTAATTCTTAGTCAAACGCTTCATCAAACCCATTATTGAGTAGCATGTTGATGCCTGATGCCAGTTGAAGCCATCTCGACGTCGTGAAATGGAGCATCTTCTGTCATAGCAGTAGAATCGTCAGATGCCGCATTTAAATCCTCCATTCCAGGCGTTGCTGTTGCCATATCGATCTTCGAAATGATTTGGTCTAGACGTCAAGTTGACCCGTTCTATGTCTGAAGAGATTTTAAAGTGCAATACCTAACATTATATCTTGATCTACAAAAGAGTCTTTTTAAATGAACCGCTGTGTTTCTATATTTTTCAAGAACCAATGATTATCTGATAACCACTGACAACTGACTTGCGGAGAGAGTGGCCGACGGACGTCCTCTCTATAGCCGCAAGTATTTTTTCGTCACTTGCTGAGTTCCAAACTAGACGTCTATGGCATCGTGGGGTAAATTGATGCTGGAGGCATCATTGAAGAGACACCGAGATAATTTAAATGGTAAGTTATTGGCCATTCTTATTACATCACTGTTGATTTAAGATTTTCAATAGGGTAGACATCACAATCACACACACACCGATTGATGATTGTCACTTGTCAGTCAGTCATTTGGAAGTGGAGTCAGATAATTCGGGAACTTCTGTAGACTGTAGATTCACACTAGTGAGTAAGATCTGTCGTTTACTACTACTACTACTACTACTACTACTACCACTACTACTTTTAGTTTTAGCTTTATCCAACTCAACACTTCTCGTGTTTATTTTATTTGGCAAAACTAGAATGGATTTTTGAAAAGAATATAAAATAATTTAAACATAAACCTGTCTTTGCATCTTGCTTTATGCATACAGTATGCCATATCACAGCCATCACAAAATCATAGTTTAATGTTGAGAATATGCTATTTCTTTTGTAACTTCAGATCAGAGAGATTTGAGCTTTAAAAATCCTGAAAAATGTCTTGCTGTCAATCCAGACAACCCTTTTGATGTGATCTATGATGTTAATGGTAAGAATGTAATTTGATGAGGAAATGAATAACATTTAGGTACACATAGTTTGCTTTTTTTTTTTTTTTTTTTGAGTCATGATGTGTAATACTATTACAGTCCACTCCGGATAATTGCAACTCGTTTAATCGCAACTTTCGGTTAATCACAATATTTCCTAAGCAATGGAAATAATTCTATATAAAAGTCACTGGTTAATTGCAACAAACTTCGGTTTTTTAAAAAGTGGTAAATTCAAGAAATCAAACAGTATATCATGATTAAATTTCATCATGGATGAAATCGTGACAGGTTGAAGAATCGAGAGTGAGCAGGATTTAATGCTACAGTAGTGTGTCACCACTCTGTTAGAGTCGAAAGAGGGCGGGGCTCTGCAGTATGGGTTTGTGACGTCATCGGTGGCCATTAAATAGAAGAGGGGTGGGGCTGGTCATAATCTTGACAACAGGTTATAAATGACAGTTATAAAGAGAGACTGAGCGATATCCTTTGTTTTAGGATTAACAACTGTGCATTGTGACCAACGAGTTTGGTGAGAGCTTATTGTCTCTCATTAAGGCTAATCTCTTTAACTCTGACAAATGTTGAATTGTTGAGAAAAAAGATTGAAACTTCTTCCAATCTGAATAAGATATCGGCTTGCTTCATAGCTGCTTTTGGTTGACAAATCTACACGGGCTGCCATATGGTTTTTGTTTCAATCAAATTGCTCTGTATGTGGTGGACTAAGAATATTATTTACTGGTTTGAGTTGACAATAAATGTGTAAAATGTTGAAATAGTGGACAGGAAACTGAATTTCGGTTAATCCCAACATTTTCGATGATCCCAAGGTATTGCGATTATCCTAAGTGGACTGTACTGAATCTTGAACGAAAAACTATCATATGGATATGATTATAGACAGATTGGTTTCTGGAATTATATTTCCGTCCTCCCTTGCCAACTCTGACGTTCTTGAAATTTAAAAGAAAATAGCCAGAAGGTTTCGGACTTAATTTTCTTTTTTTTTCCAAAGGACAATAGTCATAAGGTAAATAATTTTTAAAAAATCCTTTTACAGCACAAGATGGCATGATTTTTTGTTTAAGAGTTTAGAGAAAAACTTGCACATGATAGTCTTCAGCTTTTTTTTGTTGTTTTTATTTTCTATATAGACTCCAACTCAGAGCCTGAAAGTGATGCAGAACAAAGTTCCATATCACATGATTCATTTGTGGTAAGTATGTACATTAAAATAAAATCATAACATTTGTATAGCGTTTATCCACGTTGGCACCATGCTCAAAATGCTTCACATCAACATATTTTGTGGTGGACAAAACACATTTGCCACAAAAGATGAGACCTGCAGTCTGTTAGGCGCAATACAATATTTCAGGACAAGGACAACACTGTTTTACACCAGTGAGATCTCCTAGTTTTTTGTTGTTAAAAATTTTTCTTTGCAGTGGACTTCGCCAACAATAACACTATTTTAAACCTTCCTCGTTATATTTTGAAGTGATATTCATTGATGAGCCATTCACATTGAAGTCGTTTGTTTTTTTATTTGACAAAATGTGAAAATGATGCGTTTCCAGGAAAAATTAAAATAGCTTCTGTTGGGATTATACTTTTGATCTCGCATTTTGTCCAAATTCTCTTGCATCGTAATGTTTATCAACTTTTTTGTTAACTATATTGCAGTTGCAAGGTTAGGAAGTTCATATTGTTGCAATGACAACCGTTTATATGTCCAGAATCGTAGTGATATAAAAAATTGTTTTGTAGTTGTTGGTCCTGGTGTAGGATTTAAAGAGTTGGTTAAAAACGGTTTACTGAAACCCTGGTTGGTGTATCTATATTTATCCAAGCACAGTTGAACATATTAAATACTTAGACAATATGTCTGCCTTTCTCAACTCTTTTTATTATACTTGCATTATTAACCAGCTAATTGTTTAGTTGGATTATTAAACAATGGCTCTTCATGTTTATTGTCAACATGAATAAATTGATTGATCTGTCATCTTTTCCACAAAATATACAGGGTCCCGATTTTGTTGCTGACTCCGAGTCTGATTCCTCTACGTACTCTGTGAGGTACCCAATGCTGAGTACATCATTGTCTTTGGAACCTAGTGCTCATTCCCCAACTCAGTCAGAGCCTCATCCACAACTATCACAGACTGAACCTCGTTGCCAGTCTGGGACCCCGGTTCAACCCGAATGCTATACACTTGCAAACCAACGTGTTACGTGCAATGGTGAGTCATTTTTTTGTCATTCTTCTCCTTTGATATTTGTGGGATCAATTTTAATTTACCCATTCCTTTTAAAAGAAAACTTCCACCCCCTCCATGGTGCTGCATTTGTGTTATTGCATTTTTTTTCTGTTTTGGCAGTGCTGCGTCGCAAAATACGCTACCATTTACATAACAAGCACAAATCCAAATTTGATAGGGTGGACATCTTAGAATCTGAAACCCCAATGTGTGAGTGATATCAGTGAAACCAGCCATAAAAATGTTCATGTTTATTTTATTGGGGTTTTTTTTTGTCTGTAATAGACTTAAATTGCTTGTATTGTAAGTGTTAAAATGGTTTTTTTGTTACAACCCATCTATATATTAAAACTGTTTCTTTGTATTTCTATGATGCTTAAGGCTTTTTTTCACAGACCAGCTGGAAACTTAACGAGAATCAGAGTAGATAACATTTTTATTAATCTTGCAACCTAAACAGTATATGATGATTGGGAGCATTTAAAGAAAAGCACATTTTCTTTTTAATTTGTCGGTACTAAAATTATACTTTGATAATGCCTGCTGTGCTACAAACCCTTTTGACTTCCAGGTTCAATATTTTTCTTTATTCTAAAATTCTTGGGTTTCCTTTCAATGACAACTGAGATCATTAAAATTCAGCTCACAACATGATGTGTGTAGATTTGATGAAAACATATGTTCGAGTTGAGAAGCAGTGTTCACGAACTTGCTGATCGTTTTTACTAGCATTTATTTTCCTAACTTACCTGTATCAATTAACAAAGGCAAGACTCAAATATTTTCTATCTGAACAGTGTGTTTGTTATTGAAATATTTCCGGCATATACATGTCATATTTCATTCCCACAAAATATAAATCAGGATTAAGTTGTCTGGGCATCAGCATCGTTCAGGCAGTTGGGGGAAGTCTTTAAGGAATTAATGAAGCCGATGCTCAACCGGTCTGGAGGACGTTTGATTGATGTCGGCTGTTTGTTCTGCCAGCCGGTGATGTTTTCTCACTCCCTCAATGACAAAGAAAGTCATTGTTATGACTATGAACTATAGTCTATTATTACTTTT
>NC_088368.1:5399003-5409003 GCF_034508935.2 Berghia stephanieae | reverse complement strand
AGTTCTACTAACAACAACTCACTCGACGGTGCAAAAAAACAAATAATGACGTCAAACTGCCAGTCCTTTTGGATTTCAGTATCAGGCTATAACATAACGATGGCTACGGTCAGACCGAAGGCCACGGTCAGATCGTAGCCTTCGTTAACTTATTGCCTGAGACTGACCAGAAAATGACGTCAAAAGACAAGTCTTTGGTTCACAAAAGAAAACAAATCGTGAGTTGCAGCCGATTCAATAGTTTAATAGTGGGACCATTTGGTCCCTTGAGCACCAAACACGACAACTCACGTGGCGCTAGCACAAACCAAAGATGTCAAAATATAAGTCCCAGTGGATTTAAGTGTCAGGCTATAGATAGTATGCAGATGACGTCACTCAGGCCTTTGATATTGTTTTTGCCATCCGCGTTTGTGAGTTGTTCTCACTAAACTGTATTAACCAGACTATAAAAGTTCATGGTTACACAGAGTCTGTGTGTTGGGCCGTTATACTTCCGGATGGCAATGTTGTGAACTCCTTGGCCAAGCGCATTCTATCTATAAATTAAAGATGGCGACGATTAGACACTGATCTCCATCAGTGGGTCTGTAAATTGCGATTTGTTCATTCAACCTACAGTGTTCTGTCTGGAGATAAAGATAAAGGGAGTAAATCTGACTCATGAATGAACATCACAAAACAAACGACGTTTCGGCCCTTGGCCTTTTCAGGTAAACACAGAATACATATATATTTATAGATAGAATGCGCTTGGCCAAGGAGTTCACAACATTGCCATCCGGAAGTATAACGGACCAACACACAAACTCTGTGTAACCATGAACTTTTATAGTCTGGTTAATACAGTTTAGTGAGAACAACTCACAAACGCGGATGGCAAAAACAATAACAAAGGCCCGAGTCACGTCATCTTCGAACTATCTATATTAGATTATTCTGTGTTTACTTGAAAAAGGCCATTTAGACACCTCTATTTAATTTATTAGTGTTCTGTATCTCGATATCTCTGTATTTAGATTGTTTTTCCAACATCAGAAGATGGAAATAGAATGTGATAATTGATGTTGATTTGGTCTTGGGGTTGATATCGATCGGGTTTAGCCGTAGCCTTCCTATACTTACAGTCTGACCTGATCGTAGCCTTCGTATACTTACAGTCTGACCTGATCGTAGCCTTCGTATACTTACAGTCTGACCTGATCGTAGCCTTCGTAAACTTACAGTCTGACCTGATCGTAGCCTTCGTATACTTACAGTCTGACCTGATCGTAGCCTTCGTATACTTACAGTCTGACCTGATCGTAGCCTTCGTATACTTACAGTCTGACCTGATCGTAGCCTTCGTATACTTACAGTCTGACCTGATCGTAGCCTTCGTATACTTACAGTCTGACCTGATCGTAGCCTTCGTATACTTACAGTCTGACCTGATCGTAGCCTTCGTATACTTACAGTCTGACCTGATCGTAGCCTTCGTATACTTACAGTCTGACCTGATCGTAGCCTTCGTATACTTACAGTCTGACCTGATCGTAGCCTTCGTATACTTACAGTCTGACCTGATCGTAGCCTTCGTATACTTACAGTCTGACCTGATCGTAGCCTTCATATACTTACAGTCTGACCTGATCGTAGCCTTCGTATACTTACAGTCTGACCTGATCGTAGCCTTCGTATACTTACAGTCTGACCTGATCGTAGCCTTCGTATACTTACAGTCTGACCTGATCGTAGCCTTCGTATACTTACAGTCTGACCTGATCGTAACCTTCGTATACTTACAGTTTGACCTGATCGTAGCCTTCGTATACTTACAGTCTGACCTGATCGTAGCCTTCGTATACTTATAGTCTGACCTGACCGTAGCCTTCGTAAACTTATAGTCTGACCTGATCGTAGCCTTCGTATACTTATTGTCTGACCTGATCGTAGCCTTCGTATACTTATAGTCTGACCTGATCGTAGCCTTCGTATACTTATAGTCTGACCTGATCGTAGCCTTCGTTAACTTATTGTCTGATCGTAGCCTTCGTATACTTATAGTCTGATCGTAGCCTTCGTAAACTTATAGTCTGACCGTAGCCTTCGTATACTTATAGCCTGACAATTACCAAAATTTGGCGTCAAAGGACAAATTTGACGTCATTATCTGGTTTTTGCACCGTCAGTGTCAGGCTATAAGTTTACGATGGCTATGCTAGAACCCACAAGGACGTATAGTTTGGCGTCATTTTTTAGGTTTTTGCACCGCCTAGTGAGTTGTCGTTAGTGGTGCTCAAGGAAACAAGTGATTCCTTTTGTTGACCTATTGAATACAACTCACGATGTGCTTTCTTTTGTAGCCAAAGACTTGTCTTTCGACGTCATTTGTTGGCCAGTGTCAGGCTATAAAGTTAATGATGGATACGGTCTTAGCGTAGCCATAGTTATAATTTTATTGCCTGATACTAGAAGCCACAAGGACTTATAGTTTGGCGTCATTTTTTAGGTTTTTGCACCGCCTAGTGAGTTGTCGTTACTAGAGCTCAAGCAAAAACAGTGATTCCATTGGTTGAACTATTGAATACAACTCACGATTTGTTTTCTTTTGTGGCCAAAGAATTGTCTTTTGACGTCATTTTTTTGGTCGGTTTCAGGCTATAAGCGTAGCCAACGTTAACTTATAGCCTGACACTGACCAAAAAATGACGTCAAAAGACAAGTCTTTGGCCAGAAAAGAAAACAAATAGTGAGCTGTTCTCATTAGTTCAACCAATGAAATAACTTGCTTCCTTGAGCTCTACTAACGACAACTCACTAGACGCTGCACAAACCTTTAAAATGACGTCAAACTGTAAGTCCTAGAGGGTTTCAGTGTCAGGCTTTCTTAGGTTCACGATAGCTACAGTTGTATTCAAAAGTCCTACCAAGAGGATCATGTTTGTCTTTGAGCACCAGGTACTAACCACAACTCACTAGACGGTGCACAAACCTAAAATTTCCCCAAAAGAAACTTCCTGTTATTAGGCTATAGATAGAATGCGCTTGGCCAAGGAGTTCACAACATTGCCATCCGGAAGTATAACGGACCAACACACAAACTCTGTGTAACCATGAACTTTTATAGTCTGGTTAATACAGTTTAATGAGAACAACTCACAAACGCGGATGGCAAAAACAATAACAAAGGCCTGAGTGACGTCATCTGCATACTATCTATATGTTATTGAAGCTAAAGTTTGGTCCACGTGACGTACTTACTACAATATATTTGTACGTCTTATAACAGGACGCAATTTTGGAATGTAGGTACAATATTTTATGTTTTGTAACAACAATGATACGATAACCATTCTCAAAACGTCATGTCTATCCCCCTCTTCTCTATCTATCTATCTATCTATCTGTCTGTATATATATATATATATATATATATATATATATATATATATATAAGTATCAATCCACTATTAAGGTGACCACTGTGAAATGCACCAATTGGAGGACCAAGCATATGTCTTGTTCAAATTGATTAAACTGTTCAATCTTTGTTCAAATGAGTATAGTTTGATTCCCTACAATGATTTATGAACACAATTCTGATGCTTGATGATCACAATGGTATATAGAAAATTACTCGGTCCCCCTAATGTTTTACTAAGTGTTTCTGTAGCTTTAAGGAGACATTTGGTAAAAACATGTTTTTAGGGAGACCACATTAAAAAACCCTTTTAGGGAGCCCAGTATATGTTTATATATGTGTATACCTAAGAGTGCATTTTCAAGTGAGCTACCACCAAATTGTCTAAAATAAAGTAAGTCCTTAAGATTAAGAGCTTCATGGCCATAGTGTCGAAGCTTATCCAGTGTGCGTAGAGTGAAGTGGCCGAGCAACGCATTTACTAACTCCTGGGAAGGTCCATCCCTCAGAAGGGGCGCTCAGGGAAATAACCTGGGACTCAAACACGGCAAAAATATTCCCAGTTGCTCCGTGCGCCATTGTTTTTGCAGTCCCGACCCCTTTAGAAACCTGACGACCCAGGTTAAGATCAGAGATAGAAGGGACCAGGCAGAGGAGTTTATTTGTTGTTGTTGTATACCACTGAATGGACTTGGTTTGTTTTGTTTTGTTTGTAAGGGTTTTACGGCGCTTGCAACACATTAAGGTCATATCAGCGCCAGTAAAAAGGAAGAAAATGGGATAGTAAAAAGTTCTGGAACTACAATTATGAGCACCCAAGAAAAAGTAAGGCAAAGGGGATTTGTTTCAAATAGGAAACAGTAGATTCCAAGAGCCCACTATCAAAGTACTTAGTTTGAGATCACCTAAAACGTCTCATTCAGACACAAGCACAGGTCCCAACAAAGAGGGATACACTCAAATGTTTACAAAGCATAAATAATATGTAAACAAAACAATAAAGAGCATAACAGACAGATGATTTACAAGGGAAAAATATAATCTCCCAAAACTCGAACTATACATTTGACTGTTTCCCTCCCAGCCAGGTCCTGGACAAAACCAAGTAATCCCATCCCATCCCGAGACAAAGACAGAAAACAAGTTGGAAAACAGACATAGGGGGATAGAAGACGCAACGAGTACGTCCCTGCCCATTATGGGAAGTCGGGAACCCCACCCAGTGAGTGAATGGAGTTGGATGGATAGGACAGCAGATCTGATGGACACAATGAACGGCTTCAATCAACATCTCATTCACTTTAACTTGCACAATGCTTGCTTTGGTTTCGTGGTAGACAGTTCGTCTGACGCCCGAGTTGCCAGGGTTCGAATCCATATTTGTGGCGATGCAGAGTCATTGTAAAAGTCTCATTTACAGTCTCACTTGTGTTAATTGGAGTACGTTACTGAATTGTAACAACGTTGTTCGTGTCCATATAAATCTACTACCAGCTGCACGTTGAGCTCATTGTGGGTTTTATGATACATCAAGCTCGTGTAAAATTACATTTACATTTGACCGAAAAATGATACATAACGATAGAAGTCTACAAATCATATTGCAGGTTTATTTCAGTTCCAAAAGCCATCACAAACATTCATCCACTGTATCACATAAGTCTTTGGTCACCAAATAAAAGCATGAAGTTTGCTATGTGTACAGTGCAACATAAAAGGATAGAAACAGTTTTACTGATAAAACCCTCAAATGATAACAAACCAATATGTTGTTGCTGGTAAGTTGCTTAATTGCATTTGTTAAAAGCATAAACTGTGAAGCAAAAGTGTTGAAAATCGTTTGAATAAAGTTTAATGCAAAAAAAAATAATTCTTAAGCACTTTATGCCGTTCTAAGCTGTCGTTGCTGCATTTTTTTTCATTATTAATTATTATTATTCTGATTAAGGATGAGGGGATAAAGAAAGAATGAAATTAAATGCACAGAGGTGTCATTTCTTGACAGTCACCTCTAAAGATTGCAACTCTTAAAACTATCATAAAAAGAATAGTGAAATTTTACATTAGGTATCTAGAAAATGCTGAACATAAAGCTACATTGGCCAATTAAGTTAGGGTTAGTAGAAAGACTTTTTATTCTGCCATATCTGATTCTTTCAGATAGTTCTACATAGCTGCCAACTTTTCAAAAATAAAATAAGGAACGCTCATTTTGCCCGGGATGAGGGGCGATGTGTGCCGAAGCCCCCCCCCCCCCCCCCCTTCATCGAATCGCAACATATAAAAGTCAGCCTTTTTAATTACTATTACTAACACTAACAAGTTTGAGATGACAGAGGCTAGTCCAAATGTTGCTCAATTATCGGGTTTAGTACCAGCACATTTGAATCGTTAAAATGACACTTTCCACAATGATTGTTGTTTTGTTTTTAAGGGTTTTACGGCGCTTGCAACACATTTAGGTTATATCAGCGCCAGTAAAAAGGAGAAGAAAATTGGATAGTAAAAAGTTCTAGAATTACAGTTGAAGCATCCAAGAGAAAGTAAGACATAGGGGAACTGGGAACAAATAGGGATCAGATGTAGATTCCAAGAGCGTATCACCAATGTACTAAGTTTGAGATCACCTATAAGTCTTATCCGGACACAAGAACAAATCCAACAAAGAGGAACACACTCAAATGCTTACATTATACATTAAAAAATAACAAATATAGTAATAATACATAACAGAGAGATGATTTACAAGGAAAAAATATCATCTCCCAAAACAATAAATATGCATTTGACTGCTTCCCTCCCAGCTAGGACTCCGGCGAGGGCCAGGAAAAAAACAAGTAATCTCATTCCAAGACAAAGACTGAAAGCATGTTGGAAAACAGATATAAGGGGATAGAAGACACAGTGTGTACCTCCCTGCCCGCTATGGGAGCTTTCCACAATGAGATCAAAATTCAGAACGGACAATATAAAGAAAGAATTCAACTGCCTCAACTTTGATAAGGACCAATACACAAGAAGCACGATTGTAAAATAAATGAAATAACTTAAGATGGTTAGAAATGCATAACTACCAACCTGGTACATCACTTGAGAGGGCGTTTTGGGGTAAAAATTAGGTGAGTTCAGATAAAAAGTAGACGATTGCATATATGTTTTCTTTCATGCAACATAATGGTCTTTAAGTAGTATACTATAATAGTAGTTATAGTAAAATGCACCTCTAAATATTAGAGAATTCCTACTTCTTTACTTTGACAAGATAAACACACCTAAAAATGGAGTATACTTATTTTTCTTGAACCTAAACCGTTACAAAAGCTTGCTTGAAAAAAAAAATTAAAATCAGATGAAGATGTTTTTAAAGGGATTAAATTTATATATTTCATAAATTAATAAAGGGAAATAATCATTGTCATCTTTAATCAATATAAGCAATTGATTTTCTTATTGAATACCTTCAATCAAAAGGTGGATTTAATTTTATTCTTAATTAAAATAATATTTGTAACAAATAGTGAAAGTATCAATACTGTCTTAGAATATTCAAAGTATATCGAGGCTAACATCCATACCCTATGCAAATCTCCAATACATTATGAAAGGTTTGAGTAAAATACAGGCGTCATATAAACGAATGGAACTTTTTTAATTGTTGAAAATCATTTATGTTAGAGGCATAATTCAAATTAAAGAGCTACACAAATGGAGATTATGCTCTCACTGGACACCAATAATAATGATAATAATAATAACAACAATAGTAGTAGTAGTAATAGTAATAATAATGGATCAATAATAATAATTCATTAGGCTCACATGGCTTTTTACCACAAATTAGTCAAAAATTACAAAATACGGATTTTGAACTAAAAATAAGCACTTACGGACTCAGGAAGTCAAATACGGAACAAATCCGTTTTTAACAGAACGGTTGGCAGCTATGGTTCTACAAAGCATTTGTCTCTCAAGCTGAGCAAATGAATGTTCATATAATATAAAAAAGGATATTGCAATGATGAACAGATTGTACTATATAAAGATAAAACGTTTTTTGTAAACCCCCAAAATATGTCAATAACACTATACAATACAATGAATGTATACAAATCAAATTCATGATTGTCATTACACCGATTGAAACGCTCTTTCCCTTCTATATTTATTTCTTTCATTAAAAATCTTTGTCTTCACCAAACTAATTAGTGTACCTTCAGGGATTCCTTTTTGTGAAAATACCCTGTGGTGTTTTAAGAACAGAATAATTTCAGACTTTCTAGGTAATGATCCCCTTGAACCATGTGCTGAAACATCTTCGACAAAGTTTTTAAAATATGACTTGACTCTATCTGTATCTCATCTGACCATGACATGTATCTCCGATTTTTGCTTGAATTCCTCTTGGGTTCAGTTTGTTTTGAAGAACACGTAAGTGATTTGGCACTCCTGCTTCCCATCAAATATTTCTTCTTGATTTGCAGCTGTTACTATGGATGTTCCAAAATTTGCATTTGAGTCTCTATTTCATACAGAGTCATTTGTTTCAATGTTACAATTTCCTTCCCCAGTGACCGATGCTGAGTTATCAATTTGACCAAAAAATGACCAACTTCTGTTATTTCTCGTATTGCAAGTGGACACTGATAAATGTTTTGATTGATTGATTCACTGTGTCCCATATGTCGATAGAAGACATCTCTCTCGTGTTGTGGGACATCAAGTAAGGCAAATAATGTCGAAGCTCGGTGCCTGAATTTATCAGCTATTAACAACTGGGGTTTCTCTAAATCCTTTACTAAGGAAGTGACATATTTGATGGCAATGTAACCACTTACATGATCTTTGGATATTCCTGTATTTGGAAAAGAAAATGGGTTGTCTGAAATATCAACAGCTTTACGCTCCTGTGCAAGTTTCTTAAAGGCTGAATTGTGTCATTGGGTATCAACACAGGGACCAACATCTTGCTTCCCTTTCCAGACTGATAGGCCAGCTTATACTTCTCAAGTAACGCTTTTTCCAGAGGATCAGTGACATGTTGTACAAGCTGGGGATCAACCCATACACTGAATCTGCATCATTCCAGTCTTTTAACAACATCCTTGCGGGTTCTCCGCCTCTCCTCGCATTAAACATTGTAAGCCTAGCTACGATGACATTGCGAAGCTAACAAACATATGTGAATCAAATAATTGATAATCATCCTCACAAATACGGACCATCTCTTCAGTAATAAATTGCCGTAGCTTCTTTATATCATTCTCTAATGGCATCTCTTGGGTTTTCTCAAATTTGTTCTCTTTGCTTCACATTGAACTCTGGCTGTAAAAAAAAATACTATCCAATTATAATCCAGGACAGCTTTGAACAAATCTATCTCTGCGGATTCTTCCATTTTGTTTTGTCATTATATATTCCCCTTTTAAGAAATTAATTAACTTTTTCAATATAAATCCAATTGAAAGCTTCAAGCTGCTTTCAATGTCCCATCCTCTTTCAAAGTCATTTCAGAAATGGTTTGCGATATTTCATTAAAGTTACAACGCTTCACCACGTCCTCTCCAGAGAAAGAAGGTTGATTCGTTCTCTTCCTAGTTTTTAAAAATCAAATTTCTAAGATGCGTAAATCACTCATTATAACTTTTCTCTCCTTCTTTGAACTTTTACTCCACAATTTTGTTCCTAACAATACTATAGCTTTGTCTGATCGACACAAATTTCCCACTTCATCATTCCGAAATTTGTCAAGAATATTCTCCTTTATTTCTTTACTTGCATTGGGAGCAACGGGATAAAATTTTACAACCCCAGTACACAGAGCATGCTCAGTACTACATTCTTTTTTGTGTTCATAAACCCTTCGTCCAGAGTAAAACCCCTTACAGCCAGCACACATAACAACTTCATGTGACCCTTGTGCTCTCTCACGCATAACTATTGAATTGTTTCTAGTGTTTGAATAAAAAATGCCCTTTTTCTTGAGATAATCCATTGTTCTATCCCTTTCCTTTACAGGCTGTTTCATGGCCTCTGTAACTTCTGTCTCATCTTTGTGTTTCCTCATCAAATGCCTTGAGAGTTTGTTTGCAACTGTCCACAGTATGGACAGGGTCTCCTTGGCTTTTTGTATTTCTCTGGAAAAAAAAGAAGAAAAATAAGCACATCATGCTATGAACTATGAAAAATAAATCAATAGACAGATCATATGCACATCAGCTACATGACAGCGATAGAGAGGAATAGCATTCCAAATATTTAAGGCCTGGACAAGTAACTGTCATAATTCTTCTTGTTATATACTTTTCTACCATCTATTCCTTTGGAAGAGGTATGTTAGATTTGTGGAGACCTCTGCCACATAACAAATCCAGTGAAAAGACGCCATATTTTTGTTTTTGAAATAGAAATAAATAGATCAATCCACCCACTTCACTGGGTTCAGGGTTCCCTCTTCATTATAATCAAAATATGAACATAAATCGGAATAGTAACACATTGAAGTCTCATCTGAATACATAGATTGTCCTTTGTTGTTTCAGCGAAAAATCAGACAGAATGTCAAAAGAATTTTAGGTTTTTCCCAACCACCCCTTGGAG
>NC_088368.1:5384604-5389604 GCF_034508935.2 Berghia stephanieae | reverse complement strand
ACTGAACAAAAAAGCTACGTCACAAAAAAAAAAAAAATAAATAAAAATAAAAAAGACGACGACGACCACCAAACAAACGTAAGATAGGTTTCATTAAAATCGAACGATATTTGAAGGACGAGTTTTCTGGCCAAATATTTAAATCCGAATTTTTTCTAGAGTAAAGCAGTAAGCTGGTTAATAATGATGACTATGGACTTCTGATATCTGAGCTGGCTTTCAACCTTTCAGGGCGTGGCTGGTTCTACATCGATTTGTCCTTTGTCACTCCAGAGAACATTACGTGAACTATTATGCCAGTCGTGTTATTACCGATTCACTGATGCTACGCGTTTAGGTAAAATACTCACAGCATACACCAGCCAGATATAACTTAACAATACAAAATGTGTGATCTTAAACAAACATTTATAATCTGATTGATTTAATTCAGTGAGAACTGATCATGGAAATGGCTGTCTTAAATACAATAACAATGAGCTGAGTGACGTCAATTTCGTTCCTTTTACAGATAGAACGAGGTTGATGTCACTCAGGTCTTTATTTTATTTTATTTATTTTTTTGCCAAACACGTTAATGAATAATTCTCACTAAGCTGCTGCTGCTGCTGCTGCTTCTTCTTCTTCTTCTTCTTCTTCTTCTTCTTCTTCTTCTTCTTCTTCTTCTTCTTCTTCTTCTTCTTCTTCTTCTTCTTCTTATTCTTCTTCTTCTTCTTCTTCTTCTTCTTCTTCTTCTTCTTCTTCTTCTTCTTCTTCTTCTTCTTCTTCTTCTTCTTCTTTCTTCTTCTTCTTCTTCTTCTTCTTTTCTTCTTCTTCTTCTTCTTCTTCTTCTTCTTCTTCTTCTTTCTTCTTCTTCTTCTTCTTCTTCTTCTTCTTCTTCTTCTTCTTCTTCTTCTTCTTCTTCTTTCTTATTCTTATTCTTATTCTTTTCTTTCTTCTTCTTCTTCTTCTTCTTCTTCTTCTTCTTCTTCTTCTTCTTCTTCTTCTTCTTCTTCTTCTTCTTCTTCTTCTTCTTCTTCTTCTTCTTCTTTCTTCTTCTTTCTTCTTCTTCTTCTTCTTCTTCTTCTTCTTCTTCTTCTTTTCTTCTTCTTCTTCTTCTTCTTTCTTCTTCTTCTTCTTCTTTTATTCTTATTCTTCTTCTTGTCGACCACGTTCAACACTGCTTGAGTTATTCAAGAGTAGAGATTCCGTAAAACGAGAAACGCTATTCAATTCTTTACATACCAATCATCATTATTTTGTAAATTACCATTGGCATCATCATCATCATCATCATCATCATCATCATCATCATCATCATCATCATCATCATTATTATTATTATTATTATTATTATTATTATTATTATTATTATTATATTATTATTATTATTATTATTATTATTATAATTATTATTATTATTATAATTATCATTAGTATTGAGATTATTATTATTATTATTATTATTATTATTATTATTATTATTATTATTATTATTATTATTATTATTATTATTATTATCATTATTATTATTACATTATTACTGTTATCATTATTATTATATATACATTATAATAATATCATATTAATTATATTATAAATAAAAATAATAACAATAATACGAATTAGACGACGGCTACGAAGAATGAGATTCTTTATAAAATTCATATCAAAATTACATCAAAACAAGAAAGGAGATTTTCTAGCTGTCGTGTAATATTACGTAATCCAGGCCGCCCATGTCAGTAAATTCCGTCATTTATTTTGTCTTCTGTTTACACAGAATGTCAAGTTGACATTTTCTATTTTGGTTTGCCTGAACTAAGCTATTATTTGTATTTTCATATTTTGTTAAAATTCAAATTATTAGAGGTGTAATATCACTATCCTTTCATCTGATTTTTCTTTTCTTTTCTTTTCTTTTCTTCTTTTTTTTTCTTTTTATTTTGTTTTGTTTGCCGATTGCACCCGTTCTCTCTGTTTTCAAGATGAATTTCATTCCATTTTATTTGCAGACTGTTCCAATTATATAGAATCGATAAAAGCAAAGTGGAATATGATATGATTTGAATCTTGTTACAAGGGTTTTGGGGTAAATTGTTGAAACACCCTGATTCAATGGAAAAGATTGACCATAACATCAACAACAAATTAGAAGATGGATAACGGTTATGTTGATGTTGATAATGAATTATGGCGATTATGATAGGATAATAATAAAAATGAAAAAATATGATGATAAGAACAATGGCAATACTAGTAATAATAATAATAATAATAATATTTATTATTATTATTATTATTATTATTATATTATTATTATTATTATTATTATTATTATTATTATTATTATTATTATTATTATTATATATTATTATTGTTATTACAATTATCATTATTATTATTATTATTATTATTATTATTATTATTATTATTATTATTATTGTTATTACAATTATTTATTATTATTATTATTTTATTATTATTATTATTATTATTATTATTATTATTATTATTATTATTATTATTATTTTTATTATTATTGTTATTACAATTATTATTATTATTATTATTATTATTATTATTATTATTTATTATTATTATTGTTATTACAATTATTATTATTATTATTATTATTATTATTATTATTATTATTATTATTATTATTATTATTATTATTATTATTATTCTTATTTTATTATTATTATTATTATTGTTATTACAATTATTATTATTATTATTATTATTATTATTATTATTATTATTATTATTATTATTATTATTATTGTTATTACAATTATTATTATTATTATTATTATTATTATTATTATTATTATTATTATTATTATTATTATTATTATTATTATCATTATTATTCTTATCATTATTATTATTATTATTATTATTATTATTATTATTATTATTATTATTATTATTATTATTATTATTATAAAATCCATTAATTCGTCCAGTTACCAGATTGGCAGGAAAGGTTTTAAAAAATTAATCTAAAGCAACCGCCAATGAGAATATAAAATTACCTGTCACATCTGGAGTGCATGAAGGAGACGAGAGAATTCCATGTTTTTGTTTCTATTATTTAGTTTAACTCACTCAACCCTAACACCGACTATATCCGTAGTATAGATAGAATGCGCTTGGCCAAGGAGTTCACAACATTGCCATCCGGAAGTATAACGGACCAAGACACAAACTCTGTGTAACCATGAACTTTTATAGTCTGGTTAATACAGTTTAGTGAGAACAACTCACAAACGCGGATGGCAAAAACAATAACAAAGGCCTGAGTGACGTCATCTGCATACTATCTATACCCAGGGCTACTTTTACCCCGTGCCTATTTATTACATTTTTATGAGACAATAAATTATAGGCGTAGTATCAACGCTATTTTTTTTTTAGTGTTTACATGCTCATCATCCATCGTGGCTTGTATTCTTGAGATGAAGTGAGTAGGAAAGTGCCAGAAGACAATAGAGAATAAAAATTTTACGCGGCGGGGATGGGGGTTTGATCCCGCGACCTTACTGTTACGACAACTCCGCCTGGCACTCCGCTTGTACTCTTGACCACGTTGCCGGTCAGCTGTCTCCACGAATCACGATCCTCTGCGGTGAAATCTGTGTTGCAATTTAAATCACATTTGGCCATTCTTAGGTTATTTAGATAAGTCATTCTTGGTCTTCCTCGAGATCTCTTTCCTTCAATCATCCAGATGGTACCAACTTTTCTATTCCGTCTCTTCTCCACACATGTCCCAGAAAGCGTATATGCCTCTTTCTGATGGTATCGATCAACATTCTTCCCTTTCTCACCTTCTCCAACACTTCCTCGTTACTTTACCTGCTGTCTGTCCATGATAGCCTCAACATTCTTCTATAGATAGTATGCGCTTGGCTAAGAAGTTCACAACATTGCCATCCGGAAGTATAAATTTCCAACACACAAAACTGTGTGTAATCATGAACTTTTATAGTCTTGTTAATACAGTTTAGTAATAATTACTCATAAACTCGGATGGCAAAAAACAATAACAAAGACCTGAGTGATGTCAACTTCATTCTATCTATACATCCACTCATGCTAATGGTAGTTGAATAAAAATATCTATGTACATGCTCACATTAAATACATTTTGAAAAGTAGCAAAAATCTCTTGGAATTTAGTGAGTTAAATAGAATCTTTGACGGTAAGATGTTCACCTTGACTTTTGAAATAACTAACACATACTTGAACGAGTTTGTTATGAAAATGGAAGGAATGGAAACGAAACAAAGACCGGCTTGTTTTTGAAATAAAAGAAACGTTAGGTAAAATATTATAATATTTTGCGACTCAGCGTCTCAAAGCGGTTTTAGAGAGGTTTAGCAGATCATTCGAATCACAAATGACGCATCACGTACCTATCACGTGATCGTTCTTATTAAATGTAAAAATAGTGCGCCGCTATGCGACTTTTTTTTTTTTGGGGGGGGGGGGGGGGGTTAGGGTCTCGGTCTGATAGGTCTGGCAGAAAGTACTTTGCGATAGACTGACGTCCTATCCAAAGGGTAGCAAGCAATTTCTATCGTCCGTTTCACGCTATATATATATATATATATATATATATATATATATATATATATTTATATAGTATGCGCTTGGCTAAGACCCTCACATTATTGCCATCCGGAAGTATAACGGACCAACACAAAACTATGAGTAACCATGAACTTTCATAGTCTGGTTAATATATTTAAGTGAGAATTACTCAAAAACGCGGGTGGCAAAAAGCAATAATAAAGACCTGAATGTCGCTAACTCCATTCTATCTATGAACAGAACTAAGTTGACGTCACTCGGGCCTTTGTTATTGTCTTTTGCCATCCATATGTGTGATTCTCACTAAACTGTATTAACCAGACTATTATATACGTTTAAGGTTACACATAGTTTAGTATGTTGGTCCGTAATGTTGTGAGTTTCTTAGCCAAGCGCACGCTATCTAAAGTGCTGTTGT
>NC_088368.1:5372104-5379604 GCF_034508935.2 Berghia stephanieae | reverse complement strand
AATTCAATCGCACTCCGGAAAAACACGTCCGACACTCGAAATGTTGACCACAAAAATCGTACCGTCAACTGGGGTCATTTTGTCTTTAGGGGAAAACAAATAAAACTAATAAGAGGTGCCTAAATGAGTCAATAAAATGGAAATAAAGATAAAGGGAGTAAATCTGACTCATGAATGAACAACACAAAACAAACGAGGTTTGGCCCTTGGCCTTTATCAAGTAAACACAGAATACATATATATATTTATATTAGATTGTCATAATAATAAAGGAGAAAAATTTGTAAATGTGTGTGTGTGTGTGTGTGTTTGTGTGTGTTAGTGGGTGTGTGTGTGTAATACATTACACACACACACTCACACACACACACACATTTACAAATTTTCGCCTTTATTATTATGACAATCTAATATAAATATATATATATATATATATGTATTCTGTGTTTACTTGATAAAGGCCAAGGGCCGAAACGTCGTTTGTTTTGTATTGTTCGTTCATGAGTCAGATTTACTCCCTTTATCTTTATCTCCATTTAAGGGGAAACTTTGCCTCTTTAATTTAGGACAATTCGAGTATATTTAGTTTTGTGGTAATTATTTCCGCTAATAAAAACTCAAGACATTTAACCCTCCCCTTACCACCTATTGGAAAATCGTCACATTTGTTACGATGCAACCGTCACTTTTCTCATCGAGATTTCATTTCTTTTTGCTATAGCTATAGATAGTTCGAAGATGACGTCACTCAGGCCTTTGTTATTGTTTTTGCCATCCGCGTTTGTGAGTTGTTCTCACTAAACTGTATTAACCAGACTATAAAAGTTCATGGTTACACAGAGTTTGTGTGTTGGTCCGTTATACTTCCGGATGTCAATGTTGTGAACTCCTTGGCCAAGCGCATTCTATCTATAAAAACTTGACATTCTATGATAGAGCTCATATTGTCAAACAATATTATGTTATAGAATGTTCTTGTTGCTTTTCTGTTTAAGTAAGAAATGTCTGTTTTTGTGTTGGGTGGGGTGAAGTTTTGGGGAAAACTGTGAAAATGGCTGGTAAGGAAAGAGTTAAACAGGAAAATAACTCCAACAAAGCTTAAGGTGACTCAACTTGCAAAGTTGCCCCTTAACCCTCTCCTTACCGATCATTTTCAGTATTTTCCCAAAAATGGCAGGCTTAACCAGCAGAAAAATATTGATTTTAAAACTCAAACAATCTCTCTAGATACAAAACAACGTTAGGTTCTTGTTAATTAAACAAAGATCATTGTGATGTGCAAAATAAATCTAAATAAGAAAAAAATGTCCCTATATTGTGTCGTAACAAATGTGACGATTTTGCTGTTGGTGGTAAGGAGAGGGTTACGGCAAAGTTACTCCAGCTGACGGTAATTCAAACATTCAAAACATCGATCAATTTAAATGACGTGACTAAACTACAAGTTTTATAGTTAAAATGGAAAATGATATGTTTTCTCAGAGTACTCCCGTTGAAATGAAACATTATGACTTCTCTGCTACTGTGCTCTGAAGTTCAAGGAATGAAAGTGACGTATAGAAATTGAATTCAATAGTCTGTTGTCACGTCCGCCCAACAAAGCAGCTTGGTTCTAAACAAAGAAAATCGTACTTTTTATTCTTCATGCTGGCAAGAGCGTTTTCACATATCGTGTGATCAGAATGTATAAAAGTCAAAACATGATCAGATTTATAATGTTTTTGTCCTCTGGATAGACTTTTATGTTCGACGGAGAAGTATTTCATAAGGGCGTCCGCCATTGTTCCGATAGTTTAGAACCAGTTTCTAAGTTACTATGCGGCAATACGAGGGAAGTGACGTCACGATTGTTGAAGCCTATTAAACCTAAAATATCATAGTCTTGGTTATAAATCAAATTATCTGCTCTTTAATTCACCCGGATAGAATACAGCTTTGAGACGGCGGGTCGCATATATATATATATATATATATATATATATATATATATATATATATATATATATATATATATATATTAAAAAATGTAAATACTTGTCCATAGCAGTTATTCTCGACTTTACATTATCACATTGATATATTTTTCCTATTCAAAGATGTGTAAAAACTGTCTGTAAAGGATACATAACAAGCTATTTAAGATGTTGTAATTATAACCTATTGTATAAGGCATTTAAAGGATTAATCCTATATTCAGCCTTTAATAAGATAAGATAAGATATAATATTGATGTGTCATTCATTGAATTCACTTGTAAAGCGCTTTGAACACATTTAGTGGATATTGCGCTATTAAAAAAAAAAAGAAAGAAAAGAAAAAAAGCTCACTTGCGCGCGAAAGGATCCTGGCCGTATTCCAATTAGTATCGCATTTTATTATCTACCTATAGTGCGACTATGTGATCTTATTGTAAAACACTCGACTTCGGATCGAAAGGTCCAGTGTTTGAGCCTCGCTCTGAGCTGGCGCATATAGTTGAGTTCTTTTAAAATCACTCTTTACTCACATTCTCTCGCCTTACTCAGGCGTGAAACGAGTCCTATCTAACCGTTAACAGCGTTGCCTCTATCGTCCTATATATTATGTTCAGTGTTGCTGTTGACTAGCGATCCCTTGTAAAGTGCTTTGGGCACGTTTAGTGGATATTTCGCTAAATAAATGATAAATTATTCTTTTGATGCTAAATCTAGGAGTCATGATCTCGGTGTGGTGCAGCGCCTACAGAGTGGACGAAGTCCAGGACAGAAACACTTGTGTTGAGGGTAAGAGGGAGGGGAGGGGGAGGGGGGGGGGTCTTCTCTGCCCTATATTTCAGTGTTGTTATTAGCTAACGACCCTTGTAAAGTGCTTTGAGCACGTTTAGTGGATATTTCACTAAAAAAAATGATAAATTATTCTTTTAATGCTAAACCTAACAGGAGTCATGATCTAGGTGTGGTGCAGTCCCTTGGAAGAAGTGGAAGAAGTTCAGGACGGAAACACTTCTCTTCCATATATGTGACCCCTCGTCTCAAAACGGTATTATGTCGGGATGAATCCGACTTGGAAAAGTTAATTTAGAAATAGATAAATGACTAGAAATACAAACATAAATTCGAGTCTTTTCTAAATGCAAGAAATGGAAGTTATTCTCCACCATTATAACAAGTAGAAAGAAAGTCACCCCTAGTTTTATATTATAATTTGTTGTTGTAAATCCACTTTCCATCACCTGATTTATCCCGACATAATACCGCTTTGAGACGGTGGGTCACAATATAAATGCTACTTCTGTCTTTTTTCTTTTGTTGTTGTCTATTTGGTGTTTTTTTTAGTTTCTTCTCAAACGTTTAACTAACTCTCCTTGAGTTTCTCATTACTAGAATATTGACGTGTCATTCCTGCACTCATCTTTTGCACGTGCTTCAGTTCTGGTCGTGTTCCAATTAGCCTCAGCGCATAATTATCTATCTATAGAAAGTGGAGCTCACGCACAATTAGACTTTGGTTGAATTCCAAATCACCTGATTAGTCTCACTACATTTATTGAGACCAATAGTCTAGAAGTGATATTATATCACGGGTGGTTTAGAGAGAGAGAGAGAGAGAGAGAGAGAGAGAGAGAGAGAGGGGGGGGATTAGAGGGAGAAAGAGAGAGAGAGTGAGTAGGGGAGAGAGAAAGAAAGAAAGGAAGAGGTAGATACAGAGAGGGGGGGACGGTGAGAGGGAGGGAGAGAGAGAAGGGGGGGGGGGGGAGAGGAGAGGAGAAAAAAGAAAGAAAGGATGAGAAAGAAAGAAAGAAAGAGAGAGAGAGATAGAGATAGATAGATAGAGAGAGAGAGAGAGGGAGAGAGAGAGAGAGAGAGAGAGAGAGAGAGAGAGAGAGAGAGAGAGAGAGAATATCGGTGTTTATAAGTATGGGGAAGAAAGTAAAACAAGAGAAAATTATATTACACGCAATGCATTGTTTTCACCTATCGCCCATGGCTAAATAGAATTGTCTAAAATAACACATTAATAAAATTTTGGCCAGAAAACTCGTTCTCCAAATATCTAACGATTAAAATGATTCCCATCTTGGCAAAAACTCTCAAACTTGGGAATTTGCTAATTCCCAGGTAAAATCATTTTTCCGAAGATCAGGATCATTTTAATCGATCGATATTTCGGGGAAGAGTTTTCTGACTAAATTTTAAAAAAAATATATTGTATTTTTTTCAGATCACGGTAGACTAATTGACAAAGATAGACAGACAGTGTTAATACTTCATATACACGCTCATATTTATTTTTAATACATTGTAAACCGCATGTTGTGTCTAGGTAAATATTAGAGATTTATCGTCTCCTTCAATTCTTATTAGTTTCAATAATTTGGGTTTGTTTCAAACAACCGATTCTCGCAATTTTACGAGAGAAATGAATTGACAGAATGTAATCTTCACTAAATAAGTAGATAAATTCCCTTTATTCATCGCATAAGGGAAATTTTAACGTTAGTGTCCATTTTAACAGAAGACTGGAATAAACAAGACTCTATCCGCAATTCAGTGCCGAAAACTGAGCTACGGTGAGGTGACTTGCTTAAAGCAACAAAGAACAGAGGGTATTCGAAGTCGGTACCTTTCAGGTACGAAGCAAAGACGGTCCGCTGAGCCGCTCTGACCACTCCCCCCCCCCCCCCACCACCCCACCTTCCATTACTATACTGACCATATTCACCTTCAGTGCATGACTGGGTCGGGTTATTTCCGAGATTTTGTTTATGTGACCCCTCGTCTCCAAACGGTATTAAGTCGGGATGATGAAGATGTTTAAAATGGAATTTGTAGCCAGAAATATCATGCTTAAGTTGAGTTTATATGCTTTATAGAGGAGAAGGAATACCATATTGTACTGTTGTAAATACCAACGTTCCATATTTTTGACCAGTTTAACTATAATTTGACTTTTTAGCATCTGGTCCATCCCGACATAATACCGTTTTGAGACGAAGGGTCAAATTTTAACACATTGTAGAAAACAAGCAATCAAGTGAGTAGAAAGAGCCAGAAGACAGAATAAGACAATGAAAAGTTTGAGGCGATGAGGATTCAAACCCACGACCCGACTGATACGGCAACTTCACCTGGTCGCGAGATGGATGCTCTACATTTGACGCCATCTACCACATTGTAAATCGTACGCGTCTAGATAAATGGAGATATTTCATTTACTTCGATTTTTCTTCCACTAATATCTCTTCAAACAAGAGGTTGTCTCACCTAAATGAAAGATATGAATCGAAAGAATTCAACATTCACCTCAGACCATATCCGCCTTCAATATATGATCTTTTCAGGTATTGGGAAATGCATTAGTGCATTTTTAAAAAAGGAGCTTTTATAGGGCGCAATATCCACTAAAATGTGCTCAAAGCGCTTTATAAGGAGTCTCTGGTCAACAGCAACATTTAACATGTAGGACGGGACATGCTGCGTGTTAGGCGAAATTACAATTTTTCGGACAAAGACACTGCTGTTAACGGCCAGGTACTCATTTTACATCTGAGTACGGTGAGAGAATGTGAGTAAAGAGCCTTTTCCAATGACTCAACGCGAGGCTCGAACCCAGGACCTTCCGATCCGAAAGCGAGTGTCATAATGTATTGAAACTTTGGAACACATATTTTTTTTATTTTTGTTTGAATTTGTTTTTGAATATTTGAATAATATATACATGATTATACTATCAGTTTCATATTATTTAAATACACAATCATGACAATAATAGTGAGCACAATATTCGCTAAAAAAATTAAGAGTGCAATCGAAAACCCACAGATGTCCACTTATTGAAATTGTAGTGATTTATAGAGGAAAAGCTCAGGCCCTGGCGTCCAAGAGAGGGAGAGAGAGAGAGAGAGAGAGAGAGAGAGAGAGAGAGAGAGAGAGAGAGAGAGAGGCAGAGAGAGAGAGAGAGAGCGGGAGATGGAATTTGTGTGTGTGAGAGAGAGAGACAGAACGTGTATGTGTGTGTGTGTGTGTGTGCGAGAGAGAGAGAGTGTGTGTCTTAGTAGAGAGAGAGAGAGAGAGAGAGAGAGAGAGATTGGGTGTGTGTGTGTGTGTGTGTGAGAGAGAGATTGGTAGTGAGTATGTCGTGTGTGTGTGTGTGTGAGAGAGAGAGAGAGAGAGAGAGAGAGAGAGAGAGAGAGAGGGAGAGAAAAGAGAGAAGAGAAGACACACATAAGATAAGAAAATCAATATGTACACATTATAACGTCCTAATGAAATTAATGAAGATGAAATGGAATTGAGATGAAGCGAGATTACAGCTGATAGATAAGCTGCTAAACAACTTTTGACAATTTGGCCAGAAATTTCAAACTCCCGTTTTTTGTTGGGGTTTTTTTGTTTTGTTATTTTTTGATCGATAAAAATTCATATCAGGTTGTTCAATGTCCTAAACCCGATATTTTGTTTGTTGAGATTTTGCACTGAATACATCATAATATTATGAAGTCTCATGTTTAAACGTTGTGATAATCTAAGGATTATTTTAATCGATTGATTATTAATTTTCTGAGTGAATTTTTTTCGGCCAAAATTATAAAAGATTTTATTCAGTGTTTGGCAATGTGAGAAGGTTATTGATGTTTACAAAGAGGATGATTTTTATTGACGTTTTCATCTTTTCCTTAATGATGTCTTCTATTTTTTCTTCAATGGACATGATCATCCCCCAAGGCTGTGAGAAACCAACCACTTGTTCTTTAACCCTCTCCATCTGCAGCAAAATCGTCACATTTGTTACGACAGATTATATATTTTTCTTATTCAGATTTATTTTGTACATCACAAACTTTGAAGAATGATCTTTCTTTAATAAATAAGAACATGAATTTTTTTTGTTGAGAGATTGTTTGAGTTTTTTAAAAAATCAATTTTTCTACAGGGTAAGCCTGCCATATTGGGAAAATACTGAAAAAGATCGGTAAGGAAAGAGTTAAAATGATTATTTAAGAAAATATATGATTTTTTAAAAATCTATCTTTCAAGTATGAAATATAATTCTAGTTCAATCTGTCTATAATCCCGTTCTTTAATAAAAATATTATCTCCATCAGAAGAAAGATAAGAGTTCGTTCGAAATGGAAAATACATTTTTAGTTATTTATCTAGAATTAAATTGTTTTGTGTAAAATAATAGCCGCCTGAAGCGGTTTGTACTTTGGGTAAGGGTAGTTTTTATATAACAAGCAGATTATGTAAATAACAGAACGGAATACAGGAAGGCGAAGAAATGTCGGGAGAAGAAGAAGAAGAAGAAGTTGGAGGATGAGGAGGAGGAGGAGGAGGAGGAGGAGGAGGAGGAGGGAAGAGGAAGAGGAGACGAGGAGGAGAAGAAGAAGAAGAAGAGGATGATGATGAGGTTGATGATGATGATGATGATGATGATGATGATGATGATGATGATGATGATGATGATGATGATGATGATGATGATGATAATGATGATGATGATAATGATGATTGATGATGA
>NC_088368.1:5359534-5372004 GCF_034508935.2 Berghia stephanieae | reverse complement strand
GACCAAAGTGACGTCAACTTCATTCTATCTATAGCGCTTATAAGGTGCTCAACCGCGCTTTTTACAAAACAAGCAAACAGGCACACGCACACACACGCGCACCCAAACACACAAACGCACGCACACACACACACACACACACACACGCACACACACAGACTCACACACACAATCGCCCCGAGAAATAAATTATGCTTCGTTCGTTATCAGTGGTTTAAAATGGGATTCTTTGTTACAGTAATTTATTGATCAGGTTCTTCCAGACCAATGAAAAAGAAAGCGGGCAAGTTCGACAACTGCGATCATAAAATATGAATGAATGTATTATCTCCCTGTCATCTCACATGGAACTGAAGATTTAGAGGTTTAATTAACTGTGACCAGTCGCGTCAAAATGCTGTAATAATTGGACTGAAGCGGATGCCAAAAGTAAATAAATAAAATTTAAAAAGGTATTCCTGCAGAGCCAATTGGTCCATGGAGCCCATGGAGTTTATCCCGGTTTCTATAGCGTGAAACGGTATTAGCAAATACTTGCTATCGTTTGGATAGGACGCTAGTATATCGCGAAGTACTTTCCGCCAAATCTAACAGACGCAGCAACTCATTTAGTGCTGGATGGACAGAGGTGGGGTTTCACACAAAAATAAATGATCAGAAATATATATAATTGTGGGTCCATTTACTTTACTTTAAAAAATAACAACAAAAAGAAAAAAAAAACCAAACAAACAAACAAAGAAACAATAGATAAACAAAAATAAACTTGAGCAATATAAAGCAATATCCACTTAACGTGCTCAAAGCGCTTTACGAAGTTTCGCTAGCCAACAGCAATACTTAACGTATAATAGGACGAAACATGATGTCTTTTAGACGATATTACAATTCTGTTTCCTGACAGAGACAACACTGTCTGAAACTATCTACATTTGTAACCCACCCTTTTCGAAACGGTATGATATCGGAATGATTTTGTTGTTGGAAATTGAATTTGAAGCCACAACTATAAAACTTGAGGTTAATTTCACTTTGTTGTGGTGGAGAATAAATTAAATACTATTTCTTTCCTTGAAAAAGACTCGAAGTGCTGCTATTTGGTCTTGTGGTATGACACTCGTTTTCGGATCGAAAGGTCCTGGGTTTGAGCCTCGCTCGGTACATAGCTGAGTCCTTGGAAAATGTTCTTTACCCACATTTTCTCACCGTACTCGAACCCAGGACCTTCCGACCCGAAAGCGAGTGTCATACTACAAGATCACATAGCCGCACATCTATGGTTTAAATCATTCTAAAAATAGTCAATGTGTCAACAAACTCTACTTTGAAGTGGGATAACCACGTATAATAAATAATGATAACGATGATAACGATGATAGCAGATTACTGATATGTTTATCAATCTGGAGTTTACAAGTATTGGTATAAATGCGTCGCAACTTCATCTCCATGTTCCCTCAGCCTAAAAACTATGTTTGCTCATGGATTAATAAACAAACGGGCGGCATAAACAAACAGAGACGGCATAAACAAATAGTCGGCATAAAGAAACCGACTGATCGATGCGTATTATAAATTATAAATAAAGTAATAAATAAAGGAATAAATAAATATCAATTCATTTAATCTCGGGGAAAATATCTCAAGGGGTCCCCATAGCTCAGTTGGTAAAGCACTCGCTTCACACGCAAAGAGACCAAGATCGATCCAGGATGCAGTCAAGATGGGTTTTTTTTCTGACCTCCCTTTCCACCAGTAGTGAATGGGTAGCTGAGTCTGTGAGATTTGGCGGAAAGTACTTTGCGATAGACTAGCGTCCTATCCAAAGGATACCAAGCAATTGCTATTGTCCGTTTCACGCTATAGAAACCGGGATAAACTCCGGCTCCATGGGCCCAATGGCTCTGAAGGACTACTTTTTTTGGTTTTGTTTTGTTTTGTGTTTTGTTTCGAGAAAAGAATGCATTCGTATCTAGTGTTTCATTCGTGTTTTGGAGACAAGGGGAAACCCGAAACGTACAAATATTTCGTCTTCTTTAATGAAATAAAAGCGTCAATTCCATTTGACTCGTATTATTATTTATTTCTTTGAGCTTCCAGCAGCGACATTTACACGTCAGAAACAAAAGGGAATATAACAGCTTAAAAAAAGAACAAAATACCAAACACGGAACGTTTCGGGCTCAAAACCCTTCTTCAGCCAACAACAAAAAAAAAAACAAGAAAGACATAAATACAGTACTAAATTCCAGATAGACGACAGATATATATATATATATATATATATATATATATATATATATATATATATATATATATATATATAATATATATATATATATATATATATATATATTTAGGTCCTCTCTGTAGAAAAATCTTGGAAAGTAAATAGTTTACTTTCCAACATTTTTCTACATAGATATAAAAAAAAATAATAAAAAGATGACGCAAAAAATATTGTCCATTACAATTAGATATGTTAAACTAGGCGCCTTAGGATGTTCGGATGTAAGACCTCCATATATGTACACGTCGGTTCTACACCAAATGTTGTTCACTGCAGAATATTATGTAACATAAAAAAAATTATGACCACAAATTAATTATCTTTTTATTCCACTTATGCAAAACGTATCTCCGACTGAATCAGTTTGATGTGAGCGGAAATGGTAGAAAATGGGTGATTCAATTTTCACATTGATGTAAGCTGAAGAGATAAAAATGTTTGAGATTGCTCTAGGGCACACTACATTTCTGACATAGTCTGGAAAAAAAAAACAACAAAACAACAAACAAAAAACAAAAAGAAAACAACAACGCATATTAAAAATTTTTGCCAGAAAACTCGTCCTTTAAATGTCAACCGATTAAAATGACCCCCATCTTGTTAAATAATCTCAAACCTGGGACTTTAATAATAACGAGATTCTTTAAAAATATAGCGCAATATCAAAGCTCTTTACAAGGGGTCCCTGACCAACAGCAACACTTACATGTAGAACGAGACATGACGCCTGTTAGGCGATATTATAATTTTTTTTCCCCGACAGAAACAACGCTGTTAACGGCCATGTACGCATGTTACACATGAGTACGGTGAGAGAAGGACTCAACTATGCGCCGAGTGAGGTTCGAACCAAGGACCTTCCGATCCGAAAGGGACACATGTCTCTCTCTCTCTCTCTCTCTCTCTCTCTCTCTCTCGGCTAGGCGGAGGGCGTCGTGTCAATTGGATCCCGAATTTAGCACTGACCGCGTGAGATTTCATTCTCTGTTTTTCATTTGGCAATTATACATCATTCCCCATTTTCTCATTTTCTTAAAATATCTCAAACCCTAGTTTTATATCACCTCTCCAGTGTACATCAATGTAAACAAATAAAAGGAACCCATTTTCTTCTCAGAGTTCTTTTCTTTTCTTTAACTTTCGAGTGAATTCTAATTACTTACTGAATGCAAGTGACATGACTTCCGGTTAGAATTTACACATTAAAGAACAGATTAGCAACTTAAAAGGATTGGTTGGGGATTTGAGTTGATTAAATGGTTAACCCTCTCCATACCAACTATAGGAAAATCGTCACATTTGTTACGACACAACCAAAATTTTTATTATTCAAATTTCTCTGGTACATCATAAAATTTAAAGAAAATGAACAGTGTGTTGTAAAGCATGTTTTACTTAAGAAATTATTCATCGCAAGAACTTACTGCTATTGTGTTTGAGTGATAATTTTTTGTGTGTGTGTGTTGGTTGAGTGTGAAGTTTTGGGGAAAATCCTGAAAATGGCTGGTAAGGAGAGAGTTAATTCATCATTGCTTAACTTTTTTCATTTCTTTTTTTTCCAAAGACAAATAAATCGAATAATAAATCAAAATTACAACTAAATCGATACAGGCATTTATGTAGGGCGTTCTTTGTGGTCTAGTGGTATGACACTCGCTTTCGGATCGGAAGGTCCTGGGTTCGAGGCTCGCTCGGCGATAGTTGAGTCCTTGGAAAAAGCTTGTTACTCACATTCTCTCACCGTACTCAGGTGTAAAAAAGATGAGTACCTGGCCGTTAACAGAGTTGTCTTTGTATGGGGAAAAAAATTGTAATATCGCCTAACGGGCGTCACGTCTCGTTCTACATGTTGGTCAGGGTCCCTTTGTAAAGCGCTTTGAGCACGTTTGGTGGATATTGCGCTATAGAGAAGCTCAAGGTTTTTTTATTTTTTATATTTTTATATTGCGCATTTCTAAGGACTCATCTCGTTCAATACACTCACCTATTACCCTAGCTAATATTATGAAATGGAAACAATTGTTTACGAAAATATTTTGAAAAATATATTATTTGGTCACTTGTATTTATCGTGAGACATACATTATGCGTATTCAAACCTGACTCATGAGAGGTATTGCGTGAAAAAGGCCCTTGCCATAGGACACACTGCCGGGGACATATGGATGATTGTATCCCAATCGGTAACTGATGACCAAGCTCAACATCGCTTTATTTTGTTATAGAAGACGACGCAAGGAATCCTTTCGCTTACGGCGGTGTAGCATTATAGATCCATAATATGGATCACGTCCAAAATAAAGCCACATTAACCCTCTCCATACCAACTATAGGAAAATCGTCACATTCGTTACGATACAACTAGCATTATTCTTATTCAAAATTCCTTTGTACACCATATCATAAAATTTAAAGAAAATGAACAGCGTGTTGTAGAGCAGTTTTTGCTAAAGACATTATGTATGACAAGAACTTACTGCTATTGTGTTTGAGTGATAAAAAATCTATTTTTGTGTTAGTTGGGTGTGAAGTTTTGGGGAAATTCTAGAAAATGGCTGGAAAGGAGAGGGTTAACTACTGGACAAGTTTGCAAAGTAAATCGTCATATTAATAGGGTCCGACTGTAGCCTAATGTTAATGATGCCATTATTTCGCCATAAACATCCATTTATCTATCCTCTGGTGATTTGAGCATACACTCTAATACCCTAAATGGCTGTGAAAAGTAATTAACAAAAATGAATATGACAACTTCAAAACAGAACATCAAACACGAACCGTTTTGGGATATATATATATATATATATATATATATATATATATATATATATATATATATATATATATTTATATATATATGACCCATCGTCTCAAAACGGTATTATGTGGGAACGAACCAAATGCTTAAAAGCCGAATTAAATGTTAAACTGGTTTTAAAATATATAAAGTGCTGGCATTAGCATCCTAAAGTATGGTATCCATTCTCCTCAATAAAACATACAAACTCAACACAAGTCTGATATTTATGGCTATAAATTCCAATTTCAACATCTTAACCGCCCCGGTCACATATATCACTTAAGAAACCAGATAATATACAGGCAGAGAAATATTTGTCACGTTTGAGTGTAATCTTGTAAACGATGGCAGGCTTATGGAATCCGACTGTATTTATCGCCATCATTGATGACATCATTCATTCATCATAAAACTGCGGCTATGTGGTCCAGTCAGTGGACCTTCAGATCGGAAGGTCTTGGGTTCGAGCCTCGCTCGATGCAGAGTTGAGTCTTTGGAGAAAGCTCTTTATCAATTCTCTCACCGTACTCAGGTGTAAAATGAGTACCTGGCCGTTAACAGCGTTGTCTCTGTTCGAAAAAAATATTTAGTAATATCGCCTAACAGGCGTCACGTCACGTCCCGTCCTTCACGTTAAATGTTGCTGTTGGTCAGGGACCCCTTGTAAAGCGCTTTGAGCACGTTTAGTGGATATTGTGCTATATAAATGCTCAAAAAGTAAGCTCAGTCATAAACAATGCACACCCACCTACTCTGGCGACTGGCGCATTAATCGTAAAACTCAACTTGCCAGAGTAAATAGGTCATCGATCTGGCTATGATGAAAACGTGACATTGTTATTGTTGTCTTGCTGTAGTCGACGGCCGGATTAATTGGGATTGACTGTACCTAATGTTTATTGATGGCACCATAATTTCGCAATAAAAACACGCCCGTTATTATATTATTATTCTTTTTTTTAAAACAATTAGCACAATCATTATACAATAACCCTTGACGGCTATGCAAAAAAAGGGACATTTTAGGCACGTGAATGCCAATATGAGAAATTTGGGAGCAGGCATCGGTTGAAGATAGAGATCTGAACAAGTGTATAGATAGTATGCAGATGACGTCACTCAGGCCTTTGTTATCGTTTTTGCCATCCGCGTTTGTGAGTTGTTCTCACTAAACTGTATTAACCAGACTATAAAAGTTCATGGTTACACAGAGTTTGTGTGTTGGTCCGTTATACTTCCGGATGGCAATGTTGTGAACTCCTTGGCCAAGCGCATTCTATCAATAGGGGATGAGATTAGCGGAAGAGTAGCGTCCCTTGATTGGACGTCACCGGTGGAGAAGTTATTTGTAAACAAACCAACTACATGCCAAGCGCTCCAAATAAAAAAAAAGTTATTATTCAAATTTCTGTACAAAAATGCAAATCATAATCAACGTTATGCATTTTTGTAAAGAAATATGAATAATAAATTTGGTATTTGGAGCGCTTGGCGTGTAGTTGGTTTGTTTCCAAATAACTTCTCCACCGGTGACGTCCAGTCAAGGGACGCTACTCTTCCGCTAATCTCATTCCCTATAAGAAACATTGTCAGACAAAGCAAGAGAGGAATCTGCCAGAAAAGAAGGCAGCGTGGCTCAGAGGTATGGTCTTTGCTTCGTATCCAAAAGGTAGCGAGTTCGACTACCCGCCTCGTTGTGTGGCCTTGAGTAAATCACCTCGCCCTAGCTCACTTTGCGGCGCTGCACTGTGGCCGATGCCTTGGTTATTCCAGTTTTCCCTTGAGATAGACCCTAAAGACAAACTTTCCCTTGGGGATGGATAAAGGGAATTTAATTTTTATAATTTTATTTTATTTTTAACCATCCCCCAAAAAATTAGTCTTTCCCCAGTTGAGGAAAACTGATTTTTAGGGATGTTTTTTTTTTCTTCTTGTATTTTTCATTCTTAGTTTATCTGGCACCGTTTCATACACACTTGTTCAGGCTTGTAAACGTTTTTAGATGATGGTCGTCAACCCATACCTAATGTTATCATCAAAACTAAATAGATAAAATGAAATGCCCTTTATTCATCCCATATGGGAACTTTTTCTCTTGGGTCCAATTCCAAGGGAAGACTGGAATAACCCAGGTGTCAGCCGCAGTGCAACGCCGCAAATTCAGCTAGGGCGAGGTGACTTGCTCAAGGCCACAAAGCGCAGCGGCGGGTGATCGAACTCGCTACATACCACTGCCCCTGGTACCATTTCATAACAAACACACACACACACACACACACACACACACACACACACACATCGTTTGGATATAGATAGTTCGAAGTGGACGTCACTCAGGTCTGTGTTATTGTTTTTGCCATCCGCGTTTATGAATAATTCTCACTAAACTGTATTAACCTGACTATAAACGACCATGGTTACACATACTTTTGTGTGTTGGTCCGTTATACTTCCGGATGGCAATGTTGTGAACTCCTTAGCCAAGTGCATACTATCTATTGGAACAATCAGTCTATAAATACCCTGCAAGGCTAATTAAAGAAAAAGGAAACCAGTAAGGTATAGACTTGTATGGGTAACTGAAGGTCTGGTTGCACCTATCGTTATAGAAGGAACAAAATTTCATCACTCAGATCTTTGTTGCTGTTTTTAGACAGACAATTTAATGATTAAATCGCTCGAAATGATATCAACCAGACTATAAACGTTTAAGGTTACACATAGTTTTGAGTACTGGTACGTTTTAGCGGCTGGTGGATGTTGTGAGTAATTTCTTAGAACTCGTAGCATCAATTGATTATATCATTTAATTTGGCCATTAAAACACATCCATCCACTTGCGAATGACAATAACCCATTCATGTAGCTATGTAAAAAAATAATAACCCGAGTAAGAGTAGCATTTTGGGCTTGTTAACCGACCTGGTTTATGGGGCTCTGACTGTACTTAGTGTTACTGACGGCATTATTTTGCAATAAACAGACATCTGTTTTGTTTTTTTTCTTGCTATTTTATCAGTTGATATGTCGTTGGATTGAATCCTGAAATATTTTTTTTTCTATGAAAATTAAATTACAACATTGTAGTCTTTACAGTGATGGACAGTCTAGTCTGATCAATAGGATTCAAAAGGAACCCATTTTCTATGATTTATTATCGGTCTTTCACTTTCATGTGAATTAAAAGTAGACTTAGTGAATGCAAGGGACTTGATTTCCTGATAGAATTTACACAACACATTAACTCTCTCCTTACCAGACATTTTCAGAATTTTCCCTGAAATTTAACACCCACCCAACACAATTTTTTTCTACTCAAACAGAAAAAGAACAAGTACATTTTATACATAATATTGTCCAGTGTTAATTTTTATCGCTAGAACGAAATATTTTCTTTACAATTTGTGATGTACAAAGGAAATCAGAATGAGAAAACTGTTGGTTGCATCGTAACGAATGTGACGATTTTCCAGTGGGTGGTAAGGAGAGAGTTAAAGAACAGATAGGCTACTTAAAAGAGAGTTGGTTGGAGAGTTAAGTTGATTAAATGATTAAATGTGACCCACCGTTTCAAAGCGGTATTATGTCGGGATAAATCAGGTGATGGAAAGTGGATTTACAGCAACAAATTATAATATAAAACTAGGGGTGACTTTCTTTCTACTTGTTATAATGGTGGAGAATAACTTCCATTTCTTGCATTTAGAAAAGAATCGAATTTATTTTTGTATTTCTAGTCATTCATTTATTTCTAAATTAACTTTTCCAAGTCGGATTCATCCCGACATAATACCGTTTGAGACGAGGGGTCACATATCATCGCTGCTTGACTTTTTTCCATTTCTTTTTTTTTCCAAAGAAAATGAATTGAATAACAAATTAAAAATACGAATGTTATAGATAGTTCGAAGATGACGTCACTCAGGTCTTTGTTATTGTTTTTTGCCATCCGCGTTTATGAGTAATGCTCACTGAACTGTATTAACCTCACTATAAACGTTCATGGATACACACAGTTTTGTTGTTGGTCCGTTATACTTCCGGATGGCAATGTTATGAGCTTCTTAGCCAAGCGCTTACTATCATAGATAGTATGCGCTTGGCTAAGAAGCTCACAACATTGCCATCCGGAAGTATAACGGACCAACACACAAAACTCTGTGTATCCATGAACGTTTATTGTCAGGTTAATACAGTTCAGTGAGCATTACTCATAAACGCGGATGGCAAAAAACAACAACAATGACCTGAGTGACGTCATCTTCGAACTATCTATAGATGATAGTTATTTGCTAAATAAAGAACACATCACTACGTACTGCAATCTTGAGGTTGTAGACGGTCAGGTTAATAGGGTTCGACTGTAGCAAACACTATTGTTGCCATAACCATCCATCCGTCCGTTGTCTGGTGATTGCTATAATGGAATTATATACAGATTAAATCAGAGAATGATATAACTATGAAAAATTACCCGTAATATTTTGGGCCTTTATAAAAGCTTTGGTGCATGAGGTCTAACTGGCGCCAAGGAATACTCTGGCTAATAACACAACACTACGTGCACTTTTGGTGCGGCTATGTGGTCTAGTGGTATGACACTCGCTTTCGGATCGGAAGGTCCTGGGTTCGAGCCTCGCGCTCGGCGCATAGTTGAGTCCTTGGAGAAGGTTCTTTACTCACATTCTCTCACCGTACTCATGTGTAAAATGAGTACCTGGCCGTTAACAGCGTTGTCTTTGTCCGAAAAAGTGTAATATCGCCTAACAGGCGGCATGTTCCGTCCTACATGTTAAATGTTGCTGTTGACCAGGGCCCCTTGTAAAGCTCTTTGAGCACGTTTAGTGGATATTGCGCTATATAAAGCTCAATTAAATTACTGTAATCTTGAAGTTGTAGACGGTCAGGTTAATAGTGTCCAACTGTATCAAATGTTGTTGCTGACATTATTCTCTGCCATAAACATCCATCCGTTGTCTGGCGATTGGCATAATGGAATTATATACAGACTAAATCAGAGAATGATATAACTATGTAAAAAATACCTGTGATATTTTAGGCCTTTATTAACATTTTGTTTTATTAGATCCAATTGGCGTCAAGGGATACTCTGACTAAACAAACAACACAACACTACGTATTGTAATCTTGAAAAAAACTGGAGCTGGAACTTTCTATAGCGCAATATCCACTAAACGTGCTCAAAGCGCTTTACAGGGGGTCCCTGGCCAACAGCAACACTTAACATGTAGGAAGTGAAATGACGTCTGTTAGGTGATATCATAAATTTTTCGAACAGAGACAACGCTGTTAACGGCCAGGTACTCATTTTACACTGTGAGAGAATGTACGTAAAGAGCCATCTCCAAGAGCCTTCTCAATTATGCGCCGAGCGAGGCTCGAACCCAGGACCTTCCGATCCGAAAGCGAGTGTCATACCACTAGACCACATAGCCGCACACGTTGAAGTTGTAGACGGTCAGGTTAATAGTGTCCAACTGTAGCAACGGTTGTTGCGGACATTATTCTGACATAAACATACATCCATCCTCTGGCGATTGGCACACTAACACTAACACCCTACAGGCCTACATTGATTCAAGGGAGGATAATTGAAGAGATGTAAAAAACAAACTCCAACAAACCCCTTTAGATGTTAGATTTGTTTGTGCCTCTCTGGTGATTTGGTTTACAGTTCTATAATAGAACCCTGAATCTAATCAAAGGTTCAGTTAGTACAAATTAAATACCCGGGAAAGTGGTTGTTTTTGTTGGGTTTGTTTTTTGTTTTGTTTTGTTTGCTTTTGATATTTTTATCCTATGATTTCAAGATCGTGCTAGCCGGCACAACGCGCCGAATACTTTTCTGCAGATCGATTGGATTTTAAGTAATGTGAAATGGCCGAGTGGTTAAGGCATTGCACTGTGATCCGGAAGGTCCCGGGTTCGAGTCCCGGTTCAGGCACTTTCGTTTGTTTTTTTTAAACATTTGGACAAGATTAATAACCCCCAATTTGCTCACTTGGACAACATGGGTGATTCCTGTTGACATCAGACATCTTGTTTGATGAATTATCTGTATTCCTTCGTGGAATGCCAAGGCGACGGTATCTAATGATGTTGTGGCGGAAGGGCATAATAGATCATTTTATTTTTTGTTGTTATTCATTTAAGAAGGGTTTTGAGCCCAAAACGTTCCGTGTTTTAGTATTTTGTTTATTATTCGAAGCTGTTCTATTCATTTTCGTGTTCCTTGTTTTTTACAGTCCATAGCTCGCTCAGCGCATAGTTGACTGGATCTTCCGATCCGAAAGCGAGTGTCATCCCACATGACGAAATAGCCTCACAAGGCACAAATTAAAGTGCTATGTAAAAGGGTGGCAGCTAGGTAAACTGTTGTTAGTTTGAAAAAGAACCAAACAAGATAGTAAAATATAAAGAAATACACACTAACTATATATATATATATATATATATATATATATATATATATATATATTATATATAATATATATATATATATATTGGACAGGGGAAGAAACAATAAGTACTAAACCAAAACAATTTAAGCTTTTATATATTATGGCTGCCTCTATTCTCATCCCCCCCCCCCCCACCCCCAACTTGTGACAAGAAACTTAACAAATTACTGCATTACAACCTTTGGATTAAACATACAACAATTGTGGACTACTATTATGAAGACTAGCATCCTAGACTAGGGGGTGAGAATAGTCATTTCGTTTATATATAGCAATATCCACTAAACGTGCTCAAAGCCCTTTACTTTAGCTGATTGTAAACGGGAAAAACAACGAAACAAGATACAGTAAAATATAAATAAATGCACACACACACACACACACACACACACACACACACTATATATATATATATATATATATATATATATATATTATATATATATATATATATATATTACTTTACCAACACTTTTAAAAGCAAGTAATTTAAGTAGTCCTTCAGAGCCATTGGGCCCATAGAGCCGGAGTTTTTCCCGGTTTTTATAGCGTGAAACGAACAAAAGCAATTCTTTGCTATCATTTGGATAAGACTCTAGTCAATCGCAAAGTACTTTCCACCAGATCTAACAGACTCAGCTACCCAATCACTGCTGGGTGAACAAGGTCAGAAAAGAATATTGAGTACTCCCGCCCGGGTTCGATTTCTGTCCCTTTGCGTGTGTAGCCGGTGCTCTACCAACTGAGCTATCGGGACCCCCACACAAGTTTTTGTTTTAGACAGGGGGAAAAACACGTGCAATGGATGGATAGTCTTGAATAATTCACGGTGATCTTTCGGTCTACACTCTATATACACTTCGGTAACATAAATATATTGCTATTGCTATTCGTGTGT
>NC_088368.1:5349534-5352034 GCF_034508935.2 Berghia stephanieae | reverse complement strand
TAATAATAATAATAATAATAATAATAATATAATAATAATAATAATAATAATAATAATAATATAATAATAATAATAATAATAATAATAATAATTAATTATATTATTATTATTATTATTATTATTATTATTATTATTATTATTATTATTATTATTATATAATAATAATATAATAATAATAATAATAATAATAATAATAATAATAATAATAATAATAATAATATATAATAATAAAATAATAATAATAATAATAATAATAATAATAATAATAATAATATAATAATAATAATAATAATAATGATAATAATAATAATAATAATAATATAATATAATAATAATAATAATAATATAATATAATAATAATAATAATAATAATTATTATTATTATTATTATTATTATTATTATTATTATATTATTATTATTATTATTATTATTATTATTATTATTATTATTATTATAATAATAATAATAATAATAATAATAATAATAAATAATGATAATAATAATAACAATAATAATAATAATAATAATAATAATAATAATAAAATAATAATAATAATAATAATAATAATAATAATAATAATAATGATAATAATAATAATAAATAATGATAATAATAATAACAATAATAATAATAATAATAACAATAATAATAATCACAATAATAATAATAATAATAATAATAATAATAATAATAATAATAATAATAATAATAATAATAATATGTAGCGCATATATACAGCTTTACTACAATTTTCCATGCTTTTTGCATTCCAAAGATGTTTATAAATGCATTATATACAATACAATTTACCGCTATAAATCTCTTTAAAATAATATGTCTAGTTATGTAAATTATTTTTTTAAATAGGCACTTTACACAACCCGAAGTATCAGTATCAGTCCAAATTTAGTCGTGTTTGTTCTTACGTTAGAAATCTAGTTTAAACAGATGTACCTAGCAGACAACTTGGTCGTATGAAAGGGAGATTTCATTCCATAGCCTAGATCAATGAGATACACTGTTAATTAAGTGCAGTGACCCAAACGCAAGCTATGTTGTTATATTAACGTATGTCAAGAGACTCCCCCCCCCCCCTTCCTCCTCCAAATAAATAAGGAAAACACTCTGATGAATACTTATAGATAGTTACACGTTGACGTCACTCGGGCCTTTGTTCTTGCTTTTTGCCATCCGCGTTTATGAGTAATTTTCACAAAACTGTATTAACCAGACTTTAAACGATCATGGTTACACACAGTTTTGTGTGTTGGTCAGTTATACTTCCGGATGACAATGTCGTGAACTTCTTAGCCAAGTGCATACTATCTATATGTTAATTTGGCAACAACAAAAAATAATGACTTTATGCGTCGCAATTTATACTTCTGTGTATCAATGACTGCCAGAAAAACTGTGCAGTGTTGGCCAAAGTATACATACAAAAAATATTGCCATGTTATATTAACGACAATTACTGTCATTATTGTAATTTGGCACCAATTTTGCGCTAGGGGACTGACTTGCTAGGACGAAGTCCATCTCTGTAGTAAAAAGTAGTCCTTTTAGAGCCATTATCATTAGGCTCTTGGCGCCGAAGTTTATCCCAGGTTTCTGCAGCGTGAAACGGACAATAGCAATTGCTTGCTACCCTTTGGATAGGACGCTAGTCTGTCATAAAGTCCTTTCCGTCAGATCTATTAGATCCAGTTGCCCAATCACTACTACTGGGTGGACAGGGGGAGGGGGAGTGGAGGTTCGGGGGGGGGGGGGGAGTCAGCAATATTATCGACTGCACCTGGGATCGATCTTCGGTCCCTTTGTCTGTAAAGCGACAGCTCTATCAACTGAGCTATCGGGACCCCCCCACTTTTCTATAGTTGGGCCAGAAAAAAATATTTGCTTTATACATAGACAGATTAAAATTGTATTCAACTTGTCAAAATAGATTAAATCCCAAATTTCTGTCAAATTCTAAGACTTTTTTGGCAAGTTATAGGGAGTGAGTTGTGTGTGTGTGTGTGGGGGGGGGGGGGAGGTTATATGGTAATACCAAGGTAAGGTTGTTTTTTTTTGTTTTTGTGTGTGTGTGTGTGGGGGGGGGGGGGTCAAATTGAGCAAACTATTTTCCTGTTGTACGACAAAAATATCTAGTATTAGTATCGCTGTGTTTATCACAGGTTTGTTTAGTAAAACATACTTTTTCATGTTTCATGTCTTGGAGGTGTTGTCCAGTGATGCCAATTTGGAGCTTCAATTGTCAAATCCAAAAGCTTGTCGTTTATTGAAGAAGTTTGGCATGCAAAAATTGGGTTTGGATTTTGGACTTTTTAAATTGTTTTATTTTAATTTCACTTTAATTTTGACATTCTAAAACTCGGATTAAACTTATCTAGATGACAAAATAAAACTTATCACAAACATAGGCTGATTTTTACCCTTAACCTGGCAAGAAATGCTGGTGTTTCATTTTATAATTATATCAAGACTTTTTGTTTATG
>NC_088368.1:5342384-5349435 GCF_034508935.2 Berghia stephanieae | reverse complement strand
TTATTTAAAGTCCCAGGTTTGAGATTATTTAACAAGATGGGGGTCATTTTAATCGGTTGACATTTAAAGGACGAGTTTTCTGGCAAAAATTTTTAATATGCGTTGTTGTTTTCTTTTTGTTTTTTGTTTGTTGTTTTGTTGTTTTTTTTTTTCCAGACTATGTCAGAAATGTAGTGTGCCCTAGAGCAATCTCAAACATTTTATCTCTTCAGCTTACATCAATGTGAAAATTGAATCACCCATTTTCTACCATTTCCGCTCACATCAAACTGATTCAGTCGGAGATACGTTTTGCATAAGTGGAAATAAAAAGATAATTAATTTGTGGTCATAATTTTTTTATGTTACATAATATTCTGCAGTGAACAACATTTGGTGTAGAACCGACGTGTACATATATGGAGGTCTGACATCCGAACATCCTAAGGCGCCTAGTTTAACATATCTAATTGTAATGGACAATATTTTTTGCGTCATCTTTTTATTATTTTTTTTTATATCTATGTAGAAAAATGTTGGAAAGTAAACTATTTACTTTCCAAGATTTTTCTACAGAGAGGACCTAAAATATATATATATATATATATATATATATATATATATATATAATATATATATATTATATATATAATATTATATATATATATATATCTGTCGTCTATCTGGAATTTAGTACTGTATTTATGTCTTTCTTGTTTTTTTTTTTGTTGTTGGCTGAAGAAGGGTTTTGAGCCCGAAACGTTCCGTGTTTGGTATTTTGTTCTTTTTTTAAGCTGTTATATTCCCTTTTGTTTCTGACGTGTAAATGTCGCTGCTGGAAGCTCAAAGAAATAAATAATAATACGAGTCAAATGGAATTGACGCTTTTATTTCATTAAAGAAGACGAAATATTTGTACGTTTCGGGTTTCCCCTTGTCTCCAAAACACGAATGAAACACTAGATACGAATGCATTCTTTTCTCGAAACAAAACAAAACAAAACAAAACCAAAAAAAGTAGTCCTTCAGAGCCATTGGGCCCATGGAGCCGGAGTTTATCCCGGTTTCTATAGCGTAAAACGGACAATAGCAATTGCTTGGTATCCTTTGGATAGGACGCTAGTCTATCGCAAAGTACTTTCCGCCAAATCTCACAGACTCAGCTACCCATTCACTACTTGGTGGAAAGGGAGGTCAGAAAAAAAAACCCATCTTGACTGCATCCTGGATCGATCTTGGTCTCTTTGCGTGTTAAGCGAGTGCTCTACCAACTGAGCTATGGGGACCCCCTTGAGATATTTTCCCCGAGATTAAATGAATTGATATTTATTTATTCCTTTATTTATTACTTTATTTATAATTTATAATACGCATCGATCAGTCGGTTTCTTTATGCCGACTATTTGTTTATGCCGTCTCTGTTTGTTTATGCCGCCCGTTTGTTTATTAATCCATGAGCAAACATAGTTTTTAGGCTGAGGGAACATGGAGATGAAGTTGCGACGCATTTATACCAATACTTGTAAACTCCAGATTGATAAACATATCAGTAATCTGCTATCATCGTTATCATCGTTATCATTATTTATTATACGTGGTTATCCCACTTCAAAGTAGAGTTTGTTGACACATTGACTATTTTTAGAATGATTTAAACCATAGATGTGCGGCTATGTGATCTTGTAGTATGACACTCGCTTTCGGGTCGGAAGGTCCTGGGTTCGAGTACGGTGAGAAAATGTGGGTAAAGAACATTTTCCAAGGACTCAGCTATGTACCGAGCGAGGCTCAAACCCAGGACCTTTCGATCCGAAAACGAGTGTCATACCACAAGACCAAATAGCAGCACTTCGAGTCTTTTTCAAGGAAAGAAATAGTATTTAATTTATTCTCCACCACAACAAAGTGAAATTAACCTCAAGTTTTATAGTTGTGGCTTCAAATTCAATTTCCAACAACAAAATCATTCCGATATCATACCGTTTCGAAAAGGGTGGGTTACAAATGTAGATAGTTTCAGACAGTGTTGTCTCTGTCAGGAAACAGAATTGTAATATCGTCTAAAAGACATCATGTTTCGTCCTATTATACGTTAAGTATTGCTGTTGGCTAGCGAAACTTCGTAAAGCGCTTTGAGCACGTTAAGTGGATATTGCTTTATATTGCTCAAGTTTATTTTGTTTATCTATTGTTTCTTAGTTTGTTTGTTTGGGTTTTTTTTCTTTTTGTTGTTATTTTTTAAAGTAAAGTAAATGGACCCACAATTTTATATATTTCTGATCATTTATTTTTGTGTGAAACCCCACCTCTGTCCATCCAGCACTAAATGAGTTGCTGCGTCTGTTAGATTTGGCGGAAAGTACTTCGCGATATACTAGCGTCCTATCCAAACGATAGCAAGTATTTGCTAATACCGTTTCACGCTATAGAAACCGGGATAAACTCCATGGGCTCCATGGACCAATTGGCTCTGCAGGAATACCTTTTTAAATTTTATTTATTTACTTTTGGCATCCGCTTCAGTCCAATTATTACAGCATTTTGACGCGACTGGTCACAGTTAATTAAACCTCTAAATCTTCAGTTCCATGTGAGATGACAGGGAGATAATACATTCATTCATATTTTATGATCGCAGTTGTCGAACTTGCCCGCTTTCTTTTTCATTGGTCTGGAAGAACCCGAACAATAAATTACTGTAACAAAGAATCCCATTTTAAACCACTGATAACGAACGAAGCATAATTTATTTCTCGGGCGATTGTGTGTGTGAGTCTGTGTGTGTGTGTGTGTGTGTGTGTGTGTGTGCGTGCGTTTGTGTGTTTGGGTGCGCGTGTGTGTGCGTGTGCCTGTTTGCTTGTTTTGTAAAAAGCGCGGTTGAGCACCTTATAAGCGCTATAGATAGAATGAAGTTGACGTCACTTTGGTCTTTGTTATTGTTTTTTGCCATCCACGTTTATGAGTGATTCTCACTTAGCTGTATTATCCAGACTATAAAAGTTTGTTTACACAGAGCTTTGTGAGCTGTTCCGTTATACATCCGGATGGCAATGTTGTGAGCTTCTTAGCCAAGCGCATTTTATGTATATGATATTTACTCTGATATTATTTGATAAAAGGTGTACAATGATGTTTGAGGTATTATATATGCCCATACATGAATGATTATTTACTTACCAAAGAGAAAAAAAAAATCTGACTTATCGTCTCAAAACGGGATGAATCGGAGGCTTCAACAGTCGTGACGTCACTTCCCTTGTAATGACGCATGGTAACTTAGTAACTGATTCTAAACTATCGGAACAATGGCGGACGCCCTCATGGAATACTTTTCTAGAGGAGAAAAACATTATAAGTCTGATCATGTTTTGACTTTTATAGATAGTTCGAAGATGACGTCACTCAGGGCTTTGTTATTGTTTTTGCCATCCGCGTTTGTGAGTTGTTCTCACTAAACTGTATTAACCAGACTATAAAAGTTCATGGTTACACAGAGTTTGTGTGTTGGTCCGTTATACTTCCGGATGGCAATGTTGTGAACTCCTTGGCCAAGCGCATTCTATATATACATCCTGATCACATGACATGTGAAAAAGTTCTAGCGAGGATGAAGAATTGATGTACCGGTTTTCTTTGTTAAGAACCAAGCTGCTCGTTGCTGGACGGACGTGACATCAGACTATGGAATCCTATTGTAATCGACTATATGGTATTGTAGACAGGTTTGTCAATGTTGACAAGTAAAATGCATGACATCTGAAACTATGTTAAATCATGATAATTTATCAGAGACTTGTGTATGATTATTATCGTTGTTGCTTTCATGATTATTGTTGTCGTTAATATTTCATTGTACTATGAACTTGGTACATTTCTGATTCATTCAATCATGACCAATTTTCAATAACCAATATTTTCTATGATGGTAATTTTCAATTTTACATTGCCGTATTGATATATTTTCCCTTACATTCAAAGTTGTGTAAAACTGTCTGTGAATGATACAATACAAGCTATATGAGATTTTGTCAATATAAACTATTGTATAAGGCATTTAAAGGATAATTCCTATATTCAGCCTTTAGTAGGATAAGATAAGAGAAGATAATCTCTACCATAAAGAAGAGAAGTCAACTCCAAAGTTCCATAATATTTGAACTAAAAATTCATATTCTCAGCATATAGCTCATCCAGTTCTCATACAGTTTTGACTCGGTGGGTAACAAAACAAAACAAAAACAATCCATAACAAAACACAAAATAAAAAACAAAAGAAAAAGAAAAACATAACAATATTTCGATTTATCTCGACCTAGTATCGTTTTGAGACAGCAAGTATCAAATCGTAAATTATTATAACAGAATCCGTGCAATATAAAGGGATACAATTTTTAATTCAGAAAAGTGAGTGGAGCAGGCACTTATGTTGGTAACAACAAGATATGAAGTGAGTAGAAAAGTGCCAGAAGACAATAGAGAATAAATTTTTTTTTTTTTTTTTCCGCGGCGGTGGTGGGGTTTGAACCTGCGACCTTATTGGTACGACAACTCCGCCTGGCAAGTGAGAGCGTGGCTCTACCGTGTGAGCTATCCACGAACACAAAAATATTCGTTTTCAAACCCAAAGTCATTTCTAGATCCCTCTCTCACCCACTTCTTGAGATCGCCGATTCGTTCACCACCATCGCGAAGTAATTTTGACCAGCAGTTAAGCTTAATAGCCAATATTCTCATCACAAACATATAACATAGAAACGATTGAGACATTGAGTATGCTCCGGTGTATGGGGTGAATTTTTAATTCAGAAAAGTGAGTGGAGCAGGCACTTATGTTGGTAACAACAAGATATGAAGTGAGTAGAAAAGTGCCAGAAGACAATAGAGAATAAATTTTTTTTTTTTTTTTTTTTTTTTTTTTCGCGGCGGTGGTGGGGTTTGAACCTGCGACCTTATTGGTACGACAACTCCGCCTGGCAGGTGAGAGCGTGGCTCTACCGTGTGAGCTATCCACGAACACAAAAATATTCGTTTCAAACCCAAAGTCATTTCTAGATCCCTCTCTCACCCACTTCTTGAGATCGCCGATTCGTTCACCACCATCGCGAAGTAATTTTGACCAGCAGTTAAGCTTAATAGCCAATATTCTCATCACAAACATATAACATAGAAACGATTGAGACATTGAGTATGCTCCGGTGTATGGGTGAATTTTTAATTCAGAAAAGTGAGTGGAGCAGGCACTTATGTTGGTAACAACAAGATATGAAGTGAGTAGAAAAGTGCCAGAAGACAATAGAGAATAATTTTTTTTTTTTTTTTTTTTTTTTTTTTTTTTTTTTTTTTTTTTTCGCGGCGGTGGTGGGGTTTGAACCTGCGACCTTATTGGTACGACAACTCCGCCTGGCAGGTGAGAGCGTGGCTCTACCGTGTGAGCTATCCACGAACACAAAAATATTCGTTTCAAACCCAAAGTCATTTCTAGATCCCTCTCTCACCCACTTCTTGAGATCGATGGTGGTGAACGAATCGGCGATCTCAAGAAGTGGGTGAGAGAGGGATCTAGAAATGACTTTGGGTTTGAAACGAATATTTTTGTGTTCGTGGATAGCTCACACGGTAGAGCCACGCTCTCACCTGCCAGGCGGAGTTGTCGTACCAATAAGGTCGCAGGTTCAAACCCCACCACCGCCGCGAAAAAAAAAAAAAAAAAATTTATTCTCTATTGTCTTCTGGCACTTTTCTACTCACTTCATATCTTGTTGTTACCAACATAAGTGCCTGCTCCACTCACTTTTCTGAATTAAAAATTCACCCCATACACCGGAGCATACTCAATGTCTCAATCGTTTCTATGTTATATGTTTGTGATGAGAATATTGGCTATTAAGCTTAACTGCTGGTCAAAATTACTTCGCGATGGTGGTGAACGAATCGGCGATCTCAAGAAGTGGGTGAGAGAGGGATCTAGAAATGACTTTGGGTTTGAAACGAATATTTTTGTGTTCGTGGATAGCTCACACGGTAGAGCCACGCTCTCACCTGCCAGGCGGAGTTGTCGTACCAATAAGGTCGCAGGTTCAAACCCCACCACCGCCGCGAAAAAAAAAAAAAAAAAAAAAATTTTATTCTCTATTGTCTTCTGGCACTTTTCTACTCACTTCATATCTTGTTGTTACCAACATAAGTGCCTGCTCCACTCACTTTTCTGAATTAAAAATTCACCCCATACACCGGAGCATACTCAATGTCTCAATCGTTTCTATGTTATATGTTTGTGATGAGAATATTGGCTATTAAACTTAACTGCTGGTCAAAATTACTTCGCGATGGTGGTGAACGAATCGGCGATCTCAAGAAGTGGGTGAGAGAGGGATCTAGAAATGACTTTGGGTTTGAAACGAATATTTTTGTGTTCGTGGATAGCTCACACGGTAGAGCCACGCTCTCACCTGCCAGGCGGAGTTGTCGTACCAATAAGGTCGCAGGTTCAAACCCCACCACCGCCGCGAAAAAAAAAAAAAAAAAAAAAAAAAAAAATTTATTCTCTATTGTCTTCTGGCACTTTTCTACTCACTTCATATCTTGTTGTTACCAACATAAGTGCCTGCTCCACTCACTTTTCTGAATTAAAAATTCACCCCATACACCGGAGCATACTCAATGTCTCAATCGTTTCTATGTTATATGTTTGTGATGAGAATATTGGCTATTAAGCTTAACTGCTGGTCAAAATTATTTCGCGATGGTGGTGAACGAATCGGCGATCTCAAGAAGTGGGTGAGAGAGGGATCTAGAAATGACTTTGGGTTTGAAACGAATATTTTTGTGTTCGTGGATAGCTCACACGGTAGAGCCACGCTCTCACCTGCCAGGCGGAGTTGTCGTACCAATAAGGTCGCAGGTTCAAACCCCACCACCGCCGCGAAAAAAAAAAAAAAAAAAAAAAAAAAAAAAAAAAAAATTATTCTCTATTGTCTTCTGGCACTTTTCTACTCACTTCATATCTTGTTGTTACCAACATAAGTGCCTGCTCCACTCACTTTTCTGAATTAAAAATTCACCCCATACACCG
>NC_088368.1:5334884-5337384 GCF_034508935.2 Berghia stephanieae | reverse complement strand
AGATGGGAATCATTTTAATCGTTAGATATTTGGAGAACGAGTTTTCTGGCCAAAATTTTATTAATGTGTTATTTTAGACAATTCTATTTAGCCATGGGCGATAGGTGAAAACAATGCATTGCGTGTAATATAATTTTCTCTTGTTTTACTTTCTTCCCCATACTTATAAACACCGATATTCTCTCTCTCTCTCTCTCTCTCTCTCTCTCTCTCTCTCTCTCTCTCTCTCTCTCTCTCTCCCTCTCTCTCTCTCTCTATCTATCTCTATCTCTCTCTCTTTCTTTCTTTCTTTCTCATCCTTTCTTTCTTTTTTCTCCTCTCCTCTCCCCCCCCCCTTCTCTCTCTCCCTCCCTCTCACCGTCCCCCCTCTCTGTATCTACCTCTTCCTTTCTTTCTTTCTCTCTCCCCTACTCACTCTCTCTCTCTCTCTCTCTCTCTCTCTCTCTCTCTCTCTCTCTCTCTCTCTCTCTCTCTCTCTAAACCACCCGTGATATAATATCACTTCTAGACTATTGGTCTCAATAAATGTAGTGAGACTAATCAGGTGATTTGGAATTCAACCAAAGTCTAATTGTGCGTGAGCTCCACTTTCTATAGATAGATAATTATGCGCTGAGGCTAATTGGAACACGACCAGAACTGAAGCACGTGCAAAAGATGAGTGCAGGAATGACACGTCAATATTCTAGTAATGAGAAACTCAAGGAGAGTTAGTTAAACGTTTGAGAAGAAACTAAAAAAAACACCAAATAGACAACAACAAAAGAAAAAAGACAGAAGTAGCATTTATATGTGACCCACCGTCTCAAAGCGGTATTATGTCGGGATAAATCAGGTGATGGAAAGTGGATTTACAGCAACAAATTATAATATAAAACTAGGGGTGACTTTCTTTCTACTTGTTATAATGGTGGAGAATAACTTCCATTTCTTGCATTTAGAAAAGAATCGAATTTATTTTTGTATTTCTAGTCATTCATTTATTTCTAAATTAACTTTTCCAAGTCGGATTCATCCCGACATAATACCGTTTTGAGACGAGGGGTCACATATATGGAAGAGAAGTGTTTCCGTCCTGAACTTCTTCCACTTCTTCCAAGGGACTGCACCACACTTAGATCATGACTCCTGTTAGGTTTAGCATTAAAAGAATAATTTATCATTTTTTTTAGTGAAATATCCACTAAACGTGCTCAAAGCACTTTACAAGGGGTCGTTAGCTAATAACAACACTGAAATATAGGGCAGAGAAGACCCCCCCCCCTCCCCCTCCCCTCCCTCTTACCCTCAACACAAGTGTTTCTGTCCTGGACTTCGTCCACTCTGTAGGCGCTGCACCACACCGAGATCATGACTCCTAGATTTAGCATCAAAAGAATAATTTATCATTTATTTAGCGAAATATCCACTAAACGTGCCCAAAGCACTTTACAAGGGATCGCTAGTCAACAGCAACACTGAACATAATATATAGGACGATAGAGGCAACGCTGTTAACGGTTAGATAGGACTCGTTTCACGCCTGAGTAAGGCGAGAGAATGTGAGTAAAGAGTGATTTTAAAAGAACTCAACTATATGCGCCAGCTCAGAGCGAGGCTCAAACACTGGACCTTTCGATCCGAAGTCGAGTGTTTTACAATAAGATCACATAGTCGCACTATAGGTAGATAATAAAATGCGATACTAATTGGAATACGGCCAGGATCCTTTCGCGCGCAAGTGAGCTTTTTTTCTTTTCTTTTTTTTTTTTAAATAGCGCAATATCCACTAAATGTGTTCAAAGCGCTTTACAAGTGAATTCAATTAATGACACATCAATATTATATCTTATCTTATCTTATCTTATTAAAGGCTGAATATAGGATTAATCCTTTAAATGCCTTATACAATAGGTTATAATTACAACATCTTAAATAGCTTGTTATGTATCCTTTACAGACAGTTTTTACACATCTTTGAATAGGAAAAATATATCAATGTGATAATGTAAAGTCGAGAATAACTGCTATGGACAAGTATTTACAATTATATATATATATATAATATATATATATATAATATATATATATATATATATATATATATATATATATATATATATATATGCGACCCGCCGTCTCAAAGCTGTATTCTATCCGGGTGAATTAAAGAGCAGATAATTTGATTTATAACCAAGACTATGATATTTAAGGTTTAATAGGCTTCAACAATCGTGACGTCACTTCCCTCGTATTGCCGCATAGTAACTTAGAAACTGGTTCTAAACTATCGGAACAATGGCGGGCGCCCTTATGAAATACTTCTCCGTCGAACATAAAAGTCTATCCAGAGGACAAAAACATTATAAATCTGATCATGTTTTGACTTGTATACATTCTGATCACACGATATGTGAAAACGCTCTTGCCAGCATGAAGAATAAAAAGTACGATTTTCTTTGTTTAGAACCAAGCTGCTTTGTTGGGCGGACGTGACAACAGACTATTGAATTCAATTTCT
>NC_088368.1:5322384-5327384 GCF_034508935.2 Berghia stephanieae | reverse complement strand
GCCATCCGGAAGTATAACGGACCAACATACTAAACTATGTGTAACCTTAAACGTATAGATAGTATGCAGATGACGTCACTCAGGCCTTTGTTATTGTTTTTGCCATCCGCGTTTGTGAGTTGTTCTCACTAAACTGTATTAACCAGACTATAAAAGTTCATGGTTACACAGAGTTTGTGTGTTGGTCCGTTATACTTCCGGATGGCAATGTTGTGAACTGAATAGCCAAGTGCATTCTATCTATATAATAGTCTGGTTAACACAGTTAGTGAGAATCATACATATGGATGGAAAAAGACAATAACAAAGGCCCGAGTGACGTCAACTTAGTTCTGTTCTTAGATAGAATGAAGTGAGCGACATTCAGGTCTTTATTATTGCTTTTTGCCACCCGCGTTTTGAGTAATTCTCGCTTAAATATATTAACCAGACTATGAAAGTTCATGGTTACACATAGTTTTCTGTTGGTCCGTTATACTTCCGGATGGCAATATTGTGAGCGTCTTAGCCAAGCGCATACTAATATATATAATATATATATATATATATATATATATATATATATATATAGCGTAAAACGGACGATAGAAATTGCTTGCTACCCTTTGGATAGGACGTCAGTCTATCGCAAAGTACTTTCTGCCAGACCTATCAGACCGAGACCCCCCCCCCCCAAAAAAAAAAAAGTCGCATAGCGGCGCACTATTTTTACGTTTAATAAGAATGATCACGTGATAGTACGTGATGCGTCATTTTTTTATTCGAATGATCTGCTAAACCTCTATAAAACCGCTTTGAGATGCTGAGTCGCAAAATATTATAATATCTTACCTAACGTTTCTTTCATTACAAAAACAAGCCGATCTTTGTTTCGTTTCCATTCCTTCCATTTTCATAAAAAAAAACTCGTTCAAGTATGTGTGAGTTATTTCAAAAGTCAAGGTGAACATCTTACCGTCAAAGATTCTATTTAACTCACTCAATTCCAAGAGATTTTTGCTACTTTTCAAAATGTAATAAATATGAGCATGTACATAGATATTTTTATTCAACTATCATTAGCATGAGTGGATGTATAGATAGAATGAAGTTGACATCACTCAGGTCTTTGTTATTGTTTTTTGCCATCCGAGTTTATGAGTAATTATTACTAAACTGTATTAACAAGACTATAAAAGTTCATGATTACACACAGTTTTGTGTGTTGGAAATTTATACTTCCGGATGGCAATGTTGTGAACTTCTTAGCCAAGCGCATACTATCTATAGAAGAATGTTGAGGCTATCATGGACAGACAGCAGGTAAAGTAACGAGGAAGTGTTGGAGAAGGTGAGAAAGGGAAGAATGTTGATCGATACCATCAGAAAGAGGCATATACGCTTTCTGGGACATGTGTGGAGAAGAGACGGAATAGAAAAGTTGGTACCATCTGGGATGATTGAAGGAAAGAGATCTCGAGGAAGACCAAGAATGACTTATCTATATAACCTAAGAATGGCCAAATGTGATTTAAATTGCAACACAGATTTCACCGCAGAGGATCGTAATTCGTGGAGACAGCTGACCGGCAACGTGGTCAAGAGTACAAGCGGAGTGCCAGGCGGAGTTGTCGTAACAGTAAGGTCGCGGGATCAAACCCCCATCCCCGCCGCGTAAATTTTTATTCTCTATTGTCTTCTGGCACTTTCCTACTCACTTCATCTCAAGAATACAAGCCACGATGGATGATGAGCATGTAAACACTAAAAAAAAATAGCGTTGATACTACGCCTATAATTTATTGTCTCATAAAAATGTAATAAATAGGCACGGGTAAAAGTAGCCCTGGGTATAGATAGTATGCAGATGACGTCACTCAGGCCTTTGTTATGTTTTTGCCATCCGCGTTTGTGAGTTGTTCTCACTAAACTGTATTAACCAGACTATAAAAGTTCATGGTTACACAGAGTTTGTGTCTTGGTCCGTTATACTTCCGGATGGCAATGTTGTGAACTCCTTGGCCAAGCGCATTCTATCTATACTACGGATATAGTCGGTGTTAGGGTTGAGTGAGTTCAACTAAATAATAGAAACAAAAACATGGAATTCACTCGTCTCCTTCATGCACTCCAGATGTGACAGGTAATTTTATATTCTCAGATGGCGGTGGCTTAGATTAATTTTTAAACCTTTCCTGCCAATCTGGTAACTGGACGAATTAATGGATTTTATAATAATAATAATAATAATAATAATAATAATAATAATAATAATAATAATAATAATAATAATAATAATGATAGAAATAAATGATAATAATAATAATAATAATAATAATAAAAATAATAATAATAATAATAATAATAATTGTAATAACAATAAATAATATAATAATAATAATAATAATAATAATAATAATAATAATAATAATAATAATAATAATTGTAATAACAATAATAATAATAATAATAATATAATAATAATAATAATAATAATAATAATAATAATAATAAATAAATTAATAATAAAAATAATAATAAATAATAATAATAATAATAATAATAATAATTGTAATAACAATAATAATAATAATAATAATAATAATAATAATAATAATAATAATAATAATAATAATAATAATAATAATTGTAATAACAATAATAATAATAATAATAATAATAATAATAATAATAATAATAATAATAATAATAATAATAATAATTGTAATAACAATAATAATAATAATAATAATAATAATAATAATAATAATAATAATAATAATAATAATAATAATAATAATGATAATTGTAATAACAATAATAATAATAATAATAATAATAATAATAATAATAATAATAATAATAATAATAATAATAATAATAATAATAATAATAATAATAATAATAAATAAATATTATTATTATTATTATTATTACTAGTATTGCCATTGTTCTTATCATCATATTTTTTCATTTTTATTATTATCCTATCATAATCGCCATAATTCATTATCAACATCAACATAACCGTTATCCATCTTCTAATTTGTTGTTGATGTTATGGTCAATCTTTTTCCATTGAATCAGGGTGTTTCAACAATTTACCCCAAAACCCTTGTAACAAGATTCAAATCATATCATATTCCACTTTGCTTTTATCGATTCTATATAATTGGAACAGTCTGCAAATAAAATGGAATGAAATTCATCTTGAAAACAGAGAGAACGGGTGCAATCGGCAAACAAAACAAAATAAAAAGAAAAAAAAAGAAGAAAAGAAAAGAAAAGAAAAGAAAAATCAGATGAAAGGATAGTGATATTACACCTCTAATAATTTGAATTTTAACAAAATATGAAAATACAAATAATAGCTTAGTTCAGGCAAACCAAAATAGAAAATGTCAACTTGACATTCTGTGTAAACAGAAGACAAAATAAATGACGGAATTTACTGACATGGGCGGCCTGGATTACGTAATATTACACGACAGCTAGAAAATCTCCTTTCTTGTTTTGATGTAATTTTTGATATGAATTTTATAAAGAATCTCATTCTTCGTAGCCGTCGTCTAATTCGTATTATTGTTATTATTTTTATTTATAATATAATTAATATGATATTATTATAATGTATATATAATAATAATGATAACAGTAATAATGTAATAATAATAATGATAATAATAATAATAATAATAATAATAATAATAATAATAATAATAATAATAATAATAATAATAATAATAATAATAATAATAATAATAATAATAATAATAATCTCAATACTAATGATAATTATAATAATAAAATAATAATAATAATAATAATAATAATAATAATAATAATAATAATAATAATAATAATAATAATAATAATAATAATAATAATAATAATAATAATAATAATAATAATAATAATGATGATGATGATGATGATGATGATGATGTTGATGATGATGATGATGATGATGATGATGCCAATGGTAATTTACAAAATAATGATGATTGGCGTGTAAAGAATTGAATAGCGTTTCTCGTTTTACGGAATCTCTACTCTTGAATAACTCAAGCAGTGTTGAACGTGGCCGACAAGAAGAAGAAGAAGAAGAAGAAGAAGAAGAAGAAGAAGAAGAAGAAGAAGAAGAAGAAGAAGAAGAAGAAGAAGAAGAAGAAGAAGAAGAAGAAGAAGAAGAAGAAGAGAAGAAGAAGAAAGAAGAAGAAGAAGAATAAGAATAAGAAGAAGAAGAAGAAGAAGAAAAAAGAAGAAGAAGAAGAAGAAGAAGAAGAAAGAAGAAAGAAGAAGAAGAAAAGAAGAAGAAGAAGAAGAATAAGAATAAGAATAAGAAGAAGAAGAAGAAGAAGAAGAAGAAGAAGAAGAAGAAGAAGAAAAGAAGAAGAAGAAGAAGAAGAAGAAGAATAAGAAGAAGAAGAAGAAGAAGAAGAAGAAGAAGAAGAAGAAGAAGAAGAAGAAGAAGAAGAAGAAGAATAAGAAGAAGAAGAAGAAGAAGAAGAAGAAGAAGAAGAAGAAGAAGAAGAAGAAGAAGAAGAAGAAGAAAGAAGAAGAAGAAGAAGAGAAGAAGAAGAAGAAGAAGAAGAAGAAGAAGAAGAAGAAGAAGAAGAAAAAGAAGAAGAAGAAGAATAAGAAAGAAGAAGAAGAAGAAAGAAGAAGAAGAAGAAGAAGAAGAAGAAGAAGAAAGAAGAAGAAGAAGAAGAAGAAAGAAGAAGAAGAAGAAGAAGAAGAAGCAGCTTAGTGAGAATTATTCATTAACGTGGATAGCAAAAAAAAAAAAAACAATAATAAAGATCTGAGTGACATCAAACCTCGTTCTATCTGTAAAGGAACGAAATTGACGTCACTCAGCTCATTGTTATTGTTTTAAGACAGCCATTTCCATGATCAGTTCTCACTGAATTAAATCAATCAGATTATAAATGTTTGTTTAAGATCACACATTTTGTATTGTTAAGTTATATCTGGCTGGTGTATGCTGTGAGTATTTTACCTAAACGCGTAGCATCAGT
>NC_088368.1:5302384-5309884 GCF_034508935.2 Berghia stephanieae | reverse complement strand
ATATATATAATATATATATATATATATATATTATATATATATATATATATATATATATATATATATATATATATATATAACACCATCACAGCCAGCACAATGACCACCGCAACCACAACCTCAACAACCAGCACTATGCAAGCTCGGCAAACCATCTCACAACCCACGACCACCTCAAACCACAAATCCAACCACTTCCTCACCGGTGACAACTCGCCAGCTATAGTATGGACATCAAGGACATTAATGTCCTTAATTCCCACAGAAGCCCCTTACATACCCAAGGGGACATAGAGATGAACTAAAACATTATTAGGTTGTGTCAAAAGGGCGTTTTCGTAGCATTCGACAAAAAAGTTTGTACAAAAATAAATATAACAGCCCAAAAAGAAACAGAATACTAAACATCTTTGTTGAAGAAAACCATCTAAAAACAACCAAATTGAACCATTACAATAATCATCACTAAAACAACTACAGCGATTACAAGTTTAGACAATCTTAGGCGTTCGCCGGTAATTCATACAAAATGATGAAAACATACATTTGTTTTATCATCCATCACATTTGACAATAGATTATTATTGTTTTTGTGAGGCTTTGATATCTAGTGGTATGACGCTCGCCTGTGGGCCGGTAGATCCCGGGTTCGAGTCCCGCTCTGAGCGGTTCAAAGTTCAGTCTCTGGAAAAGGCTCTTTATTTGCCACATTTTCCCACCATACGCAGGTGTAAAATGAGTACCGAGCAGGTAACAGATTTGTGTCTGTCGAAAAAAAAAATATGATGTAATCATCTTATAGAAGGCATGCCTCATCCTCCGACATGTTAAGTATTGCTGTTGGCTTGGGACCCTTGTAACACGCCTTGAGCAGATTTCAGAGAATATTGCGCTACATTAAAGCTTAAGTCTTCTTTTTAAGTTGTTATTTCACTGAATGAAATGTCACAGAAATAGATGGAATGTACAAAGAGATGTATACTATTATATATGGATGTGTTGTAAGGACATTGTGCGGTATGCCATGACACTCGCCTTCGGATCGGAAGGTTAAGGGTTCAAGTCCTCTCTGAGAGGTGCATAGTTGAGTCCTTGTAAAAGAGACTCAGAAAAATAACAAAGAGCTGATTGACACCCTCCTCGTTCTCTCTATATCTGGATGACGGATTTTGTGAGTATTTTAACTAAACGCATAGCATCAATAATCATTTTTTAAAAACAAACCCAGACATTATTAAGTATCCCGAGGAGTTATTGCCCCTGACGACCTTGACATTAGTAATCAAAATGGCGGAATATTCGAAAATAAACCGTTCAATCAGTACATGTCGCAATGTGACGAGTTATGACCGGAAGTTAACATGGAATGATCGTATAATCCATTAATTGCAGTGATTGGTCGAAACGGCGGCAGTCTGCGCGTTTCCCCCACTTCAGAGTGATAGTAAGCTGATAAAAGCCAGTAGCTGTGGACTGTAAAGAGAAGTTAAGGGGCGGTTTGGGTCTAATTATTAGGAAAATCCTTCAAAAATTTGATTTTGAGATTTTGGTGGAAAATGATATTTTATTATCTTAGAAATAATATAATTGAAGTCCGAATTCTTAAAGTAGACTATATAGGCACGAAATACAAGGTCGAAAATGGTACAGGTAGTAAGAAATGTGTGAAAAACGGGAAGCCATTTTGCTATTTTCTCAATATGTCATTTTTTAAGGGTATGGGAAACTGTGTCAAACGTTTCTCAGAATCTATTCAATGGAATTGTCTGAAAATTTCCACAGTTATGACAGAGATAATGTATTATGTCACCATAGAGAGATATTTTTGATAAGATTGGTGAATTTTAAATTATAATCCTAAATCTGAATTTTTAACATAAATTTTGTCGTGCCATTTTGATTCTCAACTTTGTAATGTTCTAATTAAAATTCTATAAAATAAAGCAGTAAAATCTCTCTATGGTGACACACTATGGCACAATGTTGACAAGAGGGAAGAATATGGAGGTCATTCTTTCATTAGTTTTTTTGGAACGTTTGCCACAAGATTGTTATATTTTTTTATGTCAGACCCCCAAATTAGATCGCAAAATGGGTATGAACACAGATAATTAAAATTTTTCGCCATAAATGTTGTTTTTTTAACCTATATTGATGATACAGAATGATTAAAACCGCACAATATAGGTTATTAATTTTTTTTTAGAAAAGACCCAAACCGCCCCTTAACAAAAAGAAATATAACGGCTTCAAAAAAAATTATTAAAAAAAATAACAACCCATTCTTCAGCCAAAATAATTTATAAAATTTTTGGTGTTTTTTTTATTTGTTCTTTTTTTTCCTTTTTTTTTTTTTTTTTTTTTTTGTTTGTTTGTTTGGTTTTTATTTTTTTTTTATTGAGTAATGTATTTATGTTTGAATTGTTTTGTTTTTTTAAAATTTTCCTTTTGTTGGCTTAAGAAGTGTTTTGAGCTCGAAACGTTCCTTGTTTGGCATTTTGTTCTCCTTTGAAGCTGTTAAATATTCAATTTTTGTTTATTACTTCTCACACCCCATCTAAGTCTCCATTCTTTTTCGTTGACTTTTTTTTTTTCTTTTCTTTTCTTAAAAAAAAAAAATCTTTCCGCCGTTCTTATTCCAGGCTTACTAGGGTGTCAACAAATGAGTGCAGGGGAGGGGGAGGGGGGGGGGGGGTTACTCAACTGTCGCAGGCGACAAGACACACCGGAGAGAAGATGTGGCCACTGCTTATTGATACTATGCGTTAAAGCGAATTATTAACACACACACACACACACACACAACACACACCAACACACACACAAACACATACACACTCCATCCACCTATCTATCTATCTATCTATCTATCTATCTATAAACATTTGAAAGATAATTAAGATAGTTTGACTTCTACAACGTTGTTGTCGAGCGTTGCTCTCATCAGGACTTCTTGATGAGAGCAACACTCGACAACAATGTTGTAGAAGTCAAACTATCTTAATTATCTTTCAAATGTTTATAAATAGCTCCTTTTATAACTAAAGTTGAGCACTATTATTTCATGGTTTATGTTTTCATAATTTATATCTATCTATCTATCTATCTATCTATCTATCTATCTATCTATCTATCTATCTATCTATCTATCTATCTATCTATCTTTTAATCTCTCCCCCTCTCTTGTAGTGATCAATTTTCGTACCTATTAAAAAGGTATAGAATAAATTCTACTACAGCTATCGACACTATTTACATTATAGGAGTGGGTTTTTCTGATCGAAGTGACTATTCTCATCCCCCTAGTCTAGGATGCTAGTCTTCATAATAGTAGTCCACAATTGTTGTATGTTTAATCCAAAGGTTGTGATGCAGTAATTTGTTAAGTTTCTTGTCACAAGTTGCACAATAATAAAAAAAATCAATCAAATCCAAATCGCAAAAAGCCGACGACGTTTTATTCGGTAATCCAATCGGCCGTTGGGGGGGGGGGGGGGGGGATGAGAATAGAGGCAGCCATTTATATTATACACCTTGACATCGAAATTAGAGAGTGGGTTTTTCTGATACAATCAAGTCAAGGCAATATTTAATTAATGACAGGTAGCCATCGTTAATAAGCATTAAAAATCGTAGGCTACACCCGATTCATTGATTGATTGATTGATTGATTGATTGATTGATTGGTTTTATTATTAATTGATAAAGGTCCAATCTTGTATGAGATCATTATTTGTGCTCTTGCTTCTTTTTTTTTTCTTTCTCTCATTCTCTCTCATTCTCTCTCTCATTATCTATCTCATTCTCTCTCTCATTCTCTCTTTCTCATTCTCTCTATCTATCTATCTATCTATCTATCTATCTATCTCTCTATCTACCTATCTATCTATCTATCTATCTATCTATCTATCTATCTATCTATCTATCTCTCTTACTCTTACTCCTTTTCTCTTTCCCTTCATTTTTCTTTCTCCCCTCTCCTCTCTCTCTCTCTCTCTCTTTCTCTCTCTCTCTCTCACACACACACACACACACACAAACACACACACTCTCTCTTTCTTTAGTGTATATCGATCTATTTCTCTCTCTTACTCCAATATTTTTTTTTCTTTTTCCTTTTATATCATCTCTCCCTCTCTCTCTCTCTCTCTCTCTCTCTCTCTCTCTCTCTCTCTCTCTCTTTCTCACTCACTCTCTCTCTCCCTCTCCCCTTTCTGTCTTCTCTCTCATTATCTCTCTATAAATATATGTTCCTTTTGTTTTCAATATATCTCCACTCCCCCCCCTCTCTCTCTCTCTCTCTCTCTCTCTCTCTCTCTCTCTCGCTCTCTCTCTCCATCTTAAAATGAACTAAATTATTCAGCATAGCATCTGTAGTACCCCGAGATAACTACCAGACAAATGCCGTTGGTCACATGATATTTATTGTATGTTTTCATTGCACGACATTGAAGGCCATTTATTTAACCCTTTCGAGATGAGATTAAGACTTGGGGAACACCGTCAGCTAAGGCCCAGCCAAAACATATCAAGGTTAACCTAATTTCTGAGGATTGATCGCAGCCAATAAATGATTGATTGATTGATCTGATTATATTATTTTTCTTCTCTCACAAACTCTCTCTCTCTCTCTCTCTCTCTCTCTCTCTCTCTTTCTCTCTCTCACTCCCTCTCTCCTGTTCTTTCTCTCTCTCTCCTTCTTCATCATTCTCTCTCATTATGTCTCTCTCATTCTCTCCTTTCTCTCTCTCACTCTCATCTCTCCATGCCGCCTCTCTCTCTCTCTCTCTCTCTCTCTCGTTCCCTTTCTCTCTCTCTCCTCTCTCTCTCTCTCTCTCTCTCTCTCTCTCTCTCTTTCTGCTTCTTCTTCTTCTTCTTCTTCTTCTTCTTCTTCTTCTTCTTCTTGGTCTTCTGTTTTCTTTCTCTCTCTCTCCTTCTCATCATTCTCTCTCATTATGTCTCTCTCATTCTCTCCTTTCTCTCTCTCACTCTCATCTCTCCATGCCGCCTCTCTCTCTCCCTCTCTCTCTCTCTCTCTCTCTCTTCTTCTTCTTTCTTCTTCTTCTTCTTATATTATTATTATTATTATTATTATTATTATTATTTTCTTCTTCTTGTCTTCTGTTTTCTTTCTTTCTCTCTCTCTCTCTCTCTCTCTCTCTCTCTCTCTGTTTCTCTCTCTCTCTCTCTCTCTCTCTCTCTCTCTCTCCCTTTTTTTCTTTCTCTCGCACTCTGTCGCTCTCCTCTCTCCATGCCCCCTCTCTCTCTCTCTCTCTCTCTCTCTCTCTCTCTCTCTCTCTCTATCTATCTATCTATCTATCTATCTATCTATCTATCTCTCCCTTTAAGATTAAGGTTTACTACATTTTTCAGCATCTGAATCACCCCGAGTTAATTATCAGACTGATGCCGTTGGTCCTGTATTGTTCTGATACAAAGTGCATTCATTGCACGCACGACATTGTAGGCCAAGTTTATTTTACCCTGTACCGAGATGGGATTAACACTTTTGGACGCGGCTGTAGGCAAAGGCACGGCCACAACATGTCAAGGTTATCATCATTTCTGAGGATGGATCGATAGATGGCGGCGATACCCCCTCCCTACTACCCCCCCCCCCCCCCCCACCACCATTCTTTAACTACGTTCCTAAGCGAGTCTCACTTCAACTTTAATATTTTAGTGTGGTTATGTGGTCTTGTGGTATGACACTCGCTTTCGGGTCAGTAGTCCTGGATTCGAGCCTCGCTCTGCACATAGTTGAGTCCTTCACAAAAGGCTCTTTACTCACATTCTCTCACCGTACTCAGGTGTAAAATTAGTACCTGGCCGTTAACAGCGTTGTCTTTGTCTGGAAACAATTGTCATATCGCCAAACAGCGCCATGTCCTGCCCTACATGTTAAGTGTTGCTGTTGGCCAGGGGACCACTTGTAAAGCGCTTTGAGCACGTTTAGTGGATATTGCCCTATGGAAAAGCTCAATTAAAAAAAAAACAAATTAAAATTCTACTGTTTGTTATCTGGTTCACCCCAGCATTATCCATTACCACCCATATAAAAATCGTCACATTCGTTACGATGCAGGAAACATTTTCTCATTCAGATTTATTTTGTACATTATAATATTTGAACAAAATTGTTTGCTATAGTTAAAGTATATTAACACTGTGTTGAAGAGCTCGTTTAGCAGAAATAAATATGCATAGCAAGAACTAACAGCTTTTGTGTTTGAGTGAGAGAAAAAAATATTTTTGTATAGCTTAGGTGTGAAGTTGGGGGACAATCCGGAATGTGGAATATGGCCGGTAAGGAGAGAGTTATACCAAAATATTGGACGATCGGTCACATTATCATCACCAGGCATTGCTATGGGGTAGCGTGGCTCAGCGGTACGGTCGTTGTTTCGTACCCTAAAGGTACCGAGTTCGTCACCCGCCGCAGCGCTGTGAGGTGTGGCCTTGAGCAAGTCACCTCACCCTAGATCAATTTGCGGTGCTGCACTACACCAGGCTGGTTTACTCCAGTCTTCCCTTGGAATAGACCCTAGATACAAATTTCCCCTATAGGAAGAGATTAGAGGAAGAGTAGCGTCCCTTGATTGGACGTCACCTTGCAGAGAACGTCAAAATGGTTTTGCGCATGCGTCTCTCTCGTCCTCGCTTTCGGTGCAGTGTCTCATGCCGCTTTCATCGGAAGCGAGGACGAGAGACGCATTTCGCACAACCAACATGACGTTCCCTCTCTAATAACTTTTCCGCCTGTGACGTCCAATCAAGGGACGCTACTCTTCTGCTGATCTCATTCCCTATGGATGAAAAAAGGGAATTTATTTTATTTTCATTTTGATTGTTTCTGTAATCAACACGCTACGTGCAGTGCCTGAAACGACCAAACAAAGAAAGTTATTTCAAAATGATTTGATTGATGAGATAAAAAAAAACAAGCTCACACATTCAAAACCAACAGTTAACCCTCTCCGTACCAACTACATGAAAATCGTCATATTTATCTCATTCAGTTTTATTTTTGTAATCACAAATTTGAAGATTTAAAGAAAATATAGGTATAAGAACTGAATTCTGTGATGTACATGGTATTTAATCTTTTGACTAGGCTTAAAAATCTATGTTTAGATAGATGGGTCTGATATTTAGTTGAAAATGGTGAAAAGTCACAAGGAGAGAGTTAAACGACCCCCGCCCCCCGCCCCCCGAATCCTATTCTTTGCTAGTAGACATCATCCCACCCAGTCCGTCCGTCCAAATCTTTATTCTAAAAAAGTATTCCTTCCGAGCAAATAGGCCCGTGGAGTGGAGTTTATCCATGGTTTTTTATAGAGTGAAATGTACAGTAGCAACTTCTTGCTACCCTTTGGATAGGACGCTAGGCTAACGCAAAGTACTTTTCCGTCATATCTAAGAGAACCAACTACCAATCATGTTGGGTGGCCAGGGGATCAGAAAAAAAAATATATTGACTACACCCTGGATCGATCTTGG
>NC_088368.1:5299734-5302284 GCF_034508935.2 Berghia stephanieae | reverse complement strand
GGAGCAAGAGCACAAATAATGATTTCACACAAGAGTGGAGCTTTATCAATTAATAATAAAACCAATCAATCAATCAATCAATCAATGAATCGGGTGTAGCCAACGATTTTTAATGCTTTATTAACGATGGCTACCTGTCATTAATTAAATATTGCCTTGACTTGATTGTATCAGAAAAACCCACTCTCTAATTTCGATGTCAAGGTGTATAATATAAATGGCTGCCTCTATTCTCATCCCCCCCCCCCCCCCCCCCCCCCAACGGCCGATTGGATTACCGAAAAAAACGTCGCCGGCTTTTTGCGATTTGGATTTGATTGATTTTTTTTTTAAATTGTGCAACTTGTGACAAGAAACTTAACAAATTACTGCATCACAACCTTTGGATTAAACATACAACAATTGTGGACTACTATTATGAAGACTAGCATCCTAGACTAGGGGGATGAGAATAGTCACTTCGATCAGAAAAACCCACTCCTATAATGTAAATAGTGTCGATAGCTGTAGTAGAATTTATTCTATACCTTTTTAATAGGTACGAAAATTGATCACTACAAGAGAGGGGGAGAGATTAAAAGATAGATAGATAGATAGATAGATAGATAGATAGATAGATAGATAGATAGATAGATAGATAGATAGATAGATAGATAGATAGATATAAATTATGAAAACATAAACCATGAAATAATAGTGCTCAACTTTAGTATAAAAGGAGCTATTTATAAACATTTGAAAGATAATTAAGATAGTTTGACTTCTACAAGGTTGTTGTCGAGTGTTGCTCTCATCAGGAAGTCCTGATGAGAGCAACGCTCGACAAAAACGTTGTAGAAGTCAAACTATCTTAATTATCTTTCAAATGTTTATAGATAGATAGATAGATAGATAGATAGATAGATAGATATGTGGATGGAGTGTGTATGTGTTTGTGTGTGTGTTGGTGTGTGTTTGTGTGTGTTAATAATTCGCTTTAACGCATAGTATCAATAAGCAGTGGCCACTCTTCTCTCCGGTCTGTCTTGTCGCCTGCGACAGTTGAGTAACCCCCCCCCCCCCCTCCCCCTCCCCTGCACTCATTTGTTGACACCCCTAGTAAGCCTGGAATAAGAACGGCGGAAAGATTTTTTTTTTTAAAGAAAAGAAAAGAAAAAAAAAAGTCAACGAAAAAGAATGGAGACTTAGATGGGGTGTGAGAAGTAATAAACAAAAATTGAATATTTAACAGCTTCAAAGGAGAACAAAATGCCAAACAAGGAACGTTTCGAGCTCAAAACACTTCTTAAGCCAACAAAAGGAAAATTAAAAAAAAAACAAACAATTCAAACATAAATACATTACTCAATAAAAAAAAAATAATAAAAAACCAAACAAACAAAAAAAGGAAAAAAAAAAAGAACAAATAAAAAAACACCAAAAATTTTTAAAAATTATTTTGGCTGAAGAATGGGTTGTTATTTTTTTTAATAATTTTTTTTGAAGCCGTTATATTTCTTTTTGTTAAGGGGCGGTTTGGGTCTTTTCTAAAAAAAATTTAATAACCTATATTGTGCGGTTTTAATCATTCTGTATCATCAATATAGGTTAAAAAACAACATTTATGGCGAAAAATTTTAATTATCTGTGTTAATACCCATTTTGCGATCTAATTTGGGGGTCTGACATAAAAAAATATAACAATCTTGTGGCAAACGTTCCACAAAAACTAATGAAAGAATGACCTCCATATTCTTCCCTCTTGTCAACATTGTGCCATAGTGTGTCACCATAGAGAGATTTTACCGCTTTAGCTAATGGAATTTTTATTAGATCATTACAAAGTTGAGAATCAAAATGTTATGACAAAATTGATGTAAAAAATTCAGATTTAGGATTATAATTCAAAATTCACAAATCTTATCAAAAAAAATCTCTCTATGGTGACATAATTCATTATCTCTGTTATAACTGTGGAAATTTTCAGACAATTCCATTGAATAGATTCTGAGAAACGTTTGACACAGTTTCCCATACCCTTAGAAAAATGACATATTGAGAAAATAGCAAAATGGCTTCCCGTTTTTCACACATTTCTTACTACCTGTACCATTTTCGACCTTGTATTTCGTGCCTATATAGTCTACTTTAAGAATTCGGACTTCAATTATATTATTTCTAAGATAATAAAATATCATTTTCCACCAAAATCTCAAAATCAAATTTTTGAAGGATTTTCCTAATAATTAGACCCAAACCGCCCCTTAACTTCTCTTTACAGTCCACAGCTACTGGCTTTTATCAGCTTACTATCACTTTGAAGTGGGGGAAACGCACAGACTGCCACCGTTTCGACCAATCACTGCAATTAATGGATTGTACGATCATTCCATGTTAACTTCCGGTCATAACTCGTCACATTGCGACATGTACTGATTGAACGGTTTATTTTGGAATATTCCGCCATTTTGATTACTAATGTCAAGGTCGTCAGGGGCAATAACTCCTCGGGATACTTAATAATGTCTGGGTTTGTTTTTTCAAAATGATTATTGATGCTATGCGTTTAGT
>NC_088368.1:5282218-5289634 GCF_034508935.2 Berghia stephanieae | reverse complement strand
CTCTCTCTCTCTCTCTCTCTCTCTCGTTCCCTTTCTCTCTCTCTCTCTCCTCTCTCTCTCTCTCTCTCTCTCTCTCTCTCTCTCTTTTCTGCTTCTTCTTCTTCTTCTTCTTCTTCTTCTCCTTCTTCTTGGTCTTCTGTTTTCTTTCTCTCTCTCTCCTTCTTCATCATTCTCTCTCATTATGTCTCTCTCATTCTCTCCTTTCTCTCTCTCACTCTCATCTCTCCATGCCGCCTCTCTCTCTCTCTCTCTCTCTCTCTCTCTCTCTCTTCTTCTTCTTCTTCTTCTTCTTCTTCTTATTCTTATTCTTATTCTTCTTCTTCTTGGTCTTCTGTTTTCTTTCTCTCTCTCTCTCTCTCTCTCTCTCTCTCTCTCTCCTCTCTCTCTCTCTCTTCTCTCTCTCTCTCTCTCTCTCTCTCTCTCTCTCTCTCTCCCTTTTTTTCTTTCTCTCGCACTCTGTCTCTCTCCTCTCTCCATGCCCCCCCCCCTCTCTCTCTCTCTCTCTCTCTCTCTCTCTATCTATCTATCTATCTATCTATCTATCTCTCCCTTTAAGCTTAAGATTTACTACATTTTTCAGCATCTGAATCACCCCGAGTTAATTATCAGACTGATGCCGTTGGTCCTATATTGTTCTGATACAAAGTGCATTCATTGCACGCACGACATTGTAGGCCAAGTTTATTTTACCCTGTACCGAGATGGGATTAACACTTTTGGACGCGGCTGTAGGCAAAGGCACGGCCACAACATGTCAAGGTAATCATCATTTCTGAGGATGGATCGATAGATGGCGGCGATACCCCCTCCCTACTATCCCCCCCCCCCCCACCACCCATTCTTTAACTACGTTCCTAAGCGAGTCTCACTTCAACTTTAATATTTTAGTGTGGTTATGTGGTCTTGTGGTATGACACTCGCTTTCGGGTCAGTAGTCCTGGATTCGAGCCTCGCTCTGCACATAGTTGAGTCCTTCACAAAAGGCTCTTTACTCACATTCTCTCACCGTACTCAGGTGTAAAATTAGTACCTGGCCGTTAACAGCGTTGTCTTTGTCCGGAAACAATTGTCATATCGCCTAACAAGCGCCATGTCCTGCCCTACATGTTAAGTGTTGCTGTTGGCCAGGGGACCACTTGTAAAGCGCTTTGAGCACGTTTAGTGGATATTGCCCTATGGAAAAGCTCAATTAAAAAAAAAAACAAATTAAAATTCTACTGCTTGTTATCTGGTTCACCCAGCATTATCCATTACCACCCATATAAAAATCGTCACATTCGTTACGATGCAGGAAACATTTTTCTCACTCAGATTTATTTTGTACATTATAATATTTGAACAAAATTGTTTGCTATAGTTAAAGTATATTAACACTGTGTTGAAGAGCTCGTTTAGCAGAAACAAAATATGCATAGCAAGAACTAACAGCTTTTGTGTTTGAGTGAGAAAAAAAAAATTTTTGTATAGCTTAGGTGTGAAGTTTGGGGACAATCCGGAATGTGGAATATGGCCAGTAAGGAGAGAGTTATACCAAAATATTGGGACGATCGATCACATTATCATCACCAGGCATTGCTATGGGGTAGCGTGGCTCAGCGGTACGGTCGTTGTTGCGTACCCTAAAGGTACCGAGTTCGTCACCCGCCGCAGCGCTGTGTGGTGTGGCCTTGAGCAAGTCACCTCGCCCTAGATCAATTTGCGGTGCTGCACTACACCAGGCTGGTTTACTCCAGTCTTCCCTTGGAATAGACCCTAGAGACAAATTTCCCCTATAGGGAATGAGATTAGAGGAAGAGTAGCGTCCCTTGATTGGACGTCACCTTGCAGAGAGAACGTCAAAATGGTTTTGCGCATGCGTCTCTCTCGTCTTCGCTTTCGATGCAGTGTCTCATGCCGCTTTCATCGGAAGCGAGGACGAGAGACGCATGCGCACAACCAACATGACGTTCCCTCTCTAATAACTTTTCCGCCTGTGACGTCCAATCAAGGGACGCTACTCTTCTGCTAATCTCATTCCCTATGGGATGAAAAAAGGGAATTTTATTTTATTTTCATTTTATGATTGTTTCTGTAATCAACACGCTACGTGCAGTGCCTGAAACGACCAAACAAAGAACGTCATTTCAAAATGATTTGATTGATGAGATAAAAAAAAAACAAGCTCACACATTCAAAACCAACAGTTAACCCTCTCCGTACCAACTACAGGAAAATCGTCACATTTGTTACGATTTCACCAACATTTATCTCATTCAGTTTTCTTTTTGTAATCACAAAATTTGAAGATTTAAAGAAAATATAGGTATAAGAACTGAATTCTGTGATGTACATGGTATTTATATCTTTTGACTACTGGCTTAAAAATCTATGTTTATGTCAGATGGGTCTGATATTTAGTTGAAAATGGTGAAAAGTCACAAGGAGAGAGTTAAACGACCCCCGCCCCCCAAATCCTATTCTTTGCTAATAGACATCATCCCACCCAGTCGGTCCAAATCTTTATTCTAAAAAAGTATTCCTTCCGAGCAAATAGGCCCGTGGAGTGGAGTTTATCCATGGTTTTTTATAGAGTGAAATGTACAGTAGCAACTTCTTGCTACCCTTTGGATAGGACGCTAGTCTAACGCAAAGTACTTTCCGTCAGATCTAAGAGAACCAACTACCCAATCACTGGGGGATCAGAAAAAAAAAATATATTGACTACACCCGGGATCGATCTTGGTCTCTTTGCGTGTGAAGCGAGTGCTCTACCAACTGAGCTATTGCCCCCCCCCCCCGGTCCCCCCTCTATCTTTATTCTAGACCAATATAACATTACCACACTCGAGTTGTCGTCCATTTCAATGTCAGTTCACTTTCTCTTAAATATCTTTAATCATATATTATATATATATAGTATATATATATATATATATATATATATATATATTTATATAAAGAGAGAGAGAGAGAGAGAGAGAGAGAGAGAGAGAGAGAGAGAGAGAGAGCAATATCCTGAAAATAATATATCCTCAATATTCTCAAAGCGCTTTATAATCGGTCCCATAGCCAAAAGCGAGACTTAACTGTGCGGCTATGTGGTCTAGTGGTATGACACTCGCTTTCGGATCGGAAGGTCCTGGGTTCGAACCTCTCGCTCGGCGCATAGTTGAGTTCTTGGAAAAGGCTCTTTATTCACATTCTCTCACCGTACTCAGGTGTAGAATGAGTACCTGGCCGTTAACAGCGTTGTCTCTGTCCGGGAAAAATTGTAATATCGCCTTACAGGCGTCATGTCTAGTTCTACATGTTACGTGATGCTGTTTGTCAGGGACCCCTTGTAAAGCTCATTTTTTTAAAAATCAATATGTAGGACGAGACATGACACCTGTTAGGCGATAACGCTATTATTCTCCGACAGACACAAGACTGTTAACGCCCGCCAGGTACTCATTTTACGCCGTAGTACGGTGAGAGAATCAGAGTAAAGAGCCTTTTCCAGTGGCTCCACGGGAGCGGGACTCGAACCCAAGACCTTCGTTTCCGAAGGCAAGCGTCATACTGCAAGACCTCACAGTCGCACCAACGACCACACTCGACTTATTCAATAGATAGTTCGAAGATGACGTCACTCGGGTCTTTGTTATTGTTTTTTGCCATCCGCGTTTATGAGTAATGCTCACTGAACTGTATTAACCCGACTATAAACGTTCATGGATACACACAGTCTTGTGTGTTGGTCCGTTATACTTCCGGATGGCAATGTTATGAGCTTCTTAGCCAAGCGCATACTATCTATACTACTAATAACGCCGATACCACATTGTTATTGGCCCAATTTACAAGCCTACAGCTCATGTCGTGATGATGGTGATATGGGTTCAGTAAGATTGAACATCTCTCTCTCTCTCTCTCTCTCTCCCTCTCTCTCTCTCTCTCTCTCTCTCTCTCTCTCTCTCTCTCTCTCTCTCTCTCTCTCTCTCTCTCTCGTCCCCTTTCCCTCTCTCTGTCTCTTTTCTACTCTCCCGTGTAGGTATGTATTTATGTATGTATGTATGTACGTATGTATGTATGTATGTATGTATGTATGTATGTATGTATGTATGTATGTATGTATGTATGTATGTATGCATGCATGCATGCATGTATGTATGTATGTATGTATGTATGTATGTATGTATGTATGTATGTATGTATGTATGTATGTATGTATGTTCTATCTATCTATATATCTATCTATCTATCTATCATATATATATATATATATATATATATATATATATATATATATATATATATGTCTATCGATCAACCAATCTATTGACGGAAATATATGTAGTAATATACCAAGCCATTTGTCAATCTGCCTATTTTTTCTGTCTATTTGTTTATCTGTCAACATTCCTTTACCACAGCCATTCTTTCTGAAATCACAATGAAGCATAAAACGCGGAGACAGAGACACAATGCCAAAATGAAATGGAGCAAAAAAATCCTGTTTTTACAGTAATTCGATCCTCGCACACCATCAAGCAATTTGTTTCATTTTCGCCCAGTGACCTCTCCCCCTAATGCCGTCATAGGAATCAATATTGTTTTGTCATTCCATGCTCTGTGCTGGCATTTTAAACACGAATTTATCATTCTTGTTAAGATGAAATAAAATTGTGACGGACCGCCCTAAACAGAAAACACACACGCACACACACATACACACACACTATATAAAATATATATATAATATATATATATATGTATAGACACACACACCACACACTACTATAATATATAAATATATATATATATAATATATAATATATATATATATATATATATATGTGTGTGTGTGTGTGTGTGTGTGTGTAGGTGGTGGAATTGGCTTGAGTCGCGTTGAGTGTTCAGCAGCTACTGTACAGAATACCTCCCTGAATAATCCATCAAATAATACAAACGGATGGATGAAACACCGTTGTAGGAGGAAATAGCCAAATGAGGTTATATATATATATATATATATATATATATATATATGTTTTATATTATTATATATATATATATTATATATATATATATATATATAAATCCCATTTTTTCCAACTTCTAACTAGGAGAGAGACCCCGGTTCGAGCCCTGCTTTGGCATCTTTCCTTTTCCCCTTGAGCGAGAAACTTAACCCATATTGCTCATTTTGGGCGCAGCACAGCGGCTGACGCTTATGTTAACTTCGGATTTTTTTATGGACATGGGCCCCAAAGAAAAAAAAATCCTATAGATAAAAAAGGGATATTTTTTATTATTACTTTTATTTTAATCTAAAAAACTTGTCTGGCCGCAGTTGTTTCTGGAATTGGGAAACTTAGCGAGGTGTTGAAATGCAAGTTTCCATTAGGAAAGGTGGCCATTTTAACAGGTCTTTTTTTCCTTTACTCTGAAACAAAACAACAAAAAAAAAAAAAAACAAGTATTTAACATTTTTGGCCAGAAAAATTGTCCTTCAAATTTCGATCGATCAAAAAATGATGACCGTCTTATTGTCAGAACAACTCTTAAACCCGGGATTTTTGGAGAAGTCCCAGGTTTCATAATTTTTGTAAAGATTAGAGTCAGTTTAATCGATCCAAGGACGAGAGTTTTTTTGGCCAAAAATTTTAAATACGTGTTTTGTTTTGTTTTGTTTTTTGGTGTGTTGTTTTTTTTTTTTCATAGTACGTCGGTTTTGTGTCATGACGTATTTTGGGGGAGTTTCTCAGCGTTAGAGTCAGATGAAACTTTAATCACTACATGTCTGAGAAAAATGGATATCTTTGTCTCTAGGGAGTTGCGTTCTCCCAATTCCAATTTCCAACAGATTCGAGTGACTTAAAAGGTTAAAAGCTCAGCGTTCAACAAAAAAAATTGGGGAGCAGGCACTGGAATAAGATAAAAATCTGATAAAGCGAGGTGAATGAGACAGAACAAGACCAAATCTGGCCCGCCATCTCAAAACGGTATTATGTCGGGAGGAGCTGGATGGACTCTAAAAGGTGAATTTGGAATAGGATTCAACAGTCTGATGTCACGTCGCCCAGCAACGAGCAGCTTGGTTCTAAACAAAGAAAATTGGTACTTCTTATTTTTGATGCTGGCTAGAACTTTTCACATGCCATGTGATTAGATTGTATAATAGCCGAAACATGATCAGATTTATAATGTTTTCTCGTCTGGATACACTTTTATTCTCGTCGGAAAAGTATTACATAAGTGCTTCCGCCATTATTCCGATAGCTTAGAACCAGTTACTAAGTTACTATGCGTCATTGCGAGGGAAGTGACGTCACGACTGTGGAACCATATTAGAATGGCAAGACATACGTATGTACACGTACACCGTATCACGCATAACGTATGACGAGTATCGCATGACCAACAAAACTGATAGAAACAAATATATTTGATTATTGCCTCGATGACATACACGAACTGAGGTGCCAAAAGGATTTAGAACACCTGAGATCCATCGAAGCAGAGCGTAGCCATCGTTAATTTATAGCCTGACAATAACCACAAAATGACGTCAAAAGACAAGTCTTTTACCTCAAAAGAAAACAAAACGTGAGTTGTATTTCAAACAATGAGCTCTACTAACGGCAACTCGCTAGACGGTGCAAAAACCAAAATAAATGACGTCAAACTATAAGTCCTAGAGGGTTCTAGTGTCAGGCTATAAGTTAACGATGGCTACGAGCAGAGACGGTTATCAGTGGAAATAACTTAACAAACCAGAGAAGCTGCCATGAAAGCGCCCCAATCCGTCATATTATTCGATTTTAACAAGAATGAAATATATTAACTTTAACCCTCTCCTTACCACCTACAGCAAAATCGTCAAATTTGTTACGACACAATATACATTTTGTCTTATTCATATCTATTTTGTACCTCACAGACTTTGAAGAATGATCTTTGTTTCATTAAAAAAACATAATGTTGTTTTGTAGAGAGCTTGTTTGAGTTTAAAAAATAAATGTTTCTGCTGGTTAAGCCTGTCATTTTGGGAATATACTGAAAATGATCGGTAAGAAAAGAGTTAACACATTCATTGCGACCCATCTTCTCTATATGGTGATCTGTTGGGGGTAAACCTGATGACGAATTGTGATCAGAAATATTTTTTTCTCTTTATGAATTAATATTGTAAAGATAAATTAATATAAAAACAAGGAGTTTTAACTCAGGTCTCATAATCCGGCTATGAAATGTATCTAATTTTATAAGCTAATACTGTAAGATAATAAATAGTTTAGGCATGAGTCGCATTTATATGAAATATTTAGATTCATTTAGTGTCAGAAAACTTGTAAATTGTAAATATTACGATAACAAAGTAGTACGCCTATTATAAGTATAGTAGTAGTCGTAGAGTTAATAGTAGTATGTAGTAGTAAGTAGTACGCTTAG
>NC_088368.1:5271620-5274120 GCF_034508935.2 Berghia stephanieae | reverse complement strand
AATGATTTCAGATTATTTTAACTTTAAATAAGTCCGACCGTCTCAAAACGGCAGTTTCGGTAAAGAGCTGATCAAGTGTGTATGAAAGTTGCCAGACAAAGCAAAAGAAAAAAAAAAATACAAGAAAAAAGAAAACATCCCAAAAAATCAGTCAACCTCGACAGAGGCCCTGGAACACAGAATATATAAGAGTTCCCCAAACTATTCCATCTGGGAATCCACATTCCACAGGCACCTTTCAATTATTATTCCGATTAACTTGGGAGTTGTTCACGTTGTCACCACAGGCAAGTCGCTAGGAAATCTCTTTACTATCAACCGGAAACAATGTCTTCATACTGGTCATTCTGTGACTTCCTGTCAGCCTCGATCCGGGAAGCATTGGCTTTTTGAATGGCGCTTCCGGTGGAAGAGGGAAACAATGGAAATAAATAGTAATAATGATGAAGCAAAAAGGTTAGTTGAAAGCAATATAGTGATTGCCTGCCCCCCCCCCCCCCCCTACTCTCTCTCTCTCTCTCTCTCTCTCTCTCTCTCTCACTCACTCTATCTATCTATCTATTTATCTATCCCCTTCTTTCTTTCTTTCTCTGTATAGATATATAGATAGATAGATAGATAGATAGATAGATAGATAGATAGATAGATGATAGATAGATAGATAGATAGATAGATGATAGATAGATAGATAGATAGATAGATAGATAGATAGATAGATAGATAGATAGATAGATATATAGATAGATAGATAGATAGATAGATAGATAGATAGATAGATAGATAGATAGATAGATAGATAAATAGATAGATAAATAGATAGATAGATAGATAGATAGATAGATAGATAGATAGATAGATAGATAGATAGATAGATAGATAGATAGATAGATAGATAGATAGATAGATAGATAGATAGATAGATAGATAGATAGATAGCTACATAGATAGAAAATAGGTCAGAGGAATAAGGAAAGATTTGTGAAATAAATCGAGTTATAAAGAATCCCTTTAATGAGTTGGCATTGGCGAAGCGTACTTCAATAAAGGAAATAACAGGCCATTACTGGACTTGGAGAAGTAAGATAAAGAGCTTCTCCATTCATTGACCATTCCATTCATTCATTTGGGAAAAGAAGGAACGATTTATTAGTCCCATGGTGCGTGAGACAAAGTATGCGTTACGGACCTGCCAAGTGCAATAAATAATTCGTTGTAATTTACGAATTTTTGACTTCAGCAACAGAATTGCATATGGGTCGTTGATTCAATATTAAATCTTTTTTGAAAAGTAAAGTTGGGTTACATAGAAACTAGATTAATTATTTTTTTTAAGTTGAGCTTGTATAAAGCGCAATTTCCACTAATAAATGTGCTAATGCGCTTTATAAAGGCTATCTGACCAACAGCAACATGTGAACATGTAGAACGAGACATGACGTCAATTAGGCGATATTACAATTCTTTTCTGACAGAGACAACGCTGTTAATTGTCAGGAACTCATTTTGCACCTGAGTACGGTGAGAGAATGTGAGCAAAAAGCATTTTCCAAGGACTCTAACTATACGCCGAGCGAGGCTCGAACCCAGGACATTCCGATCCGAAAGCGAGTGTCATACCACAAGATCACATAGCCGCACAATATTAAGGACTTAGAGGCATTGTTTGATCAAGCTGAGGAAAAATTGTTTTTTTTTCTGAACCTAATTATGATGACGTTTCTGTATTTTTCTCATGAAAAATTACGAATGTTTAAAATTTCAAGTAGAGAGAGAGAGAATGAGAGAGAGAGAGAGAGAGAGAGAGAGAGAGAGAGAGAGAGAGAGAGAAAATAAGTAGGAGTGAAATATCTGTTCAATGTTACAGTTATCGTTTAACGTTATAACAAGTGTAACTAAATGACAAATTGCCATATTTATGGACAATAAAGATCTATTATTATTATTATTATTATTATTATTATTATTATTATTATTATTATTATTATTATTATTATTATCATTATTATTATTATTATTATGCAGCCATTGTTTATACATATTATGCGCTTGGCTAAGACGCTCACAACATTGCCATACGGAAGTATAACGGACTGACTGTGAAACCATGGACTTTAATAGTCTGGATATTACAGGTAAGTGAGAATTACTCATAAAAACGCGGATAGCAAAAAAAAAACAACAAAAAACAAATAACAAAGACCAGAGTGATGTAAACTTCATTCTGTCTTATAGGTAGTATGCGCTTGGCTAAGAAGCTCATAACATTGCCATCCGGAAGTATAACGGGCCAATACACAGAACTGTGTGTATCCATGAACGTTTATAGTCAGGTTAATACAGTTCAGTGAGCATTACTCATAAACGCGGATGGCAAAAAACAATAACAAAGAAGTGAGTGACGTCATCTTCGAACTATCGAGAGGTAGCTATTTATTGTAGGAAATCGCGTTTGGACCGGTCAAGAGTCAAGAGTTCAAGGCTTTACACATCTCAATGGACA
>NC_088368.1:5264120-5266620 GCF_034508935.2 Berghia stephanieae | reverse complement strand
TTTATTCATTTATTTATTCATTTATAAATCTACCTATAGATTGTATGCGCTTGGCTAAGAAGCTCATAACATTGCCATCCGGAAGTATAACGGACAAATACACAAAAATGTGTGTATCCATGAACGTTTATAGTCAGGTTAATACAGTTCAGTGAGCATTACTTATAAACGCGGATGGCAAAAAACAATAACAAAGACCTGAGTGACGCCATCTTCGAACTATCTATAGAAGGAACGAATTAAACTCTTTCTTACAATCTTTAGACACCCATTTTGGTGACTAGTTCTCAACAGGTTATATCAATCAGACAATAAATGTTCAAGCTTACACATAGTTTTGTGTGTTGGTACTGGTACCTTATATCCGGCTGACGGATGTTGTTGGTATTTTACCTAAATGCACAGCATCAATTCAATTATCTTCCAAACAGAGAGAGAGAGAGAGAGAGAGAGAGAGAGAGAGAGAGAGAGAGAGCACCGAGTCGCCAGATTGGTCATTGAACCCAAGTTTGCTGACCAGAGGTCAACGCGAGCCAGACTCGCAATTTCCCACAAAAATGATAACAAAGGCGTGATCTGCATGTTATATACACTCATGAATATTCATGGTATTCCGATGAAGGTTAGTTTTTGTTTTTATGCTTTTCTTCTGTTTTTTTGTTTTTTGTTTGTTTTTTTGTTTTTTTTTTGGTTTGGTTCCTTTCCTCTCCTACTCGACCTCTGTCCCTTCGTTAATAGGGAAGGGGGGAGGGGGGGGGGGGGGAAGATGTCTCGTTCTACATGTTACGTGTTGCTGTTGGTCAGGGACCCTTAGTGTAAAGCGCTTTTTAGTAGATATTGCCCTATTGATAGAATGCGCTTGGCCAAGGAGTTCACAACATTGCCATCCGGAAGTATAACGGACCAACACACAAACTCTGTGTAACCATGAACTTTTATAGTCTGGTTAATACAGTTTAGTGAGAACAACTCACAAACGCGGATGGCAAAAACAATAACAAAGGCCTGATGACGTCATCCGCATACTATCTATAGGAGCTCTAGCTTGTTGTTCAACCACAACAATACACGAATTAACGCGGAAAACAAATAAGATATGACTACAGACGACACAAGTTATTTTGCATTTTATTTTATCTTATAATTTGTTTTCCACGTTAATTTGTGTATTGTTGTGCTGACGAAGGGGTTGTACCCGAAACGTCCATTGTCTGTATCAATCCTACACGAATCCTCAATAATTGAAGTAAAAGTTTGTATCCAAAAGGACAGAAAATGTTTTGTCAATAAATAGGATAGAAAACAGGCATTATGGAGTCGTATAACATCAGATTAGCGTCAAGTTTGATAAAGACCACACATCTCTAGGGTATTGTTTGGGGCTCTGATAATGAATACATGAAACCGATTGCATCAGAAAAACAATGGGGTTTTTTTTAATACTTAGAAAAATAGAGATGGGGGGGGGAGAGAGAGAGAGAGAGAGAGAGAGAGAGAGAGAGAGAGAGAGAGAGAGAGAGAGAGAGAGAGAGAGAGAGAGAGGGAGGGGGAGAGAAAGAGGGAGAGAGTTTCATGCAGAAGAAAGAGAAGAAGAAGAAGAAGAAGAAGAAGAAGAAGAAGAAGAAGAAGAGAGAGAGAGAGAGAGAGAGAGAGAGAGAGAGGGAGGGGGAGAGAAAGAGGGAGAGAGAGTTTCATGCAGAAAAAAGAGAAGAAGAGAGAGAGAGAGAGAGAGAGAGAGAGAGAGAGAGAGAAAGAGAAAGAGAGAGAGAGAGATGGTAAAGAAAAGAAAATGGTTCTTTGAAAAGAAATATTATTCCGTTGTTGATTTTCACCAAAATCAATTCGATAAAACGTTATACTGATCAATAATTCAACATGTAATTAATATAAATTTTGAAATGAACACATTATGTGACACAAGTGTACGTATTTGCAGGTCTGATAACCGAAAGCAATTATGGGCTTGACTAAACATTATTGTAATGGACAATATTTTGCGATGGTTGAGAGCAATGAGCTCTTACCTCTCTCCTTACCAGTGATTTCAGGATTTTCCCCAAAACTTCACAACCAACTAACACAAAAATATATTTTTTATCTCTCAAACACAATAGCAGTAAAGTTCTTGCGATACAAAATTTCTTTAGCAGAACATGCTCTACAAAACACATTTCATTTTCTTTCAATTTTATGATGTACAAAAGAAATTTGAATAAGAAAAAATATTGGTTGTATCGTAACGAATGTGCCGATTTTCCTATAGTTGGTATGGAGAGGATTAGCGATTAGGATTTTCAGCTATTCCAAATACACCATGAAAACAATACTTCTTTGTAAAAAAATATTTATTTTATGATGTTGATTTTTAACAATAACCATTCGATGAAACGTACTTATTTATCAATCATTCTATATATAACCAATATGAGTATTGAAATTTATTAATGTAACTACTCAAAAGTTTATGTCTCGATTTTACGATTAAGTATTGCTGTTGGCT
>NC_088368.1:5239120-5259120 GCF_034508935.2 Berghia stephanieae | reverse complement strand
ATACGTTACACATTCTTTATAATGTCTTCCACATAATATTGACACTTATCATAATATCTTATTTCATAAGGTCGTTCGTGTTTGCTATGCGTTTAGGTAAAATAGTCACACCACATCTACCAGCCGGATAGATCGTACCAACATCCAGAACTATTTGTAACCGATAGGTTAGCACAGATAAAGGGTACATAATATATACGTTATACATTCTTTTTATCTTCCACATAATATTGATACTTATCGTATATTATATCAAAAGGTCGTTAGTGCTTGCTTCCATTGATGCTATGCGTTTATGTAAAATAGTCACACCACATCTACCAGCCAGATAGAACGTACCAACACACAGAACTATTTGTAACCGATAGGATAGCACAGATAAAGGGACTCCTTGTAAAGCGCTTTGAGCACGTTTAGTGGATATTGCGCTTTATAAAACTGAAGTTTTTTTGTGCGTTTTTTTTTTAAGTCTACGGGTGATAAATTACCCTTGATTTAGAAAAAGGTTTGAAAGTTACTCGCATATCAATCTCTAACATTCATTTTTAGCTTTGTTAATAATAGGCTTCAACAGTCGTGACGTCACTTTCCTCGTAATGACTCATGGCAACTTAGTAACTGGTTCTAAACTATCGAAACAATGGCGGACACCCTTAAGAAATACTTCTCCGACGAGCATAAAAGTGTATCCAGAGGAGAAAAACATTATAAATCTGATCATGCTTTGACTTTTAAACATTCTGATCACATGACTTGTGAAAAAGTTCTAGACAGCATGAAGAATAAAAAGTACCAATATTCTTTGTTTAGAACCAGGCTGCTCGTTGCTGGGCGGACGTGACATCAGACTATTGAATCCAACTTTGAGCTCGTTGGCAAAAAATTAACATGAGCTTGTACGGAACTCCCAACCCTTTTTATTTTCCTAAAGAATTGATATGGACGTCAACAAAAAAATTGGATTGGATTGGGCATTGGTTTAAGATAAATAGGTGTAAAATGCGTAACTGGCCGGTAACAGCGATGTCTCTATCCGAAAAAAAGTGTATTATCTCCGAACAATAGTTTATAAATAAATAACTTATATTTTTTTTCTTTTAAAGTAGTCCTTCAGAGCCATTTGGTCCATGGAGCCGGGGTTTATCCCGGTTTCTATCGCGTGAAACGGACAATAGCAATTGCCTATCACCTATTCAAAAAGAGGGTTGTGTAAATCTATGACAGACAACAAGTAAAAGAAAAATACAAGAAAATAATTTATAATTAATTTTTTTTTAAAATAGTCCTTCAGAGCTATTGGGCCCATGGAGCCAGAGTTTATCCCGGTAGCGTGGAACGGACAATAGCAATTGCTTGCTATCCTTTGGAGAGGACGCTAGTCGCAAACCGCAAAGTACTTTCCGCCAAATCTAACAGACTCAGCTACCCATTCACTGCTGGGTGGATATTGGAAGGGGGGGGGTATCAGAAAAAAAATTCCACTGCACCCAGGATCGATCTTGGTCCCTGTGCGTGAGAAGTTAGTAAGTGCTCTACCATCTGAGCTATCGGGGCCCCCCAGGACAAGAAATTAATCCTAAACTAAAACATCACCTTCCTCGCCCATAGGGATTAGATCCCAGGCTTCATAATTACCGCCCAGACCAGACGTGCTACTAGCATTTCTTCAAAAAGGTTACGTACCCAGTTACGTGGATTAACACAGAAAGGGAGGGCACTGTGTGGGGACGTAATACTTTCTTGATCTTTTCTTCGATATATGATGATTTTGATATCATGATTTATCATACAAAATGGTCAAGTTGAGTTGGGGGTTATTTTTGTAGTACATTCTTAACAAAAAAAAATGTGACCTAAGAAAAAACCCTAGAGCATTTATATGGAGCAATATCCCCTATAATGATACGCTTAGGTCAAATTAATAACACGCTCTTAAAAGGCTATTTCGGATTGACGTAAGGAAAAGAGCTTTGATGTGGAGGGGAAACGTGAGATCGGGGAAAGCGATTGGAAGTTACTTATGATATAGAATGTCCCCCCATAAAAGTACAAAATACTAACAGAAGGTCAAACAAAGAGAGGCTTCGGATGGGGATAAAAGTACAGACTAAGGATGCTAGGCGGTATTGCAATTATTTTTATTCCAACAGATACGACGCTATCAAAGGTCAAGGTACTCATTTTACACCTGAGTACTGTGAGAAAATGTGAGTAAATATCCCTTTCCAATGACTCAATTATGCTCCATTCAGATATATTAATTCCTTCATGGAATGACTAGTCGACGACATAAACTATTATACCATATGCTCCCAGAACATCACGACTCAAATCCAGAAAGCCCTTCTACCATCCAGTACTTTTTAAAATTCGATAGCGGGGAAGCCTGGAGGGAAAATTGAACAAATACCATGCACAAGGTAGGTGGGGTAATCAAAAACCCAACAGAACTAATGCCAGGCAGCAGGAATGGCAATCGAAAACAGTGGGTCACCTCGAACTGACTCTACTGACAGACATGGCAGGACTGCTGCAAACATGCATCGATGGGGTCTGAGGGAGTCAGCCGACTGTCCCAACCACCCTCATCGAATGCCAGAGACAGCAGACCGCATAATCCTACAGTGCCCCGTGACGAGATTGGCGGGAGGTCTCAAGTCTGTCCTCAGTTATGGTGACGAATTTAACCCTCCTCTTACCAGCCATTTTCAGGATTTTCCCCAAAACTTCACACCCAACTAACACAAAGATATATTTTTTTATCACTCAAACACAATAGCAGTAAAATTCTTGCGATAAATAATTTCTTAGCAAAACATGCTCTACAACGCACTGTTCATTTTCTTTAAATTTTATGATGTACAAAAGAAAATTGAATAAGAAAAATGTTGGTTGTATCGTAACGAATGTGACGATTTTCCTATGGTTGGTATGGAGAGAGTTAAAGACTGGCTGGAGACTTGCAGCGTGTAGATGTGGCCATACGCCACTACTACTACTACTACAACTACTACTACTACTACTACTACTACTACTACTACTACTACTACTACTACTACTACTACTACTACTACTACACACTACTACGACTACTACTACTACTACTACTACTACTACTACTAACTACTACTAACTACTACTACTACTACTACTACTACTACTACTACTACTACTACCACTACTACTACTACACTACTACTACTACTACTACTACTACTACTACTACTACTACTACTACTACTACTACACTACTACTACTACTACTACCACTACTACTACTACTACTACTACTACTACTACTACTACTACTACTACTACTACTACAACGACTACTACTACTACTACTACTACTACTACTACTACTACTACTACTACTACTACTACTACTACTACTACTACTACTACTACCACTACTACTACTACTACTACTACTACTACTACTACATCACTACTACTACTACTACCACTACTACTACTACTACTACTACTACTACTACTACTACTACTACTACTACTACTACTACTACTACTACTACTACTACTACTACTATACTACTACTACTACTACTACTACTACTACTACTACTACTACTAACTACTACTACTACTACTACTACTACTACTACTACTACTACTACTACTACTACTACTACTACTACTACTACTACTACTACTACTACTACACTACTACTACTACTACTACTACTACACTACTACTACTACTACCGACTACTACTACTACTACTACACTACTACTACTACTACTACTACTACTACTACTACTACTACTACTATCTACTACTACAACAACGACTACTACTATGCCATATGTTATGTCACATTTTATGTACGCTGGGTCATTCAACCAGCTCGATAATAATATAATATTTAATTTAATGCTACCACAAACTCACATATGGCATCATCACTGATGGACCCTTGAAAACAAATCAAATTCATTATTCAAAACTCATTTTCATCAGTGGAGCCAAGCCCCATTAATCAAATTTAGAATACGCCGCTGATTACATTAATTACATTACGATTTTCTTGCCTTACTCTGACGAAACACAATTTAGTTATCCTCCTCCATTTTGGCCAGAAGCCTTGTCATATCGATTAGGGGATTTCCCTATAGCAAGACATGTCTACTATAACGAAAAAACCGTAGAATTACGAAATCAAGACATCTTTGGTCATTAAATTGGATTAAATAGTCTGATGTCAGCAACAGCGGCCATCGTGGTTCTAAACAAAGAAAATCGGTACTTTTTATTCTTCATTCTGGCTTGAACTTTTCATATGTCTTGTGATCAGACTGTGTAAAAGTCAAAACATGATCAGATTTATCATTTTTTTTCCCTCTGGATACACTTTTATGCTCGTCGGAGAAATATTTCATAAGGGCGTCCGTGTCCCGATAGTTTAAAGCCAGTTACTAAGTTACCATGCGTCATAACGAGGGAAGTGACGTTACGACTGTTGAAGCGTATTCAGAACTTCATGTGCATCTCTAAGTCCAGGGACAGCGTGGCTCAGCGGTATAGTCTTTGCTTCGTAACCGAAAAGTACCGAGTTCGATCACCGTGGCCTTGAGCAAGTCATCTCGCCCTAGCTCATTTTGCGGCGCTGCACTGCGACTGACGCCTATTCCAGTCTTGGAATAGACCCTAGAGACAAATTTCCCCTATGCGATGAATAAAAGGAATTTTATGTTATTTTTATTAAAACTTATTCACAATGAAAATGAATGTCAGACTACATTATTTTGAGAAGTGTTCTTAAATCATTGCGAGAGTGAATTGATGATTTTTAAAGATGACTATAGATAGTATGCGCTTGACTAAGACGCTCACAACATTGCTATCCGGAAGGAAGTATAACGGACCAACACACAAAACTCTGTGTAACCATGAACTTTATAGTCTGGATATTACAGTTAAGTGAAAATTACTCATAAACGTGGATGACGAAAACAATAACAAAAACCCGAGTGACGTCAACGTAGTTCTATCTACAGCGACTATTATTTTTATCTCTTAAAAACAACGATTTTTTAAAAATTTCAAGTTGGCAGGTCTGCGATGAATCAGTGCGGCTCTGTGGTCTTGTGGTATGACACTCGCTTTCTGATCAGAAGGATCTGGGTTCGAGTCTCGCTTTGAGCGGTGCATAGTTGAGTCCTTGAAAAGGACTCTCACCATACTCAGGTGTAAAATGAGTACCTGGCCTTTAACATCGTTGCCTCCGTTGGAAAAAAAAAATTTAATATCTTCTAACAGGCGTCATATCTCGTTCTATATATGTTAGTTGTTGTCAGGAATTCTCTTATAGAGCGTTTTGAGCACGTTTGGTAAATATTGCACTGTATAAAATCCCACGTTTTTTTTTTAACTTTCGATAATCATGTGTGACCCACCGTCTCATAAATCAGGTGATGGAAAGTGGATTTACAGTAACAAATTATAATATAAAACTAGGGGTGACTTTCTTTCTACTTGTTATAATGGTGGAGAATAACTTCCATTTCTTGAATTTTGAAAAGAATCGAATTTATGTTGGTATTTCTGATCATTTATTTATTTCTAAATTAACTTTTCCAAGTCGGATTCATCCCGACATAATACCGTTTTGAGACGAGGGGTCACATTTGGAAGTCTTCTTACTAACCAAAACAATATTGTATCAGAGAGGAAACATGATGCTGAAAATAGTCCAAAATGAATAAAAGAAAAAGAGAGAAATACGTTAAAATCGCAATCCTATATTAAAGATCTGAAAAATTAGGTATGAAATAGTGCCAGGCACTGCATAATGAAATATTCAAGAAAAAATAAATTGCGCTCTTTTTATACAGCGCAATATCCACTAAACATTCTCAAAGCGCTTTACAAGTGGTCCCTGGTTAACAGCAACAAGTAACATTTAGGATGGGACATGACGCCTGTTAGGCGATATTACATTTTTTTTTTCGGACAGAGACAACACTCTTAATGTCCAGTTACTCATTTTACACCTCAGTACGATGAAAGAATGTGAGTAAAGAGTCTTTTCTAAGGACTCAACTATGCACCGCTCAAAGCGAGACTCGAACCCAGGACCTTCCGATCCGAAAGCGATTGTCATACCACTAGACCCCATAGTCACAACCATTCCAAAATATTCATCCGGCCTTGATTGGAGGCGATAATGTTTTTGGGCATGTGTTAAGAATACAATCCTTTAAAAAAAAACCAAAACCTCCCCCCCCCCCCCCCCCCCAAAAAAAAACAAAGACAATTTTGTGACCCACTGTGTCCAAACGGTATTAAGTCAGGATGAAGTTGGATCCTTAAAAATACATTTAGAATTGAAATGATAAGGAATAAGAACGTTGAGATTTTTCCCATGTAAGGAATTGTATTTATTCCTCACCATGACGTATAGAAATCTAACACAAGTTTCATAGTCTTTGTCATAAATCTAATTTCTTGCTCTTTCTTCACCCCGAAATAATACCGCTTTGAGAAGGTGGGTCACATTTCAGTTTCTTTCTTTTCTTCTTAGGCTCTGATCACCCTGTTGTATGATCCACTAAACAGTTGTTTTATTTGATGACGTCAATGCTGATGACTTTTGAACCGGGTCGACGTGCACTTATTTGCAGGTCTGATAGCCCAATTCCTTACGGGCTCATTGTAGTAATGGAACTCTCAAAAATGACGCAAAATATTGTCCATTACAACAATGTTAAACTAGACCCATAAGTGGGTTCGTTCGGATGTCAGACGTCGGACCGGGTTTTTGAAACATACACTAGCTTTGCTTACAATCTTGATGGATGGTCGCAGCAGTGCATTTATTGATCTTCCAAATCCGATATTATTTTGGGTCCTATCTGTGACTCGGAATTAGGGCAATGAATCAATGAATTATAGATATTGTATACTCTCTTGGGTGGCAGTTAATGTCATTGATAAACTCTGATCTTGTGTGTAATCTGGGATGGACATACACAGCTCGAGACTGGAGTTTGACCATTCATGTTTTACAACCATTTTCTGGATTCCCTCGCAAGATCCCAGGTTTGATATTTTTGAGAACTCTTATCTATGTGTGTAATCTGTGATGGACAGACATTTCTATAACAGCTTGAGAGTGGAGTTTGACTATTACCGTTTTACGAGTATTTTCTGGATTGTTCTCTCGCGAGGTCCAAGGTTTGAGATTTTTTAGAATTATCTCTGTGTGTAATCTGTGATGGACAGACTTTAATATAGATAGAACGAAGATGACATCACTCTGGTCTTTGTTATTGTTTTTTTCCCATCCGCGTTTATGAGTAATTCTCACTAAACTGTATCAACCAGGCTATAAACGTTCATGGTTACACCTGGTTTTGTGTGTTGGTCCGTTATACTTCCGGATGGCAATATTGTGAGATTCTTAGACAAGCGCACACTATCTATAACAGCATGAGACTGGAGTTTGACCATTTTTACTAGGATTTTCTGGAATGTTCCTTCGCGAGGTCGCAGGTTTGTGATTAAATTTTTTTGCCAAGATGAGGGTCATTTACATCAATCGATATAATATGAAGGACAAGTTTTCTGGACAAATTTTTTCATGCGTATTTTCCAGAGTACGGCAGTTAACTGGATAAGATATTCCATTCGTTCTCATCAATAAATTGTTTATATTCTACTAAAATTTCATAATTTTGGTTACTGATTCAATGTCCAGCATCCAATTCACCCCGACATATTACCGTTTCGAGACGATAGGTAATATATATATATATATATATATATATATATACATATACATATATATATATATATTATATATATATATATATATATATATATAATATATATATATATATATATATATATATATATATAGTTGGTTGTAGGGAAGATTCCATCAAAATTCCAACGGACGGATGAAACAACAATGTAGGAGGAAGTAACCAAATGAATGTGAGGCTAATATATATATATATATATATATATATATATATATATATATATATATATATACCTGCAAGTTGGTATACGTCGGCTTAAGGGAGTTTGGCCCATGATATTACAGTTATTTTATTATTGTAAACACACCGTGCTATAACAGCAAAAACAAAGGTACACATCCGTCATATTACAACTATTATTCATGGTAAATCCGTGCTATGGAACAAAACACATCACATTATGTCACTTGGATAGTCAAACATGAAATAATACAATAAATCCATTCGAAATATAACTTCACAGAGATCTAATAATACTTGAATTGCAATTGGGTGAAAACATAAAATATTCGAAATGAAAGAATGCAGACAATGACAGTTTCAGGTACAATCCCTTCTTCAGCATTCCATACCTCACGGAAAGTAATTAATTGTCAAAAAAAAAAAAGAAGATGAAATAAAAACTAACCCATTATTATTGTTTTGTTTTTTTTTCTCCTAGTTCTGTTATTGTTTTATTTTTTATTTATTTTATTTTTGTATTTGCTGACGAAGAGTTTTGTTCCAGAAACGTTCAATGTCTTTTAATTCTTTCATCTGATGTCCTTGTATCTATATTTTACCTTTATTTTTGTTTGTTTGTATTTTTTACAATCCAGGCTTTAAGAAGCATCCGATACCCCACTACTACACAACTACAACTACAACTACAACTATCGACTACAAAAAACGGTGTGTGACGAAAGCCAATGTGAGCGCTTTCGATAGCAATCACCGTGCTTGAGTGAGTGAGAGAGAGAATGAGTGAGTGAGTGCCAGATTCTCAATGTTGTGGTTCCACCAAGGTTCTGTGTGTGTATATATGTGTGTGTGTGTGTATGTGTGTGTGTGTGTTTATCACGTAGAGTAAACGAGATCCATTCTCACACGCACAGCAGTAATCCCTATGCATTTTAACCCCCCCCCCCCCCCCTACCCCCTAATATCACCTCACTGCTCTGTTCGTGAGCACATCTTTACTTTTAGCTTAGCTCACACCCCTGCTGCTGATTTCCTGCTCGGAATTCCCGATCACTCACGTTCACAATCCATTGTTAATCGTTTTTGTTTTCTTCCACTCACTGACGGCTGTACGTGCATGTGGCGCATGCTATGCATTTTCTTACCGTTAGCGAAATTCTGTTTATCTGTGATCACCCGCCGAAATTCGTTCTATCTGTGATTACTGACATTCGTGATACTCGATGCTGTATTGTTATAGCTATTGTTTGTCTAAAGGGGAAGGGGAGGAGGGGTGGGGAGGAGGCGGAGGGGGGGGGGGCGTTTTAACACATTATTGGTATGGAATGCCAGTGGCCTTTTTTTTTTCAACCCTTGAAGAAAAAAAATTATTTAAAATCAGTTTCTAAACAATCCATCCTTACCAACAATCGGAAAATCGTCACATTCGTTACAATACAACCAACAATTTTATCATTCTGATTTCTTTTGCACATCACGAAATTTAAAGAAAATGTGTTTTTATAGCTATAAAAACTTGACACTGTGTTGGAGAGCTCATCTTGCTGAACAATATTATGTATAGAATGTACTTTTTAGTTTTCTGGTTGAGTAAGAAACGTCTATTTTTGTGTTGGGTGGCCTCAAAGACTAGGTGAAAATTCTGAAAATGGCTGGTAAGGAGAGTGTTAAAAATCGCCAGCTCATGTCAACCATCAGAAATCTAAACTAACATACTTTGACCATATCAAAAGACACGATTCAATTGAGAAGAAGATGGGACGTCACACCTTCCTCTCTTCCGGTTAAAACAGTTCGGTTCAAAACTCCTTGAAAGTGTATAACCAGTCTTCTGGAGGACTAACATGATTAGGTTGCATATTGAATCATAAGGTGATATAACTATTTTTTAATTGAGCTTTTATATAGCGCAATATCCACTAAACGTGCTCCACACGCTTTACAAGCGGTCCCTGGCTAACAGCAACACTTAACATGTAGATCGAGACATGACGCCTGTTAGGCGATTTTACATTTTTTTCTCGGACAGAGACAACTCTGTTAACGGCCATATACTCATTTTACACCTGAGTACTGTGAGTAAAGATTCTTTTCCAAGGATTCAACTATGCGCCGAGCGAGGCTCGAACCCAGGACCTTCCAATTCGAAAGCGAGTGTCATACAACAAGACCACATAGCCGCACTTAACTAGTTTAGCTACAGGATGTATAAGCATAATCTTATGATTACACGACGTAAAAGAGCGAAAAAAAATGATGTTCTTTATTGACGACCAGCATTTATGGAGAAGAATTAAAGAAGCTGATATACAGAGAAGTGGTAAGACCTGGAATGAGATAAAAAAAAAAGGTTAGCCCAGGATAGAGAAGGACGGAAACTGTTTGTCTGTGACCTATACCCTGACCCAGGGAGAAAAAGGCAATGATGATGATGATGATGATGATGATAGAGAAGGACGGAAACTGTTTGTCTGTGACCTATACCCTGACCCAGGGAGAAAAAGGCAATGATGATGATGATGATGATGATTTATTTATGATAAAAAATAAGATGCCAACACTCTGAGACTAGAGGATCAGTTGTACAATGTATATACCACGTCCTCCGGAGGACTGGTTTCCCACTTCCAATGAGATTGGAACCAATACATTGACATCAGGCTATTATTCCCTATTACCGAAATTCGTTCTACCTGTGATACTCGATGCTGTATTGTTCCAGCTTTTGTCTTACCTGGAGGCGTTTTACACATATGTGGTATGGAATGCGCCCGGGTTTTTTTTTTAAAAAAGGAAAACTCATTAACCCTTGAAGACAAACAAAAATAGTCTTTAACTCACTCAATCCTAGAGATTTTTGCTACTTTTCAAAATTTGAAAAAAAATGTATTAAAAATTAGCATGTGCATAGATGTTTTTATTCAACTACCATTAACATGTATAAACTAATAACATTAGCTTTGATACTACATCTATAATTTGTCTCAGAAAAATGTAATAAATAGGCATGGGGTAAAAGTAAGCCCGGGTATACTACGGATATAGTCGGTCTTAGGGTTGGGTGAGTTAAACAACCCTTAAGCCTTCAAGACTACCAGTTCATGTCAACAATCAAGACGTAAATAACTGCCATGCCTTGGCCCCAAAAGATAAGTTGAGCATTTATATAACGCAATATCCACTAAACGTGTTCAAAGCGCTTCGCAAGAGATCCTAAGCCAACAGCACCCCTTGTCATGAAGAACGAGACGTAAAGCATGTTAGGTGATATTACATTTTTTTCCCGACAGAGACAACGTTATGAACGGCCAGGTGGTGTTCGCCAAGAAGATTTAGTAGATTTAGTGAGAACTAATCACTCTACCAACTGACACACCCGTACCATCAGTAGTGATGGTACTGATGGGTCAGTTGGTAGAGCAATCACTTCACACGCAAAAGGGCCAAGATCGATAACTGATGAAGTCGAGTTTGTCTTTTTTTCTGACCACCCCTTAAAATTATGTTTTTTTTTAAATTAAAATTTCCCTTTATTCATCTCATAGGAGAAATTTGCCTCTAGGGTCTATTCCAAAGGAAGACTGGAATAACCCAGGCGTCAGCTGCAGTGCAGATTGCGCTAGGGCGAGGTTGATTTGCTCAAGGTCACACAGCGCAGCGGCGGGTGATCAAAATTGGTACCTTTCTGGTACTAAGCAAAGACCATACTGCTGAGCCACACTGTCCAACTGGGTTTAGTAAATCTTTTGGATGGTACTCTACTATAGACTAGCGTCCTAGCCATAGAGTAGCAAGCAATGACTATTGTCCGTTTCACGCTATAAAAAAGGGGAGAAAATCCGACTCTATAGGCCTACTGTCTGTGAAGAACTATTTGCTAATCACCTCACTAGCGGCGGTCTAAAAAGCTGAGTGACGTCATCTTCATCCATTCTTTCTGAAACATTATCTCTTCCGACATAAGTAACTGCAATAGCTAGTCTGGTAACTAAACGGCTATGTGCGGCTATGTGGTCTGGTGGCATGACACTCGCTTTCGGATCGGAAGGTCCCGGGTTCGAGCCTCGCTCGGCGCATAGTTGAGTCCTTGAAAAGACTCTTTACTCACATTCTCTCACCGTACTCAGGTGTAAAATGAGTACCTAGCCGTTAACAGCGTGTCTATGTCGGGGAAAAAAAGTAATATCGCCTAACAGGCGTCACGTTTCGTTCTACATTTTACGTGTTGCTGTTGGTCAGGGACCCCTTGTAAAGCACTTTGAGCATATTTAGTGGATATTGCTCTATATAAAAAGCTCATTTTAAAAAAAGCTGAGTGACGTCATCTTCATCAATTCCATTGGCAAGTCTTTCTAAAACATTCTCTCTTCCGACATAAGTAACTGCATTAGCTAGTCTGGTAACTAAAACAACAATAGCAAATTAAACATTTGGCCCACCACAGAAAAGTTGGCAAATAATCCATAAAATCAGAGCCCACTTCAATACACCCGAGATCTAACTCCACATCATGGGGTTCAACAGTCGTGATGTCACTTCCCTCGTAATGACGCATAGTAACTTAGTAACTGGTTCTTAACTATCGGAACAATGGTGGACGCCCTTATGAAATACTTACTTCTCCGACGAGTATAAACGTGTATCCAGAGAGAGGAAAAAAAACAACACATTATAAATCTGATCATGTTTGACTTTTATACATTCTGATCACATGACATATGAAAAAGTTCTAGCCAACATGAAGAGTTACAAGTACCGATTTTCTTTGTTTAGAACCAAGCTGCTCGTTGCTGGGCGCGCGTGACATCAGTCTATTGAATCCAATGGGCATGGTCTATATTACATTTCTATGTGCTCCAGGTCATTGGTTACATTGCAAAATGAGCTCAAAGTGACCCACATAGTGAAATGTGCTCACAGCTTTTTAAATATCTAACATCACGATTGGTCATTTTGTTCAGGTTGACACCTGGGTATGCTTACAACTTTCATAAACAAAACAGCGTGTTTACATTTTTGAAGACATATCCAATCGTTGGAGAGCAACAAATCATGTGATTGATGACTTGGTTGGACGAAAACATGAATATAGATAGAATGCGCTTGGCCAAGGAGTTCACAACATTGCCATCCGGAAGTATAACGGACCAACACACAAACTATGTGTAACCATGGACGTTTATAGTCAGGTTAATACAGTTTAGTGAGAACAACTCACAAACGCGGATGGCAAAAACAATAACAAAGGCCTGAGTGACGTCATCTGCATACTATCTATAGATCGATCCCATTTGAGCGATCTATATATTCAGGTTTTCGTCCAACCAAGTCATTGATCACGTGTTTTGTTGCTGTCCAACGAGTATTGGATAGTTCGTAACGAATGTAAACAAACTGCTTTGTTCAAGAAAGTTGGCCGGAAGCATGATAGCCATGGGTCGTCAATCTGAACAAAATGGCCTATTATTGTGATTTCGGATATTGAGAAAATTCTGAACAGTTGTAGATAGTATGCGCTTGGCTAAGAAGCTCACAAGATTGCCATCCGGAAGTATAACGGACCAACACACAGAACTATGTTTAACGATGAACTTTTATAGATAGTATCAGATACGTCACTCAGCCTTTGTTATTGTTTTTGCCATCCGCGTTTGTGAGTTGTTCTCACTAAACTGTATTACCTACTATAAAAGTCATGGTTACACAGAGTTTGTGTGTTGGTCCGTTATACTTCCGGATGGCAATGTTGTGAACTCCTTGGCCAAGCGCATTCTATCTATAGTCTGGATAATACAATTTAGTGAGAATTACTCATAAACGTGGATGGCAAAAAACAATAACAAAGATTCGATTGACGTCAACTTCGTTCCAACTATATTATGTAGATAAGTCATTTTGAAACATTTTGCAATGTGACCTATGACTTGAGCACATGGAAAAATAATAATAATAATGATAATATAGACAGTCCCATTAACGCAATGGTAATAATAGTAGGAGGTGTGAGGTAATTGCGTTGTCTGAAGTTGCCAACTTAGAACATTGTGGCAAAGTTCCACATAAAGATTTTTTTTGTGTGTGTGGGGAAACTATCTAAAAAACAATAAATAACATCTGACATATTGCCGGAGTGAAAACCAAGGTCCTATATTTGTCATTAAGGCTGTGAAAACCAATAATATGAACACATGAGTATGATACCTGTTAACACATCGATAGAGGGAAGAGATAAGTGCATGGCAAAGAAAAATAAAACAGCGTTATTCGCGTTGCGTTTTATTTATATATATTTTTTTAAAATACTATTATTATTTTTTTCGTTTTTAAATCTATTATATTCATTTTGTTTTGTTCGAACACTCTATGCCACCCACCTCTCTCTCTCTCTCTCTCTCTCTCTCTCTCTCTCTCTCTCTCTCTCTCTCTCTTTCTGTCTTTCTTTCTTTCTTTCTTTCTTTCTTTCTGTCTATCTATCCATCTATCTATCTATTTATCTATCTTTATCTATCTCTCTCTCCTCTCTCACCCCCCCTCTCTTGCTCTCTCTCTCTCTCTCTCTCCCTCTCTCTCTCTCTCTCTCTCTCTCTCTCTCTCTCGTTCTCTGTATCCACAATATATTTCCCATTTTCTTCCTCGGCTCTTTTCGTTGTTTTTTTTTATTTCTGTCCAGAATAATATCATTATTATAATTTAGAAGAATTCGTTCACCTTCCATCAGGTCAAATGAGTAAATGGGGACAAAGCCAATGAAAATACCCTCATTACCCTTCCTTACAGGTAAACGTACAGAGAGAGTAACCAGGTAATAAAGGGAAATCTATGCTCCTACTTTCCCACGTTGATCCTTCGACACCTTCACTGGCTGCCAGTCCCGGGTTGAAAATGGGAGCGATCTATAGATAGAATTCGCTTGGCCAAGGAGTTCACAACATTGCCATCCGGAATTTTACGGACCAACACACAAAACTATGTGTAACCTTGAACGTTTATAATCTGGTTAATACAGTTTAGTGAGCATTACTCATAAACATGGAAGGCAAAAAAAAAAAAAAAAAAAAAGAAAACCCAATAACAAAGACCTGAGTGGCGTCAACTGTGTTCTATCTATAAATATGGCATAAATAGACGTTGACCGGGTATCATTTTGCGTGCACCAATGAAGATCATAAGTTAAGATTATTGTGTCAAAGTTGTAATGCTGCAATAGATAGTATGCGCTTGGCAAAGAATCTCGCAACATTGCCATCCGGAAAAGTATAACGGACCAACACACAAAACTATGCGTACCCTTGAACGTTTATAGTCTTGTTAATACATTTAGTGAGAATTGCTCATAAACGCGGATGGCAAAAAAAAAAACCAATAACAAAGACCCGAGTGATGTCAACTTCGTTCTATCTATATAAAAGGTAATGAACAAAATGGAATATACCAGTTACAAATAAAGAAAAAAATACCAAATTAATGAACGTTTCGGGCTTAAAAAAGCCCTCCTTGAACATTTCGAGTTCCAAATCCTTCTTGGCTGAAAAGGGGTTTTGAGCCCCGAAACGTTCCGTGTTTTGGCATTTTTGGGGTTTGTTTTTTTTTTTTTTGGTCTCATTGTGGAGTATATTTGTGGTCTCCGTTCGAAGTGAACTTATTTGCAGGTCAGACAACCCAAATTAGATTCAACAGTCTGATGTCACGTCGCCCAGCAACGGCGGCCATCGTGGTTCTAAACAAAGATAATCAGTACTTTTTATTCTTCATGTTGGCTAGAACTTTTCATATGTCTTGTGATCAGAAAGTGTAAAAGTCAAAACATGACCATTTGTATAATGTGTTTTTTTTTCCCTCTGGATACGCCTTTATGTTCGTCGGAGAAATATTTCATAAGGGCGTCCGCCATTGTTCCGATAGTTTAGAGCCAGTTACTAAGTTATCGTGCGTCATTACGAGGGAAGTGACGTTACGACTGTTGAAGCGTATTGTTATGGTCTCATTGTTGTAATGGAAATACTCTCAACCGACTGAAAATATTCTCCATTACAACAATGTTAAAACGAGCCCAGAATAGAATTCAATAGTCTGATGTCACCAGCTTGGTTCTAAACAAAGAAAATCGGTACTTTTTATTCTTCATACTGGCTAGAACTTTTCCACATGTCATGTGATCAAAATGTATAAAAGTCAAAACATATTAATTTCTCCTCTAGATAACTTTTATTCTCATCGGAGAATTATTTCAATGGGCGTTTATGGGACTATAAGATGGCGTCCGACTAGAAGCCTATCATTGCGTCCGGTTAACTCACAGTACCTCCCAAATATATGTTTGACGTGCGTTCCCCGTCCGTCTTAAATATTTAACAACAAAGACTTGTAAAGGTGTCTTTATATATCACCACAATGTGATATAGAATTGATGGATCCCTGTGCCTTCTTGTTGTTATGCCTGTCAAGCTTTTTCACTATTATCTTAAGTATAAGCCTTCAGTTTTTCAATCAACATAAAGTGCATACACTTTTGAAAATTGCGCTAGTTATCGTACATTTTATTAAAACTAGTAGAATAAACATTTAAGTTGTTTTATTTTTGACTCGAAAATTGAAAATGGATTATATTCTGGCCCGGAGATCACTCGCTGACCGTGAATTGGATTCAGTCGTCTGATGTCACGCGCCCGGCAACGGCGGCCATCTTGGTTCTAAACAAAGAAAATCATTACTTTTTATTCTTCATGCTGGCTAGAACATTTCATTCCCTTTTCATATGCCTTGTGATCAGAATGTGTAAAAGTCAAAACATGATCAAATTGATGGGTTTTTTTTTTCTTTGGATACGCGTTTAAGCTCGCCGGAGAAATATTTCATACGGCGTCTGCCATTGTTCCGATAGTTTAGAGCCAGTGTTACTAAGTTACCATACGTCATTAGGAAGGAAGTGACGATACGACTGTTGAAGACTATTGAAGAACCATAGTGACCGTAAGTACTTGTCTATCACCCGGAGTAAACAGTTCACATACCCTGAGCATTACTCACAATTCTAACAGAGATGATTTTTTAAAAAATGGATCGTGTCGTCAGGTTCTGCGATGCAATTGGATTCAATAGTCTGATGTCACGTCCACCCAGCAACGAGCAGTTTGGTTCTGAACAAAGAAAATCGGTACTTTTTCTTTTTCATGCTGGCTAGAACATTTTCACATGTCACGTGATCAGAATGTATAAACGTCAAAACATGATCAGATTTATAAATGTTTTTCTCCTCTGGATACACCTTCATGCTCGTCTGAGAAGTATTTCATAAGGGCGTCCGCAATTGTTCTGATAGTTTAGAACCAGTTACTAAGTTATTATGCGTCATTACGATGGAAGTGACGTCACGACTAATGAAGCCTATTCCTTTATCAGTGCGTCAAAATATTGTGAGAAATACTCACTAACTGGGCCTGACCGATTTGTATGTTTGACATGTACTAAGGGTATCCCAGGCCTTTTCATACAGAAAATAATAAATAGTCAAGGGGAGGAAACGGGGTATCTAAATGGCAGGAAATATTCCGATGGATTAATGAGCCATCAATTATGTGGCACAGGCTGCATAAATTCTATTTCATTTAGAATGCAATTCCATTTTTAGCCCACAACCTTCTTATATTCCATTTGCGTGCTATTCTCGCATGCACTAATCGGCACTGCAATTTGTGCATATTGTTTACGTGTTCTCTCCCATGTAAACATATCGCCCCCCCCCCCCCCCCCCCCCCCCCCCCCCGTGTGTTGCTTTTAATGTTGTTGTATTTTTAATTGATGCTGTGGCATCGTTAGGATAATTGTGTGTGTGTGTGTGTGTGTGTGTGTGTGTGTGTGTGTGCTATAAATCTATCTAATCAGCGTTGTTGCTTTTCATCTCAATTGTATTTTCGTTGCGGATGCTTCTGCTGCTGACGTCGTTGTTATTGTTTGTTGTTGTTGATGTAGTTTTTTGTTAACAATAAATCAATTTTAAAGATAATAATTCATTTCCACCTGTCCGGCCATGTAGTTGTTGACATGACACTCGCTTTCGGATCGCAAGATCCTTGGTTCGAGCCTCGCTCGGCGCACAATTGATTCCTTGGAAACGGCTCTTCACTCACATTCTCTAGCCGTACTCAGGTGTAAAATAAGTTTCTGGCCGTTAACAGCGTTTTCTCTGTCAAGCAAAAAAAAAAAAAAGAAAGAAAAAGAAATATTTCGCCTAATAGGCGTCATGTCTCGTTTTACGTGTTACGTGTTGCTGTTGGTCAGGGACCCTTTGTAAAGCGCTTTGAGCACGTTTAGTGAATGTTGCGCTATATAAAAGCTCAAGTATAAAATCTCAAGTGCATAGCGCTAAAATTTGAGCATTTATAATATAGATAGTATGCGCTTAGCGAAGAAACTCATAACAATGCCATCCGGAAGTATAACCAAAGAGCCTGTAGGTAACGATTGTTATGTTACCAAGAGCTCTCACTTCCCGCTTTTGGTGAAGCCACGCATCTTCCGTCTTCTACTCGTATTTTCTTCATTGTATCAGTAAGCCTAGCGCGCATGATACACGCGGGACACACCCACCTCACTGTCTCGCCTGGCACGCGACAATACGGAGTTATAGTTAGACACCGAAGCTCGCCTAACGAACGACTTGCCCAACACGTGACCATTTTTTTTCTCGCGTCCTCTCGTCTAATCTCGTCACTCCCGAATAGAAAGAGGAGGCGGAGCTCATATGATATAACGCAATGAAAGTTCTGTCCGATGACGGGTGGGGGATATCACCTCTCCAAAACTTACCTTATTATATGAGATCTTGAGATTCTTATCCAATCATCGATTGCTCGTTTGACAGTTCGCTTGTGAACAGTTAGGAGACCATCTCTTGATTTATGGGCAGGCGGCTTTGCGTAAAGGCGGTGAGTGTTGTATACATCAAAGAGTACCGCTGACCGATGGGTAAATAGTGGTTGTGTAACCCAAAAGCCCTGCCGTCTCGACTGCAAGGTCTTGTATGTAATAGTTGCGTCACCATCTCAAGGCTCAGGAATTAATTAGTGAGCTGATTCAAACAATGTGGGTTTCAAATTTATCGTATACGTAATCATTTGGAAGCTACAGAGAAAGGTGTTTTTGTGTAATCCCTTTCACACACACACACACACGCGCGCGCGCACACACACACACACACACACACACACACAAACATATACAAACAATACACATCCCTGGTCATCTATTGCCTATATTATTAATGTTAATATATACATCCCATGCTGATTGTCACTACCCACCCCCCCCCCCCCCAACCATTTCCACCATCCAAGTACCAGCGGCCTTTTCTCTTTGATTTCGTATCATGGTCTACCCGAAGCCCAACACCTCGATCGTTTGTGGGTCAACCCACCCCCCCCCCTCCCCCCACCTTCCCCCGTAATCAATTTATAATTTTCTCTCTGTATAGAGCGCCACATGCACAATTATATACTATTGAATGACACTGACCTTGCCCCTCCCCTAACACAAGCCAACAGCAACCCAAGCTATCCTCTATCACGTGACCTTAGATCCGATGCTGCATACCGCTTGAGAGTCTTCACTATCCAGATCTCGTTCATGGTCACGTGAGAAGGCTATATCCGTTCGGGTTCGGCGTTCGGGTTCGGCGTTCGACCCGATTTCGTTAAAAGCCTAATAGCATTGCGGTTAAGACAAGTGAGAGCTCTTGGTAACTACGTTACCCTACACACTCTTTGGTATAACGGACCAACACACAAAAGTGTAACCTTGAATGTTTATAGTCTGATTAACCCTCTCCTTACCAACCATTGGAAAATCGTCACATTCGCTACGATACAACCAACATTTTTCTTATTCAAATTTCTCTTGTACATCATAAAATTTAAAGAAAATGAACAGTGTGTTGTAGAACATGTTTTGCTAAAGAAATTAGTTATCGCAAAAAAACTTACTGCTATTGAATTTGTATACACGTGTGTTTGTGAATGTGTGTGTGTGTGTGTGT
>NC_088368.1:5226620-5234120 GCF_034508935.2 Berghia stephanieae | reverse complement strand
CATCGAAAAATAAACAAAAAAAAACAAACTAAAAACGGCATCAACAACAACAACAACATCATCATCATCAGTTGATTGTTTCAGGGTTTACTCTTTAAATGATTTCAATAGTTGCTTTAAAAAATGGATGATTTACGTACAGCTTATCTTATATGAGACAGAAATAGGCTTTGTTCACTCAGAGTAACGACAGTGATAAATATTATATATATATACCTGACATATCGGAGAAAATTGGGAATAAAAACCAGTCAAACATTTTCAAAATAACTAATGCTTTTAGTATGGATGGTTTTGAAGTGCTCACATGCTCACCACAAACGGCTCACCTCAAACACTTCCCTTTACATTACTTTGTTTAATTCTCGCAGCAAATGATATTGCATCAAGTTTACATAATTTAATTAAGTCGTATATTTGTATCCTGTGTGCATGTTTTTTGTTTGAGGACTACCTCTTATCAGCCCTGAATGGAATGAAATAATGTGTACAAAATGCCTTACACATGGATTTCAAGGAAAGACAAAGAGTTTTGCAATTATTTGTTGCCAGTATCTGCAGTTCAAAATTAGGGAAATATCTGTAGCTTTTTTCTTTCTCAACTAGCAACCCAAAGCTTTCATTTATTCTAAATCAAAAGAAGGGACAATTAATTCATATATGTATTTTAGATTTTATTTTCCCCATAAAAATTATGTAATTTGTATCTTAAAATTATACAAAAAATTCACCATCTTCCACAGGTGATCAAGTCAATGTCTGATCGCTTCACGCCCCTTTACAATAATAATTTGTATGGGCGATCACCATGGGAGGTGGCAGGGGGATGGGTCTCGGCAAGGGAAATTCATCCAGAGAATCCTCCAGAGCTTGGTGAGTGCTTGACCATTATTTTCATTTCATTATTATAAAATTATAAACTGTCATATACTATATGAACCCCCCCCCCCCCATTACTTGTCAAAGTGAAGCTTTGTGATGACACTCGGCATCTGAACTTTAAGTCCAAATATCCAGGGGAGGTTAATAATGTTTTAAATGATGGTAAGAGGCAAATTACTCAGATCATTATTATTATTACAAATTTTATTATGTGTTAAAATGATTATAATAATAGCAAAGCAGCTTGCTTTTAGAGGATTGTCATTATTTGAAACGTTTGTGTTTTGAATCAAGGAAATGTATTTAGATTTATAATTAATTATCATCTCAGTTTTATTCTATTGAAGAGGATTAATAAAGCTGTATTGACAATGGGATATAAATAGAAGTAATCTTCAATATTTAAAAAAAAAATAGATTGGCTGTTGGAGGGGGAGAGAAATTCCGAAGCTCAAGGCAAAAAGTTTATCCTCATCCTCTTCTCCTTCTCATCCTCCTCCTCCTCCTCCTCATCATCATCATCATCGTCGTTATAATCATGATCATCATTATCACCACTACTGGTAATGCCACCACCAGTGCTACTTCAGCTACCACCACCACCAGATCATCACCACTATCAACACAGCCAGTAACTTCAAAACCATCACTGTCAACAATAACACAGCTTCATTAACTATCAAAGTCATTTTTATATTTGGTGATTTTGTAAGTGTTACATAATTTTGTTGAATACCTGCTTGGTGGGTCATTGGATTCTTTCAGGTTTTGGTGTGCATAGCATTCAACACTTTCAGGCAAAGTGACCGTTGCCAACTTTGACCCATGGTCGTCTCTTTAAGCTCCCCCGTGATAAATTATATTTCAGATTGTTGATGCTTGGTATTTAAAAGATCGATCTCCCACTTCCAATATAAAACCACTTTTTGGCACCTGCTATGGGACCTTTATGAGACAATTTATCATCATTGCAACATCGTAAGAAAATCCTTCAGTTTTCATTATAGAACCGAATTTGTTGATCAAATTCACTTAATATATCATATGGAACTCAGAATTTTACTGCACATTATGTTTGAAATATTGTTTATCTGAGTTGTCTCCCATCACCTATTGAGTTAAGATACACACTGATCCTGGAGCAAAGAGGTCTTAAAGAATATTTTAATGGACGTATTTATATTTATATATATGTATATATATATATATATATATATATATATATATATATATAAATATATATATATATATAATATATATATATATATATATATATATATATATATATATATATATATATATATATATATATATATATATATATATATATATATATATATATATATAATATAGAATGCAAATTTTCACTCACATTTTTGTGGCCGAGACGACTCGTTTCTGTGTTTTTTACACTTCTTCAGTCGGCGTAATCCATTGTATACTGAAGAAGTGTAAAAAACACAGAAACAAGTCGTCTCGGCCACAAAAATGTGAGTGAAAATTTGCATTCTTTATTAGCTCTAACCACCATTATCGAGCACTTTCGTACCTACAAGTATCCACCAACACTCATATATATATATATATATATATATATATATATATATGGATAGTGCTTATATGCGGGTATTTTCATCCATTAGATGATTGAATATTGAATAGCACTATATCACAACCACGCTGATGTTTCAATAAAGCTTTTGTCCCACTACCTCCTCTTCCCTCCCTTCCAGCCAGCCTCCCACTGTTTGACTTTATACTATGTAAACCATTTTAAATTATATATATATATGACTGACCTGAATATCATAGGACCCGGGTATGATGTCATGTTTTGCTGTTGTTGATGTTGTTGTTGGGATTTTTTGTTGTTGTTTCTTTGGTGTGTGTGTGTGTGTGTGTGTGTTTTTTTTGTTTTTGTTTTTTTTTTTTGTTTTTTTTTTTTTGTTTAAACTTAGCCCCGACTCATTTGATCCTCCATATTTCAAGTAAAACACTGTTTGCTTTAATTAGAGAACGACCGCTGATGACGAGGACTGCAAGAGTCACATTTTTTGTTGCTATCTTTTTGTTTTTGATCTTTTCTGTTTTTGTTTTTATTTATTTTTTATTATTTTTTTTCTTCTTATTTTTGTTCACCCCTATATCCCATCTTACATCATGTTAATCATCCATTCATTTATCCCTTCGTGTCAATTATTTGCAGATAACCCAATTAATTATGGGCTCATTGTTGTAATGGAATTTGTTTTTTCTAAATGACGCAAAATATTGTTCATTATAACAATGTTAAACTAGGCTTATAATTGCGTTCGGGTGTCAGACCTTCATATATGCACACGCCGATTTACCCGAATGTTATTGATCTTACATTATTTATTTGCCTTTTCTCCCCTTCTCCCCTCCCTCCTCTGCCCACTCCCCCCTCTTTCTTTCTCTCTGTACTCATATCTTTTCGTCTATACATCCCACTTTAATACACCGTAGCCTTCATCCATCCATTCACTCACCACTTTGTCCTGTCTATCTTATTATCCATCCATTCATTTATACGAAAGTAAAGCTATTGATCCTACATTATTGTCTATACACCCCACTTTAAAACCGTAGCGTACATCCACCCATTCACTAATCACATTGTCCTGTCTATCTTATAATCCATCCATTCATTTATATGAAAGTAAAGCTACATTATTGTCTGTTTTCTCTATCCCAAAATTTCTGTATTCCAATAATGTATTTCCTCGGTTCTTTCCGTATGCCAGTCGTCTCTTTCTTTTTATTCATCCCCCCCCCCCCCCCCACTCTTCCTTCTCTTGCTTTATCATTTCTTGTGTTCCCTTTGCTTTGCGTTTCTCTCAGACTATATCTATTCTTTCGACGAGCTTTTATTTGTAGTTCTGATAACAACCCCCCCCCCCCCCCCCCCAAAAAAAAAAAAAAAAAAAAAAAAAAAAAAAAAAAATAAAAAAAAATAAAGAAAAACAAAAACAAAACATTACTGTAATGGACAATATTTGAAGGTATTTGCATTACAAGAAAGGGGCCCTAACATTTTGGTTGATTAAACCTGCATATAAGTACACGTCGGTTTCTCTCTACTATTCCTCTTTAAAATGGTCAATCTATCCAAAATATGAATTCTAATTTTTTTTTGCATTCTAAAACACTGTATTCAGTCTCCTCACTTATACAAAAATATAATATATAGTTTATTTCTATCGATGATGTTGACACCTAATACGTGAGTAAATTCTAGCTCAGCGAATCAACATCCAGTTTGTGTGTAAACAAACCATCCATGACCCCGGCGCTGGCAGCAGCTTCTTATGGTTCACACTATTATGTTATGACGATCGACCCAATCAGCAAAGTCCGGTCCGCATTCGTGCACCGTCGCGAACCCGCCTGGTAGCATCGTCACAACACACCTTTCGACTAGATGCTCTGCCGTTTCGGGTTCTTGCCCACAGCGTGGACATAAAGGACAGGAAGTTAGACCCCACTGATGTAACGCACCGGCCGTTGGGCAGCTCCTCGACCGAAGCCGATTCGCAGCTACCCAGTGTCTCCTCTTACTGGTATCAAAGCCTGGCAACTTCTCACCAAGCTTAGAGGAGTGTAGGTCCCCGCCCCCACGAGGGATTGAATTCGTCCAAACCGACTTCCATCTCGTATGTGCAGCTCTGTCCGTAGTCAGGGATTCTGCGTACAAGGGTTGCCGGGACTTATTTCGGCTCGAAACGGGGGCACCGTTCATTATGCGCATGTGAGGGGTATCCCCATTCCCTCTCTCTTTGATCTTACTCAGCCAGTTTCCCGTAATGGTCTCCCTCCGGACATCGGGGGGCTGGATCGCTGCCATCACCGGGCCCCATTCTCTAGGGGTTGTTGCTAGCGTTCCCGACACTATGTGCATCGACTTGCGAAGTTTTACATCCACCTTCTCAACGTTTCTGCTTCTACCCCACACTGGAGCGCAATACTCCGCGGTGGAATAGCATAGTGCCAGGGCGGATGTTCTCAGGAGCGCTTGGCTAGCGCCCCAAGTCGATCCCGCCAGCTTCCTCAGAAGACTATTCCGCTTCTCTATCTTCCGGGCAACCCCTTCGAGATGAACCCGATAGGTAAGGCTGCGATCCAGCGTCACCCCTAGGTATTTTGGACGCGGCTCATATGGGAGTGGCTGGTCCCCGACTAGGACATTCAGTTTACGGGTGTGCCAACCACTGCATAAGTGAAATGCAGTGGCCACGGTTTTTGAAGTGTTCATCTTCAGGTACCACTTGTCAAAGTAGGATTTGAGTCTGGTGACGTCCTCGCTGAGTACGCTCTCGAGACGGGTCCACACTTTACTCTGAGTAACGAGTGCCCAGTCGTCTGCGTATCCCAGCCTCAGGGAGGAAGTGTTCGGCATATCGCTAATGTAAACGTTAAACAACATTGGCGCAAGTACCGACCCCTGAGGGACCCCATTCTTCAATTTCCTAACTTTGCTCGTGACGTCTCCCAGCGCGACGTGGAATTGCCTTTCCCCTAAGATCGAAGAGAACAACTTCAAGGTCTTTTTGCACCTTATGATTTTTGCAAGTTTGAGCATTAACCCATCGCACCAGACCGTATCGTACGCCGCTGATAGGTCTATAAACACAGCACCTGTTTGCTGTTTTCTCTCGAACCCGTGCTCAATATGCTCTGTAAGGGCAATGACCTGCTCCGTGGTGCACCTCCCTTCCCTGAAGCCTGCCTGCTCAGGTGGCAGGGCAGCGTCTAGGACCGGCCCCCATCGGTTTAATAGAACACGCTCCAACAATTTGTAAAGACAGCTCAGCAGCGATATGGGTCTGTAACTGTCTGCCTCCTTCGCCGGCTTCCCTGGCTTCAGGATGGCAACTATCTTCGCATGCTTCCACACTTGTGGAAGCTTTCCGTTTGCAAGGATGTCAGACATTGCCTCTGCTAGCCAGGCCCGTGCCCTGGGGCCCAGATGCGTCACCATATCGGGATATACACCATCTATCCCAGCTGCTTTGCCGTTCTTCACTTCGCTAATGGCTGCACCCACTTCTCGGGGACTGAACGGGGCCGTCCAGTCCGACTCCTCCGCAGGTAGCGAGTCCAAAATCGTACGGTACGCCTTGCGGACACCGCGCTCAAAAGCCTGATTAGGGACCCGCTTGCTACGGTTCTTAATATTCTTGGCAATTGTGTCTGCCTCGCATTCCGGTGCAGCCTTCGCGTAATTCCGATCTGGGTCCAATTTCTTTATCAAACGCCAAGCGTGGCGGCTGGAGTGTGTAAAGTCGAGACTTTCCACGGTCTCCTGCCACCGTTGCTTCCTTCCCTCTGCCAGAGACTGGAGTAGTCTATCGGCTGTGTCCTGGGACTGGGTCTGCTGGTACTCTCGGTACAGCTCTTCCGACTCTGCTGTCCAGCAAGGGGTGTAGAATTTCCGTTTGCCCCGTGGAATAGAGCGTTGAGCGCTCTTAACCAGTAGCCTACTAAATCTGGTTATATTCTTGGACTTGGGAGGAATGGCAGGGCAGACCTGCTCGATATAGGAACTGAATTCCTCCCAGTCAGCCTTCCTGAAATTCCATCTGCAAAGTGGGAGAGACTGCACCCTCGGTATTGTCACCCCAGCTGTGACAAGAACCGGCCTGTGCTGGCTATGCGGAAAGTCCCCGAGGACTGTCCGCTTCACCTGCAACGGTTCACCGTTCGCGCCTTTCGTTACGAGGGTGAGGTCTGGAGTATACTCCTTCTTATGGCGGGTACCCCGGAAGGTACCCTTGGCTGTAGGATCGTACACTAGGTGTAGATCATTACAGTCCATCCATGAGCGGAGTTGTCTTCCTGCCTCATTGCAGTCTCGGTAGCCCCATTCGTGATGGTGGCTATTAAAGTCTCCCAGACAGATGGAAGGATGGCTGACCACCGGTACCGGTGGTGTAGTCCAAGTCGCTCTAGGTGGTTTGTATATATTATGCAAACACAGTCCACCTACTTCCACGGAAATTCGGTTCACCCCATTGCTGTCCGTTACGCTCTCAATGACCCTTACCTTCGATGGCTCTTTAGCGTAAACGCTAACCCCTCCTTTGAGCCTCGAGGTGTCCTCGCGTTGGACCACCGTATAGCCTGGGATCTGGAATCGGGAAGATTGCGCGCCTGAATAAAGGTGGGTCTCCTGTAAAAGGAGGATATCAACGCAATGAACGGCCAATAGCTTTGATAAAAGCTCATTTTTTGCCATACTCTGGCTCTCGACGTTCAGGGACAATATACGCGTCAGCTCGCCATCCCCGCCGTCGCATTTTCCGATCGGCAGGCCGCGAATCGATTGATGCATGGGACGTTTGCTTTTTTCTCGGACGTGCCGACGACCCTGGCGACACGAACGCGGTATTATTTGGCTAGGCGGCAGACCGCTTCGCCATTGACGGGACTGATTGGGACTCGACATAAGGACAATAGTGTGGCGCCCGGGATAGGGCTGCTATTCGGGCACCGGGTTTGGATCAAATTTAGTCACACACCGGGGCGAGCAGCTCATGTGGCTCGTTGGCTCGATACCCGGGATGGTTTCGTGACGGTCGACCGGAATTTACACCTTTG
>NC_088368.1:5199120-5221620 GCF_034508935.2 Berghia stephanieae | reverse complement strand
TCAAAGTGGCAAACACTACAAATATTACATTTCTGGTTATTTTAACTTTAAATTCCATTTTACTTTTAGCATCTAAAATGCTACATTTCTAGTTATTGTGGAAAATTTAGGTAATTTCTCAACAAAGTGATAAACACTAAAATGTTGCATTTCTGGTTATTTTAACTTTGAATTCGTTTTAATTTTAGCATCTTGTACATCCTGAATTACTAGCGTTTTGAGGCGACGTTTTCATGTAAGATGTTTGCACTTTTTTCGTTTTTGACATTCCGGGCGTAATTCTCAATTGTGGCTTGATTGATGGCGGCGATGTTGATGGTAATTTGATGATGATGATGATGAAGATGATGGTGGTGGTGTGGTTCTGTTGTTGTTGTTGATGGTGTCGTGTGGTGTTGATGATGATGATCGTGTGGTGGTATTGATGATGATGGTGTGGTGGTATTGATGATGATGATGATGATGATGATGATGATGATGATGATGATGATGACGACGACGACGATGACGATGATGATGAAAGTTAAGTAGCTTCCATTTAACGCTAATGACGACGATGATTGTTTTCAACTGCTTATTGTGTTGTGTGCTCATTAAAACTGCATTCACCGTCTGGGTCGATGTGTTTTAATGTTAGCTCCTACATTAGATTGTTTTGTTTTGTTTTGTTTTGTTTGATGTTTGAGTGTTTGTTTTCAAGAAACAAATTCAAGTCTTTGAATTGCTAGCAAAGAGATTTCATGCCAGGATAATCTTTTATACAATGGATCACACTTATAAAAACCACTCTTAAAACGAAGTGACCTAAATAAACAAACGCAGTGTATATATGTATCCCATCCCCCCCCCCCTTCTTAATACGACATGTATTTCAATAGAATAGAGAACTACTGATATAAACAACGGTTTATATTGAGAGCTATTTTCCCTGCCCCATGCTGGTCTTTACATCGGTGATCTACTCTTCTTATTTTTCCACAGAGTCCCCTTAAAGTGTCATGTGTCCAAGTCTTTCGTGTATCATTTTTTTACCCCCCCCCCCCCCCCCCCCTCCTCTTCTTCCACGTTGGTGTTTCGATTATTGGCAGCCTCAGCAAAGACTAAGTTGCATCCCCTCCCATGTCTCTCTCCCCCCCTCTCTCACTCTCTCTCTCCTCTCTCTCCTCTCTCTCTCTCTCTTCTCTTCTTCTTCTCTTCTTCTTCTCTTCTTCTCTTCTTCTTCTTCTTCTTCTTCTTCTTCTTCTTCTTCTTCTTCTTCTTCTTCTTCTTCTCTTCTCTTCTTCTTCTTCTTCTTCTTCTTCTTCTTCTTCTTCTTCTTCTTCTCTTCTTCTTCTTCTTCTTCTTCTTCTTCTTCTTCTTCTTCTTCTTCTTCTTCTTCTTCTTCTTCTTCTTCTTCTTTCTTCTTCTATTACTTCTTCTTCGTCTTCCTTCTTCTTCTTCTTCTTCTTCTTCTTCTTCTTCTTCTTCTTCTTCTTCTTCTTCTTCTTCTTCTTCTTCTCCCTTTTCTCCTCTTCTTCTCTCGTCCACATCTTTCTTCCCCCATCATTTATTTATTCCACAGTTTTGATTATTTTGTATTGTGGGTTTGTGATTGAGAACTCATTGTTGTACATTCGTGTATTCTTTACTCGGTCATTCAGTCCGCCAGTGACGTGGAATGCCCTATTATCGATAATCGGATCCTTTGGGGGTTAGGGAGTCTCGCCGTATTGTTGCTTCTCATATGCAAATTATATAGAATGGAGGGGGAAACAGGAGGAGGCGGGGGAGGGGGGTGACATTTTCTGGGTTGTTTTATACGCATAAATAATATTGATGGGGTAGAACGATGCTGTGATGGATGAAGACGCCCGCACACACACACACAAAACACGCACACACACACACACACACACACACCACACACACACCAGAGTGAGACAGAGAGAGAGAGAGAGAGAGAGAGAGAGAGAGAGAGAGATGGGGGGGGGGGGGGTAATGAACTCTTGCTGTTCTCATTTAAAGTGCTTTTTAAAGTAATTTTTAGTTTTTCATATTTTATTTAGAAGAAAAAAAAAGTCTGTTTATGTTTGGAATCGACATTGGCCGTGGTGATATGATGGAGTAAGAAGATGGAGGGTCAAGATTTCGTTCCGATTGGAAAAACATATATTCCGTTCAACTTAAATTTATGATTATCTTCCGCGGATCCGAGGAGTTGTTCTTTTATGTTAATTTTTATTTCTTAGAGGTTTTAATTCAGTAAGATCGATGTCTTCTTCCTCTTTATTTCGTTATCGATTATAATCATATTTTCCATCATGGCTGAACTTTTCCTCCTTTCATTTTTCGCTTTGTACCACGTTCCACCCTTTGTCTTATGTACTATTATTGGCTCTTCCGGAGTACAAACAATTTGCCCTGAGCACACTGGTATTTACAGTGTCGCTGCACTGCGGCCGAGGCTTATTTTGTTGTTGTTCTTTTTAAAAAAATATACTTATAATAATTTCCTTTTATTCACCATGGGTTGATTGCTTTTAGGTATAGATAGTTTCGCTTGGCGAAGAAGCTCACAACATTACCATCCGGAAGTATAACGGGCCAACACACAAAACTATGTGTAACCTTAAACCCTATATAATGAGAATTACTAATAAACATGGATGGCGAAAAACAATAACAAAAACAAAAAAAGCTGAGTGACGTCATCTTCGTTCTATCTGTTTTTCTACGGAAACGTTTGTTTATACCTAAGTGCAACGCTGCAAGGGAACCAGGACGATCAATTTGACTTTCCCCATAGCAGCACAGCGCAGCAGGTCGTTTTGAACCCGGGACCTTCTAGGATACGAGGCAAATACCATTCCGCTATGCCACACTGCCCCCCCCCCTCCCCCCTTTAAAAGGATTTAAAAAAATCATTTCTATGTTATTTATCTTATGCGACCAATACCAATAATTGCACACAACTCCCCAGAGACGACGCGGTTCTATCGGGCATCAAAAAGCAATAAACACAAGTGAATAGAACTGCTTCAAATAAAAGAAAAGAAAAAAAAGGACAAAATATCAAGCACGGAACACGGTTAGGACTCAAAACCCTTCTTTAGCAAAAAAAAAAAAACAAAAAAAAAAAAAAACAAAAAAAAAAAACAATAAAAAACATAGATAGGTTAGTAACCAAATTGTTGAGAAATTTTGTCTACTGTTGATCTGGTTTTATTAGGGTTTTTTGTTGTTGTTTTTTTTCTGTTTTTTTGTTGTTGGCTGAAGAAAGGTTTTAAGTCCGAAACGTTCCACATTTGGTAATATATATATATATATATATATATTATATAAATATTTTTTTTTTTTTTTTTTTTTTTTTTTTTTTTTTTTGTTGAAGCTGTTTTATTCCTTTATTTTGTTTATTGCTCTTTACAGTCCACAGCTTCTGGCAGCTTAATATCACTCTCGGTATCACTCTCGGGCATCGCCATTAAAGCGTGGGACCTACCGCCCCGAAATGGTCTCAAGTCAGGGGCTGGGCAAGACGTAATTATAGTTTTTATATAGTGCAATATCCACTAAACGTGCCCAAAGCGCTTTACAAAGGGACCAACGTAACATATAGAACAAGACATTACTGCCTGTTAGGCGATATCACAATATATATATATATATATATATATAAATATATATATATATTATATATATTATATATTAAATTTAATTTTTTTTATTATTTTTATTAAAAAAAAAATTCGGAGAAAACAACGTTGTTAATGGCCAGGTACTCATTTTACACCTGGTTACGGTGAGAGAATGTGGGTAGGCTAAAGAGCCTTTTACCAAGAACTCAACTATGCTCAAGCCCAGAACCTTCCGATTCGAAAGAGAGTGTCATACCATAAGACCACTTAGCCACGCGTTAGACGTAAGAATCTCCCTTTCTTATTCATCTGGTATAGATAGTATGCGCTTGCCTAGGAAGCTCACAACATTGCCATCCGGAAGTATATAACGGACCAACACACAAAATTATGTCGTGTAAACGTGAACGTTTATAGTCTGGTCATACAGTGAGTATCTTAGTGAGAATTACTCATAAACGCGGATGGCAAAAAGCAATAACAAAGACCCGAGTGACGTCAACTTCGTTCTATCTAATCTATACCCCGACGTCACCATTTTCAGGCAGCGGGTTGATTTTTTTCTTTTTTTTTTTTTTACTTTGAAAGACGTCATCAGCAAGAACACGGAACACGGTGTTCGATTTGTACGTATTACTTGTATTATTCAACGAGACCCAATACTTTTTTTTGGGTATCGATTTCCGGAACACCGGAAATGGAACGCATTTTGGGAAGGCGACGAATGATGACTCGACGAATTCGCCAAGTATCACGAAATAATATGTCAGAACGAGGGGATTTCCGCCTGTTTAGTTATTGACCCCCATGACCTTGAACTTACAGCAAATCGAATCGAAATATGCGACCCATCGTTTCAAAATGGTATTATGTCGGGGTGATGCAGATGCTGTAATGTATAAATATTGTTTTTAAAATGTGAGACCTTGGTCATACCCGTATGTCGCATTCAAGGAAATTGATATTTCATGAAAAATGATAATAATAAAAAATTGAGCTTTTAGAAAGCGCAATAGCCACTGAACGTGCTCAAAACGCTTTACAGTGGGCACTGGCCAACAACAAAACTTAACATGTAGAACGAGACATGACGCCTGTTAGGCGATATTACAATTATTTTCGGACAGAAACAGCGCGGTTGACGACCAGGTACTCATTTTACACCTGAGTACGGTTAGAGAATGTGAGTAATGAGTCTTTTCCAAGGACTCAACTATGCGCCGAGCGAGGCTCGAACCCATTAAAAAAATTGTAATATCGCCTAACAGGCGTCATGTCTTGTTCTACATGTTACGCGTTGCTGTCGGTTTGGTCAGGGACTCTTTGTAAAGCTGTAAAGCGCTTTGAGCACCTTTAGTGGATATTGCGCTATATAAAAGCTCTAGCTCCAGTTGAAAAGAAATAATTAGGATGGCTTGACATGTTCAGTATGTTTTTGGCCGTAATTTAATGGTCCACACGTTGGCAGATTGTGACGTCTTTTATTCTTGTTTCATCCTACATGTAGTTGTTTTTGGTATTTTCCTTGCAGTGTTAAAGTATACAATGATGAAAATAACTGCCGAGTTAAAGAGGAAGAGAAAGGTTCTCTCTCTCTCTCTCTCTCTCTCTCTCTCTCTCTCTCTCTCTCCTCTCTCTCTCTCTCTCTCTCTCTCGCACTCGCTTTTAAATTAATCCTTTGGAGCCATGGGGTCCATGAACCGGAGTTTTATCTCGGTTGCTATAGCCGGAAACTGATAATTATCAAATGCTTGCTACCATTTGGATAGGACGCTAGTCTATCGCAAAGTACTTTCCGCCAAATCAAACAGACTCAGTGAAACACTCATTGCTGGGTGAACAGGTTGGGGGGGGGGGGGTTAGAAAAAAACAACTTGACTTCACCCGTAATTGATCTTTGTCCCATGCGTGTGAATCAAGTGTTCTGTCATCAACCGAGCAATTGTGATCCCCAAAAGATGGGCTGACGTGGACAAAAAAAACAACCCAAACAAAACAATTGGATTTCGCATTGATGATGATGTGCCGCGTGTTCTCATGATTCATTTCTATAAAACGTTCTGTGGTTTACGCTTGCCATTGTTAAAATAAGTTATACCGTCTTTAAGTTGCAAGTATGACTCGGAAGCGGGCAGGAGAGGATTGAGAAAGATAGAAAGTAATAGAGAGAAGGGGAGGTTGAGGAAGCTGGAGAAAGAGAGATGATTATATTAGGGCACACAATTATAAGACAAGATACCTCTGAATTAACCAGGACTGTCTTGCATTTACTCTCCAATTCTGTGGACAGTTCAGCCACTCCCAGGGAGATGTGAGTTAGTGAGAAATAGATTGACAGACAGATAGATAGATAGATAGATAGATAGATAGATAGATAGATAGATAGATAGATAGATAGACATACAGGAATGAAGGATATTATATATATATATCATAATATATATATATATATATATATATATATATATATATATATATATATAATATATGAGAGAGAGAGAGAGAGAGAGAGAGAGAGAGAGAGAGAGAGAGAGAGAAGATGCTGTTGTTACTAAGTGAATTAGTACTCACCGAGAATGCCTGGCTTCACTCTCCTCTCCAGTAGACAATTCAGCCACTCCAGGAAGAAGCTTAGATCTAGCAGAAGGCGCCATGTTGTGGATCTTACGTGATTGTCTGTGGCCTTGAACCCGGCAAAATCAATCAATAGACTTGGCTCAGCCTTGGAGTCTTTCCTCGCTCTTCAACGATGTTGCTTCTTCTGTAGAGAATTCATAACCCGAGTTGATATGTTGGTTTAGAACATGATACGAGTCCTCTTTCGTTGACGAGGATCTTATTATTCTGTGTGCATGAATTGGTATGGCCTTGACCCCAGTAACCTCTGTAGGATTGGCTCAGAACTGAAACCCGTCTTTGTTCTCAACGGGGAAGATGTTGAGATCATAATATGGGTGCCCTTACGTTGACGAGAGTGTTTTTCAGTGGCGGTTGCTTTTATTTTAAATCGATCTCATACAATGGTGCATCAATTCTCGAAGCCAAGGAAAACATTTAAAGTTCCGTTGTATTATTTGTTGTCGAAGTTTGATTGTTTTTGAAGACTATTCCATTCGACCGATTTAGTTTGTCATGGAGGCAGTGACATCAGTTGGCGGCCATACCATACACATACTCTCTTTCTCTTTTTTTTTCTCTATGATAAAATTGTTACATTTGATACTCTTGCACCTGGCGTCTTTTCATGGCTGTTCCGATGTACTTTGTTGGACGATCAACCTGAAGTGAAAGAGAGCAAAGACATTTTGAATAGGAATAGTCTGATGTCACGTCCGCCCAGCAACGAGTAGCTTGGTTCTAAACAAAGAAAATCGGTAATTCTTTTTCTTCATGCTGGCTAGAACTTTCTCACATGTCATGTGATCAGAATGTATAAAAGTCAAAACATGATCATATTTATAATGGTTTTCTCCTTTGGATACACTTTTATCCTCGTCGGAGAAGTATTTCATTAAGGCGTCCGCCATTGTTCCGATACTTTAGAACTAGCTATTAAGTTACATTGCGTCAATACGAGGGAAGTGACGTCACGACTGTTGAACCCTATTGCGTTTCATTAGAGAGGATGCTCGCAATTATTGCAAGTTGCTAATGGTTAAAGAGATTTGCCTCTGCGTGCGTTCTCTAAAATATAGAATAAATATACACATTCTTGTTTGCGTCAGAACTCCCTGTTTATACGTACAGTAAACGTTTGGAAGTAAAAACAAAAGTGATTTTGTTTGTTTGTTTGTTTGTTTGTTGCTTTAGGTCTCTTCCAACACAATTGAGGTTATATGAGAGACCGCTGAAACAAAACAAAAAAACAAGCAATCTAACAAAAATAGTACAAATGTAAATCAAAATCATAACCTAAAGATATCATAAGCTAAATTATAAATAACCAAGAACAAACAGGCAGAAGATTTACAGAAAAAAAAATATCCCCTGTCAAAAATACAATCACAAACCAAAGAAGCAGGATAGGCTAGTAAAGAGAAGAAGAAACAACATCACTATCGGATCGTACACCCATGCGAACATCATAGGTATATGATTCAAGGGTGATGCTCCCATCCAACGACATCACTATCGGATCGTACACCCATGCGAACATCATAGGTATATGATTCAAGGGTGATGCTCCCATCCAACGACATCACTATCGGATCGTACACCCATGCGAACATCATAGGTATATGATTCAAGGGTGATGCTCCCATCCAACCACCCGCAAACAAAAGTGAATATAACAGCTTGTAAAGAAGCAACAACATACCGAACACGGAGCGTTTCAGGCGCAAAAAACAAAAAAACAAAAACAAACAAACAAAAAACCCTTCTTCCACCAAGAACAAAAACAATATAAAAATAAACACATTTATTCTTTAATAAAAAAAGGTTCATTGTTTGTGTTGGATGATGAAGGGTTTTGAGCCCTAAACGTTCCGTGTTTTTGTATTTTCTTTATTGTTTTCTTTTTTTAATATTTATTTGAAGCTGTTCTATTCATTTTTGTATATTCATTTTTTTACAGTACACGGCAACAGTTGGTAGCAGCTTGGTATCGCTTTGATCAATTCCTTCATATACACGAGACTCATCGAATGGCTTTGTCTAGAAAATTGAATTGTTTGTTGAAAAAGTGAGAAATGTGAAATTTTCCTTGTTTCCCCCCCTTCGTTTTCCACATACACAAAAACACGAGTGACCGGGTTAGGGGTGTATTATAGATATAATTATAATTCATGCGTATAAGATTCGCAGTGATGGGCACATTGTGTCTTTTTTTGTCTCTTTTGTCTTGTGGACTTGAACTTGGATTTTAAGAAAACAACCAAAAAATCCAAGATGGCCGCCGCAGTAATGGCAAAATTAGTGAACACACCCTTCAATATGAGCCTTTTTTATTTCTGTCTTTAAAAAAAATAATAACATTTCCATCAAAGGTTTTGGGTTTCGTTGTTGTTGTTGTTGTTGTTGTTGTTTCTATTTTTAAAAAATATATAACATTTCCATCAAGGATTTTGGTTTCTAATGTTGTGTGTTTTTTTTGTTAGTTTTCTAATCTTTTAAAAAAATAATAACATTTCCATCAAAGGTTTTGGGTTTCGTTGTTGTTGTTGTTGTTTTTGTTTTTATTTCTATCTTTTAAAAAAAATAATAACATTTCCATCAAAGGTTTTGGGTTTCGTTGTTGTTGTTGTTGTTGTTGTTGTTGTTGTTGTTTTTCAATTAAAATATGTTTCCATTCCAAGAACCTCAATGCCATTTTTTTTTCAAAATACATAGTAACTGGATGTCCTGTTCCTATCCTGTCCTAGTTAATCAACATTTTACAACTGACCACCACATTTACTCTTCATCTGGGACACGCTGTAAAGTGTTCCCTTGTGTGTGACCAGCATCTAAAATTAATGACCCAATGGTCATCTCTCTCTTTTTACCTCTCTCTCAATCTATCTATCTATCTATCTATCTATCTATCTATCTATCTATCTATCTATCTATCTATCTATCTATCTATCTATCTATCTATCTATCTATCTATGTCTCTCGCTTTTCTCTTCTCTTTCTTTCACTCTCTCTCTCCTTCTCTCTCATATCTTTATCTCTCTCTCTCTCTTTTTCTTCTTTTTCAATGTTCCTCTCTCTTTCTCTCTCCATCTTTCTCTCTCTCTCTATTCACTCTCACTCACTTTCTCCCCACTCTCACTCTATCTCTCTCTCTCTCTCTCTCTCTCTCTCTCTCTCTCACTCTATCTCTCTCTTTTCTCTCTCTATCTCTCTCTGTCTCTCTCTTTGTGCCTTTCTCTCTCTCTAGCTTTCTCTCTCTTTCTCTCTACGTCCCTCGCTCTTTATCTCATATATGCGTCTCTCCGTGCTCCTCTCTCTCTCTCTCTTTCCATCTTTCTCTGTCTGTCTCTCCCTCTCTGTCACTTTCTCTCTCTATCCCTCTATCCCTCTCATTATCTCTCACCCCCACCCTGTCTGTCTACGCCCCTCTCTCTTTATCTCCTTTACTTCTGTCTCTCCCCCCCTCTCTCTCTCTCTCGCTCTCTCTCTCTCTCTCTCTCTCTCTCTTTCTTTCTTTCTTTCTTTCTTTCTTTATCCCTCTCTCTCTCTTCATCTTCATCTCTCTCGCCCTGTTCGTATATTTTCCCCTTGGGACAGGCCATTAGTCGTAGGTTTACGAGGCCAATACGGACGGTATTCAGACATAATCCCATTCTCAGCCCGTCATTATCATCACACTATGTTGATGTATGTCCCTATTCACTCTTTTATTGGTTGTCTGATACCGCCCATAAATGAATAAATAAATAAATAAATAAATGAAGACAGATAGATAAATAAATAAATTAATTAATTAATTAATTAATAATGAAATTAATTAATTAATTAATTAATAATTAAATAATTAAATAATTATTTTTTTTAAACAAGAGAGAGAAAGAGAGAGAGAGAGAGAGAGAGAGAGAGAGAGAGAGAGAGAGAGAGAGGAGGTTGGTAGCGAGAGACAGAGAGGGAGGCTTAGAGAGAGAGAGGGTGTTTAGAGATAGAGAGTTTGGGACAGATCAGAGAGATAGATTAATGGATAAAGAGAGAGAGAGAGAGAGAGAGAGAGAGAGAGAGAGAGAGAGAGATGGGAGGGGGGGGGGGGCGGCGGCAGGAATTGGGGATCTAACAACAGGGAGGACATTTCCATCAATGATGTATGGTAACCCTGAACCTTTGATCAGGACGAGTTGGGATTACCAGAGCATAATTATCGTTCACTGGCGAAACGCAATTTAGAAAAATAGAATTTTGGCTAGAATTTTGTTTTTGTTTTCGATCGAATAAGACAATCCGCCAATCTATCATTAAGGATCAGATCTAAGAGATCTTTGAAGTGTTGGGTTAGTTTTAATGTTTGTTTGTTTTTTGAGCAAGTTTGGCCTCAGCTGAATAAAGTGAGTATATGTTTTCTGGCCAAATTGAAGAAAAGTTGTGTTTCTTTGGGTTTCTTTTTTGTCACGTTACGGCCAGTTATGGACTCCCATGCTTACTCGAGGACGGACTGTGGTGATAAGGCGACTGAGCCTGTCAAACGGAGGAGGAGGCGGAGGATGAAGTACAGGCTTGGTTACTTATCGATTTATCGTTTGATCTATGGTTTAACTACCTTTATTTACCTATGTGGTCTATCTGTATGTATATATGTCTATTTATCTGTCAATACATATGTCCGTCCACCTGTTTATCTGTTATCAGCGATTGTATATATAATATATATATATATATATATATATATATATATATATATATATATATATATATATACATATATATATATATATAATATATATATATATATATATACTCGCTTTCGGATCGGAAGGTCATGGGTTCGAGCCTCGCTCGGCGCATAGTTGAGTCCTTGGAAAAGGCTCTTTACTCACCTTCTCCCACTGTACTCAGGTGTAAAATTAATACCTGACCGGTAATAGCGTTGTCTCTTTCCGAAAAGGCGTTATGACCCGTCCTAAATGTTACATGTTACTGTGGCTAGGGACCCCTTGTAAGGCGCTTTGAGCACGTTTAGTGGACATTGCGCTATACACAAAGCTCAATTAAAAATTTATGGCCAGACATATGAATCTCGGGTTTAATTTATGTTCGTTATTGTGGAGAATAAATACAGTTTATTTCATTGAAAAAAAATAAAACAATATTGAAAGATCGTATTTCTCATCATAATTTTAATTCTAAATTCACTTTTCGGGGTCCGATACATCCCGACAATATACCGTTTTGAGACGGTGGGTCACATATGGTATGCGGATCTGCCTACGACTACGACAATTTCGTAGAACCACGAGTTTTCGGCTCCAAACCGACAACTATAGATAGTTCGAAGATGACGTCATTCAGGTCTTTGTTTTTGTTTTTGCCATCCGCTTTTATGAGTAATGCTCACTAAACTGTATTAACCTGACTATAACCGTTCATGGATACACACAGTTTTGTGTGTTGGTCCGTTATACTTCCGGATGGCAATGTTATGAGCTTCTTCGCCAAGCGCATACTATATATATACAGATCTTTAATTCAATAAACTTCTTAAAAACAAATGTTTTGTTTCCTGAGCTAGTATAAAGATAGTATGCGCTTGACTAAGAATCTCACAACATTGCCATCCGGAAGTATAACGGACCAACACACAAAACTGTGTGTATCCATGAACGTTTATAGTCAGGTTAATACAGTTTAGTGAGCATTACTCATAAACGGGGATGGCAAAAAAAAAAACAATAACAAAGACCTGAGTGACGTCAACTAAGAACTATCTATAGATAGTATGCCCTTGACGAAGAATCTCACAACATTGTCATCCGGAAGTACAACGGACCAACACACAAACTCTGTGTAACCATGAACTTTTATATAGTCTGGATACTACAATTGTACTCATAAACATGGATGGCAAAAAAAAAAAAAAACCAACAACAACCTAGTAACAACGACAATAGTGACGTAAACTCCATTCTATCTATAAAGAAGTGAAAAGTATAATTCTAACATATTAATGACAAATTGGTAATTTAAATAAAAGTAGTTTTAGTGTCGTGTCTACTATGTTATTCCCCCTGAAAATTACGGATTTTTCCGATTCCAACTTGGCAGGTTTGCATACTTTTTATGAAATGTGCAAAAACTGATAAAAACTCATAATAGTATGTAAATAAATACTTTGAATTTGTTTCCATCTCGACTTACTCCCAGATTCGGGCAATGGGTCTGTTTATTCCGCCCCCCCCCCCCCTCCCCCACACCCTTACACACACATATACACACACACATACACGCACGCACGCATTCACACACACTCAACCCGCACATTAGAGAAAGTGTGGCCAAAGATGAAGAGATAATGGTATACATTATTTCTATTGGGATAGGCGCCCATGCGCATGTTGTCATTGATAGAGTATTCTGATGGCCTCGTTACCCTACATGATTCCATAGAATTCCGACAATCACAGGTTTTATCCTTGACAATCATTATATCAATATTATCCCGGGGACCTGTCACTTGCTCAGCAGATACAATCGGTACAGTAGAACCCATTCATATCGACATCGCTGGGTGGCAGAAAGTCGATACGGCACGCGTTATACCTTTCTGGTTCCAAACTCAAGCGAAGTGTGTATGTAATGGTATACATTATTTCTATTGGGATAGGCGCCCATGCGCATGTTGTCATTGATAGAGTATTCTGATGGCCTCGTTACCCTACATGATTCCATAGAATTCCGACAATCACAGGTTTTATCCTTGACAATCATTATATCAATATTATCCAGGGGACCTGTCACTTGTTCAGCAGATATAACCGGTACAGTAGAAACCATTTATATCGACATCGCGGGGTTTCAACGGAGATCCGAGTTCTAACCCAGCTTTGGTATCTCATAATATGCTTTTCTGCTCGAGCGGGAAACGTGGACTCTGTTGCTGACGTTGCGACGCGGCACTGCGGCTGGCGCCCAGATTGCCTCGATCCATTCTCGATAATAGAGAACCATAAGAAAATCGTACAATGAGGGCGAATAAAGTCATTTTAAAGATTTATTTATATATTATATCAGTAAATGATGGCTTTTGACTTGTTCCTACTTATATCTTTTTCACCTTCCGTTTACGCTCAGCTCATATCGTATAAAGATGTTATCAATGAATGAGATTAGCAGAAGAGTAGCGTCCCTAATTAGAAGTCACCCATAGTCTTTGACGTCACCGGCGGAAAAGTTATTAGAGAGAGAACGTCATGTTGGTTGTGCGCATGCGTCTCTCGTCCTCGCAGCAGACGAGAGAGTGGCCTTAGTCACCCCCAATTCCACAATAATACATTTGTAAACATTTGTGACCCCTCGTCTCAAAACGGTGTTAGGTCGGGATAAGGTCGATGCTAAAATTTAAATTTATTGTCAAAATAATATGAGGACGAGGGTAAAGTTTTCATGTTTTATTGAGGAGATTGGATAAACTTCTTCTGGATAAACTAACATAAACTATAATTTCAAATGCCTTGTAATTCCAACTTTAAAATCTCTTAATTGGCCTCTGGTTAAACCCGACAAAGACAACTTTGAGACAAAGGGTCACATTTGCTTTTACTCATCAAAAGTCTCAAACAGATACCACCGGCTAATTATGCGCATGCGTACTTTTAAATATCCGCCCCACAGCCACCGGCATATCGATTGCATGACACTAACGAACCAAGCAAGGAAACCCCACCCCCAATCAGCTAATAAGTGCAGGTCATCAACATCGCGTGTGTTCGGAATTTTAATTTATGACATTAAAGCGACACGGGGTCTAAATGACAATACCGGCAGCAATCTTTGTGACCCATCGTCTCTGAAGAGTGTACTTAATTGTGTCTTATTTTCTTTTTTCTTCTTCGTCAGCTTAAGAAAATAGTTTTTATATAGAGCAGTATCCATTAAACGTGCTCAAATCGCTTTACAAGGGGTCCCTAGCCAACGGCAACACTTAACATGTAGTACGTGACATGACGCTTGTTAGGCGATATTACTTTTTTTTCGGACAGAGACAACGCTGTTAACGGCCAGGTACTCATTTTACACCTGAGTACGGTGAGAGATTGTGAATAAAGAGTCTTTTCCAAGGACTCAACTATGCGCCGAGCGAATCTCGAACCCAGGACCTTCCGATCCGAAAGCGAGTGTCATATACTACAAGACCACATATACCACATAGTTCTTCGTCAGCTTGTTGTACATATAGTATCCCTCAGTGACGGAGCTGGGTTCACATTTATTTTACATTCATATTTTTACAAGAAAACCGACAGAACGTAAAGAGAAAACAAAAAAAGAGACTCACATGTGACATATGGGGAGAGAATCAATCCGAACCAGAAATAAATAAATAAATAAATAAATAAATAAAATGCCTTATTTTCAGGCGGCAACGTGGCTCAGCGGTATAACGGTCTTTGCTTCGTACCCGAAAGGTACCGAGTTCGATCCGCAGCTGCACAGCAGCAATCGCTCGGGTTATTCCAGCCTTCCCTTGAAATAGACCCTGGAGATGAATTTCCCCTATGGGATGAATAAAGGGAATTTGTGAAGAATATAAATATCCGGCTATGTGGTCTTGTGGTACGACACTCGCTTTCGGATAGGAAGGTCCTGAGTTCGAGTCTCGCGCTCGGCGCATAGTTGAGTCCTTGGAAAAGGCTTTTTACTCACATGCTCTCACCGTACTCAGGTGTATAATGAGTAACAGCGTTGTCTTTGTCCGAAAAATTGTAATATCACCTAACAGGCGTCATGTCCCGTCCTACATGTTAAATGCTGCTGTTGACCAGGGACCCCTTGTATAGCGCTTTGTGCACATTTAGTGGATATTGCGCTATATAAAGCTCAATTTATTTTTTTTTAAATATTTTTTTAATGGTCCCAACTATCAGGAGCCCCTGTGGTATAATGGTAGCACGTCTGACGGTAATCAGAAGGTCTGAGGTTCGATCCCCAGTCGGGGTAGACGGATATTTTGGGATGTGTTTTTTTTTCTTCTTGTATTTTTCTTTCTTCCATACACACGTGTTTATTTTCTAAATCTTGCTGCTGTTTGCGTGTCAGAAGTCACTTTGTTTTAAAAAAATCATGTTTTGAGAGACATGGTTTTGCATTGATTTTTTGTTGTTTGTTTGTTTTGTTTGTTTTTCGTTGTTTTGTAGGGTTTTTTTTTCATTCTCGCATTTTCAACTGTTAAAAATGCGTTATGTCGGTGTAGTGGAGTAATTTTCTAATCTGAGATGAAATTGTATATTTACAGAGAGGGTAGTTATCTAACTTGAATTCCCTTCAACGATGATGGTCAGTCGTCACGTGAAATGAACGGTCTTAGCTTTTATTCAGGGGAATGACGCAAATCTTGTTTTGTGTTATTTTTTCTTATTTTACTTTCGGGTATTTTTCAATTTCGTTGCGACGATGAGATTTCTTTAACTCTCTCCTTACCGGCTATTTTTAGAATTTCGCCTCAAAATTCACTCCCATCCAACACAAAAGTAGACTTTTCTTACTCAAACAAAAAAGTAACAAGTGAGCTCTACAACACAGTGTTTAGTATTTATAGCTGTGATCAAAGCAATTCTTTACATGTTGTGACGCACAAGAGAAATCAGGAGGCAATAGGATTCAATAAACGTAACGTCACTTCCTTCCTAATGACGCATGGTAACTTAGCAATACTGGCTCTAAACTATCGGAACAATGGCGGACGTCCGTATGAAATATTTCTCCGGCGAGCATAAAAAGCGTATCCAGAGGAAAAAAAAACACATAAATTTGATCATGTTTTGACTTTTACACATTCTGATCAAAAGGCATATGAAAAGAGAATGAAAAGTTCTAGCCAGCATGAAGAATAAAAAGTAATGATTTTCTTTGTTTAGAACCAAGATGGCCGCCGTTGCCTGGCGGCGTGACATCACCTCCTCTAGGTTCCATGCCTGGTCCAGGCTTCGGATACTGCATGAATTATCTCTCTCCATTCCTCCCTGTCTCTTGCCTTTTCAAACAGCTCTTGGATTGTTAGGCTGGTGAAGCCCTTCAGTTGGTCTATGAGTGTTTTTCTTTGTCTCCCCCGGGCGCGTTTACCAGGTATTTTTCCACAACTTGCCAGGTATTCATTCTTATCTTTCCTTACTATGTGTCCGAAAAAGGATAGTTGTCGATCCACTATTAAGGGCATTAGTTTCCTTTGTTGGTAGTTTGTTTTAGCACTTCTTCGTTCGTTTTGTGTGCAGTATACGATATTCTCTGCATCCTTCTCAAGCACCACATTTCAAAAGCTTCAATGTTCTTTTGTGTTTCTGCATTTGTAGTCCAGCTTTCGCATCCGTATAACAAGATTGGCCACACGTAGCACTTCAAGACTCGGAATCTAATCCCGAACGACATCTGTTTGTTTTTCAAAATGTTTCCCAGGTCCATGAAGGCCTGTTTGGCTTGAGTTATTCTTGCTCGTATGTCTGGGTTACATCTTCCATCTGTTGTCACTATTGAACCTAGGTATTTAAAACTTTCTACGTTGGTAAGTTGCTCGCCGTGAATCGTTATATTGCAGGTGACATCAGACTACTGAATCCAATTGTCGGTTACATCGTAACGAATGTGACGATTTTCCTATGGATAGAAAGGAGAGGGTTAAAAGGAAAATAAAAGGATAAGAAACAACATTTGATCTCCCGTGTGAAAGCAGTATTATATAGGGATCGACCAGACACCGGTCATTGAATTTATAAGATAAAGATCTGAACAGGTTTGTGTGTAAAGTTCCAGCCATAGCTAAAAAGAGAAATGCAAGAGAAAAAAAACATCCCCCAAAAAATCAGTCTACCTCGACTGGGGATCGAACCTCAGACCTTCTGATTACCGAGGCTCCGGTGTTAAATAAAGATTTGAACAAGTATGTATGAAAGGTGTCAGACAAAGCAAGAAAGAAAAAATACAAGAAAAAATACCATCTTTAAAAAATCACTCTATACATCGACTGCTGGGGATCGAACCTCAGACCTTCTGATTACCGGTCATACGTTGCTACCATTACACCACATTGGCTCCCTATAGCTGGAACAATGTTAATACCTATTATTCTTCACAAGGGTACGCGTTTTTACGCTGTGGTGTAATGGTAACACGTCTGGCCTTTAATCAAAAGGTCTGAGGTGTGTAATGGTAGCACGTCTGACCGGTAATCAGAAGATCTGAGTTTCGATCCCCAGTCGAGGTCGACTGATTTTTTTGGGGATTTTTTTTTCTTATAATCTAATAAATGAATAAACAGAGAACAATGAATAGATAAATAAGTGAATAAATAAATAACCCTTAGTGACCATGTGGGCACCATAATAATATATATATATATAAACACACGGATTTTTCTGGAAACAAAATAAATAAAATTGTAACCATCAATCCTAATTTAAGTTTATAGACTAAGAAGCTCACAACATTGCCATCCGGAAGTATAACGGACCAACACACAGAACTATGTGTAACCTCGAACGTTTATAGTCTGGTTAATACAGTTTAGTGAGAATTACTCATAAAAATGGATGCGGATGTTGTGAGCACATTACCCAAACGAACAGCATCGATAACTAACAAAAATCAGACTTGGTTTGATATTATTCTTTTTTATTTGAAAGATGAATTTTTAAAAATCATGTATACAAATAATGACGCCTATTATGTTTCGAGGGTACCGAATCGGCGCCGGTTGTAATCTTATTGACGTTTGTTATGCTTATGCATAATCTAGATCTATAGGCTCGCGTTTATGCTGTTTTATAATGTCAGTCGGTGCCATTTGCCTGGCTTGGATTGTCCGGTAATAAATGATTCGATGTATTGAATTATGTGGGCCAACTAATTCAGTTGTACACTGAACATTAAATGGCAAAAGGTTTTTCTACATTTTTGCCAAAGACCCATTTTCCAATCATATCAACCACTCACTCAATCCTCTCCGAACCTGCTGGTACACGAGGCAATGCAAGGGTTTTCCATCTAGTCCCGTCTGCTGCTATTCCTTGGTCATCTGCTTTTAGACCCCACTCTCCACGGTACATCTCCAGGTCTCCTTGGAGCGGCCTCGCTTTCTTTTTCCTTGGGGGTGTCCACCGCAGACCCTTCCCCCTCAATGTTATGAGAGATTTACCACAACCATTGTCATCTTCTCCTTTTAATAAGATTCTCCAGAGATCCACATATGTTTGTATTGTATTCGGCGAAAAGATCATTAAAAATCGTCCTAAACATTTGTTTTGGAATACTTCGAGTTTCTAGATGATACTTTCTGTGGTCTTTTCAACATTCTGATCCATAGAGCGAAACGCCCAAGATTTTAATCTTTAAAACCTTGATTTTGGTACTAAAATGCAAAACAATCCCGTTGCTCTCTAAATTCAACGAGTCATTAAATTGACCCCTAACTTGTCAATGGATAGAGGACATTCAGGTAATATTAAATTAGGAACTTTGATGGATTGTTCGTGGAATCCTCTGTTCCCTATTGTGACAAGTTCCCTCTGTCTTACTTTTTTATTTATTTGGTGGCTTTTATGTCAGATAGAAAACTTTTCCCCCATTATCTTCATTTTTACTGGAGCTGAAATGTACCAAGCGTGTTTCAAATGCCGTAAAACCCTTTAAGATAAACAAACGAAAACAAACTCAAGACTTCAGTGAAGCGTTTGATAGCTTTTTAAAGAAGTCTCCAAGTTTAAGCACCCCCCCCCCCCCCCCCATTCGTATCAAGTTTAGAATAATTTTAACCAATCTGTCTTTGACGTAAAAGTCCTCTATCTGGCAGTAAAATTAGAAAAAAAGTTTTAATTTACTCTTTTTATTCAGGAGAATACCCTGATTTTACTGTTGCCTGATAGAAAAATAAGATGAGCCATCTTTATTATCCTTTATTTAAAAAAATACCAGGAGTTCAGAAAATATTTTCCCACCAGCTCGCATCCCCGTCGATACTAAAAATAGATTTTGAGCCGTAATTAAATATTGACCTCAATCAATGTGTACATATTATATGCAAGTCTGACATCCGAACTCACTTATGGGGATAGTTGAACATTGTTGTAATGGACAATATTTTGCATCATTTTTTTTTTTTTTTGGAGATTTCCATTACAACAATGAGCCCGTAAGGAATTGGGTTATTATACCACTTATCACACTTCTTGAGATTAAATCGTTGAATTCGAGAACTAATCATAGCGATATTTCAAATAAAATATAATTTTTTATAAGAAATGAGATGGATGAGATCATTGGAGCGAATAACAGAAGCATTCTTGAATACCTTAGAGTGGAGTTTGGAAATCGATCTCAATGCACGCTCCCTAGGTCGCGTCACAGAACCACTCTTCCGGTTGACTGAATACATACATTGTGTAAACGGTCTTCTGCTTTCAGAGTTATGGCATCATATTTACTACTTTAAACTTTATATGCTGCTCATCATTAAAGATCATCCATCCGTAATCTGTGGGTCGCATAAGCGGTAGTACGACCTTTTTTGCATTCTCAAAACCAAAGAGTTCAAGAATACGCTAGTTTCAGTGAACAGCAGAACTTGAGGCGAAGATGATCAGGTAGACAAATTATGAGCAAACTTATTTTAATTTTTTTTAAAAAGTAATAGACATTGGTACAGCCAGATGATATGGTATGGACAATTTTTGTGTTTAAAAAAAAAAAGAATACTTTTGAGGCTATGCGTTTAGGTAAAATACTCAACATCCGTCAGCTAGACATAGCGTACATACACACAAAACTATGCGTAGCTTTAAACGTTTATAGCCCGGTTGATATAATTTAGTGTGAACTCATAATTAAACTGGCTGTCTAAAACAATAACATATCCGAGTGACGTCATTGGGGAACAAAAGTGTGGTGTCAAAGGGAATCTAAAACCACTCTTCTGGGGAACTGAATACATACATTGTGTATATGTGACCCTCCGTCTCAAAACGGTATTATGTCGTGATTAGTCAGACCTCAGAAAGTGAATTTAGAGATAGAATGATGAGAAATTGGACCATAGAAGCTTTTGCAAAACAAAAAATAGTATTTATACTCCAGCATGACGTAGAGAAATTAAACCCAATTTTGATATTTGTGGCCATGAATTCAATTTTCCTAACCGAGTGCATCCCGACATAATACCGCTTTGACACGGCGGGTCACATATTATCTTCTGGTTTCGAGTGTGATGGCATCGTATTTACTAGTCTAAACGTTATATATGCTGGTCATCATTAAAAAATCATCCATCCATAATCTTTGGAATCTGCCTATGCATCCTGCGACTAAATATATATATTTCCCCTTATGATTCAATATGTAACCATTTCATTACTAGTCCTCCGAAGTACTGGTTACATACACACTTCCAATGATTTTGGAACCGGGAGATTAGAAGGTGCGACGTCACGACTTTTCTTCCCTATTTCGTTCCATCTATTGTAACAAATGTTTGTCATGCCCAAGATAATATGAAGTTGCCGTCACACTGGTCTGTGTTATTGCTTTTTCGCCATCCGCGATTATGAGTACTTCTCACTAAACTGTATTAACCAGACTATATAAAACGTTCAAGGTTACACATAGTTTTGTTTGTTGGTCTCTCATACTTCCGGATGGCAATGTTGCGAGCTTCTTGGCCAAGCGCATACTATCTTTTGTAATATTTGCTTCTTTTTTTCTGGGTTTTTTTTCGTTTAAAAACTTGTATTTATTTATTTGTGTGCGAATCACTTCCCCCCCCCCTCCCCCCCCCCCCCCCCACCCATTTTATCGCTGTAGTGATAGACCGCTTCCGCATTTGCTTCAATAGGATTCAATAGTCGTAACGTCACTTCCTTCCTAATGACGCATGGTAACTTAGTAACACTGGCTCTAAACTATCGGAACAATGGCGGACGCCGTATGAAATATTTCTCCGGCGAGCTTAAAAGCGTATCCAGAGGAAAAAAAACCCCCATCAATTTGATCATGTTTTGACTTTTACACATTCTGATCACAAGGCATATGAAAAGGAAATGAAAAGTTCTCGCCAGCATGAAGAATAAAAAGTAAAGATTTTCTTTGTTTAGAACCAAGATGGCCGCCGTTGCCGGGCGCGTGACATCAGACTACTGAATCCAATTGTGCCTCGTAACATTATAGACAACTCACGCCGTGGATAGGAATATTATGTAATTGTTATGACAGCATCTATTTGGATAATGAAATCAATGAATGTCGCGACAACAACAATAACAGTAACAGACAGTGATGATGCCTGTGGAGGAAATGTTTGGAATACGACACATAGTATTATTATAAATAAATAAATGTCAATGAAATAATAATAATAATAATGATATAATGCCTAAACGTTGCTATACAGACGATATATCAAAACTATCCAACACCTCTCCGACCGAATTCTCTCCCTCTCCTCTCTCCCTCTCCTCTCTCTCTCTCTCTCTCTCTCTCTCTCTCTCTCTCTCTCTCTCTCTCATGGTCTCACACCCCTTCTCTATCTTCACTCTCTATCTCTCTTCCATTTAACGAAGTAAATTAATAAATTGGTAAATACGAATATTTATATAGAGCATTTCCATACTTTAGCCATGGTCACTACACTTCGCAATGTTCCACTTATTAATTCATTCATCCATATATCTATCTATCTATCTCACTCTCTCTCTCTCTCTCTCTCTCTCTCTCTCTCTCTCTCTCTCTCTCTCTCTCTCTCTTTAATATATATATATATATATATATATATATATATATATATATATATATACACTAGTGTAAAAATGAGTACCTGGCGATTAAAATCGATGTTTCTGTCGGAAAAAATAAAAAAAAAACATTTTGTAATATCGCCCAACAGGCGTCATGTCTCGTCCTACATGTTAATGTTACGTGTTGCTGTTGGTTTGAGACCCCTTGAAAAGTGCTTTGAGCAATTTTAATGGATATTGCTCTATAATATAAAGGCCGGAGCGTTTTTGTTGGTGTTTTTTTTTTTTTTTGTTTTGTTTTGTTTCGTTTGTTTGTTGATGTTTTGCTTTTTGATGTTTTGCTTTTTGAATACAGTCCAACTCACCACGTTGAGTACAGTCCAGAAAAGATTGAATCCAGTTTAAGACGTTTATTTATGAAATGTAATGTAAACCAGTTTTGACGTCCGTTTAAGATTTATACCTATTTATTTTTAGCAATTCGATACAGAATTTACAGTCCCTTTTAATTA